>NC_049201.1:15214770-15581020 GCF_013347855.1 Anguilla anguilla | reverse complement strand
TTAGTTCCCCGCTTTAAAGCCGCGCGCCGCGCGCTCGCCGCGGCTCCACTTCCACCGCAGAGAGGCACCCGCAGGACGCCGTTCTCACGGATGTCAGGCACAATGGGCTAAGAGAGCTGCACTCTGAAACACGTTGGTGCGTTAGTGATAATAAGATGTAAAAGGATGGACCTTTAGGACCTTTACACCCGTGCGTGTAATGTGTGTGATTTAGCTTTGGGTTTTCGTCACTGGAGCTAGTCCTCAGATGTAGGCTGTCCTCGTTTCCGCTCCGGATTTGGGCTGCTAGTCACGGGGCGCTCTCGGCCTATATCAGCGCTGATCCGCCGAGCGGTGAGTCAGCCGAGGTCGACTCAGACCTTCATCGTTTGGTTCCTCCTCTGCGCTGGAGCGCGGCTGCTTCTCTGAGCGCTCACACAGCCCAGGCAGCCTGGCGTGCGCTTTTACGCTCGAAAGCGGAAACGGTTCGATGCTCTTTTCTCTGTTTTCCCGTCCTCTCCGCTCGCAGAACCCGCACAAGTTCTTCCCGGAGGAGCGCTTCGGAGACGAGAGCCCGGTCCTGGCCCTGCGCCAGGCGGGGCGTTGCCGGGTCAACAGCACCCCGGCGGTGGAGAGCATGTACACCGACGTGGACGCGCTGGCCAGCTTCCACCCGCCCCTGCCCCCGCCCCCTCCGCCCTACCACCCGCCCACCACGCCCAGCCACGCCCAGCTGAAGGCGGGCTGGAGGCCCCGGGCCCCCAGCCAGCCCCCATCCCGCTCCTTCTCCTACCCCTGCAACCACACCTTGCTCCAGCGCCACCCCTCCTCCAAGCACAGCAGCCCCGCCTACCCGCCCGACTGCACCAACCCCCAGGGCGGGGGCCGGACCCTGCACCCCGACAAGCAGGGGGTGAGTGGGGGTGCCCGGGGAAGCCGGCTGCTTTTGTGTGGGTGGGGAGGGGGGGTTTGTGGAGCCGTAAAGTTTTGGGGGATTTTTTAAAATTAAGATGTGGGTTTTGCTGATGGGTGGGAAGGCTTGCTGAAAGATCAAACCGCATGGAAAATGTAAACAGCTTGAACGGATTGCCGCTGGAATAGAGCAGCTGAATGGGATTTCAGAGTTCTTTTAGCGTAGATGTTCTAAGATGCTAATGTTGTGCCCGGCTGTTTGACCCAGCAGAACATGGAGCCGGTGATCAACGAGTTCATGCCGGACATCGCCATGGGCGTCTCAGCCATGAGCCTTAAGGAGCGGCGGATGGCCGAGGCGGCGAGCGACGGCGAGGGCCGCGACCCCCACTCCATCGCCTTGACGACGGGCCCCGCGCCCCACTACCCCACGGGGCTCTGCCCCCCCGGCAGGCACGGCCACGCCTCCTGCAAGAAGCACGCAGCGGAAGCCAAGCCCGAGGCCAGGCCCGAGTATCCCGACCTGTACGACTTCACCTGCCGCCCCGCCACGCCGGGCTCCGCCCCCCCGCTGCAGGGCCCCTACGCCGGCCCCGACCTCTACAGCCACAGCCGCCCCCCCGCCGGGCCCCACCCACCGTCCTACGCTCCCGACGCGCACCCCCCGGGCCACGCCCCCCCCCGGCCGACCGGGCGACGCCCTGCGCCTGGACATGCTGGAGCAGCCCCCCCAGCGCCTGGACCTGGCGCTGGCCACGCAGGGGGGGGGCGGGCTGCAGGGGGGGGGCAGCGGCGGGGGCCACGTCCCCAGGGGCCGCTCCCGCAACGAGTCGGACCTCACGTGCGGCCTGGGGCCCTCCCGCTCCCCGAGCGCGGGCCTGGACGCCTACGAGGACCGCCCCCCTGCTCGCAGGCCCACCCCCGAAGGGATAGGGGGTGGAGGGGAGCCCCCGGGGGGTCTACTGCCCCATAGGAACAGTGCCGGTGAAGAGGCCGTCGCCAGCAGGGACCGCAGGTCACCCAACAAGCCCGAGTACCCTTACAAGAAATCTGCACTTTGACCCCGGGGGCGGGGCAGAGAGGGGTGGGCGGGACTGAAGGGAAGGAGGAGGCGACTCTGCTCCTTTCCTCTGCAGACAGGGGAGCTCCGACCGGTGCACACACACCCCTCAGAGGACTCCGGCTGTAAGGCTCTAAGCACAGGGGGACCCGCTGAGGCTGCTGGGACAGGCCCCTCGGGCTGCGTCGCACGCCTCAACACGGCGCCGTGGACGGGCGGCTTTGATTGGGAGGGCCGCTTGCCCGGCGGCGGTGGGGCTAGGCCCCCTAGCGGGGTGTTAGCTGGGCCCCCGCGCGGGCGCGCGGCTCGCCGTCGCATGCCCACACTAACCTCAGCACAGCCGCTCGGCCGCAAGCCAGCCCAGTCGCAGAGTGCACTTTAACAGAGAAGCGCCGCCTTTTCTGTCTTTTTTATTTTCTCCCTCCCCCTCCAGGCCCCAAGGCCACAGAGCAGGGTGATGTTGACACTCCCGGCCCCTCTGATTGGCTTATTGATCCTCTCTATGGGCTCTTTCCAGTCGCTTATTTTACCTCCTTGCAACCTTTCCCTGCGTCCTTGTCTCGCTTCCTTAGCTCCACCCAGTGGAGGACGCAAGGAAAGGAGGCAAGGACTGAGGAATCGAGGAAACGTGTATTAGGCAAATGGAAAGTCCTTGCTCAGTGAAGTGTCAGTTTGAAGCCATGTCAGACATGGCAGATGGGGAGAGGTGGATCCACAGGTCAATCGTTCATGTCTCAAAAAATACTTTCACAAAGGATGCACTCCTTTCTCCTTGCTCAAGCGTCCTTCGGGAGCCTCCCAGCTCCTCGCTCGTAACTCCTTCAAGGAGCATTTAACAGGTTGGAATGTCCTTCAGGGCGGCGGACCTCGATCAGTTTCAAGGTCAGTCGAGGACCGAGGAGAGGAGGACGGATAAACTGAGCGATTGGAAAGAGCCCGTATGCCCTCGGCGTTATCCGCCTTCCCATGATCCTCCCTCCCACAGCCCTCGCTTTCCATTCATTATTTCCTTTCTTCCAGTACCATAATTGCATCCCAGGCTAACAGCTAAATAATAAGAGCATAACAAAAGGCTAGACTTTCAACAATGTGCAGCAGCCGCGTAATATTTTCAGTAGTTTTTTTTGATACTGGGGAAGATAATATGTGCTTTTTTTTTTTTTGTTTGCCCGCAGTTTCCTCAGCTCGGTAATGAATAGGATTTGCGGGTTATTGTCCTGCCGTTTTCTATTGTGCCGCGTTCGTCCTGCGATGCACGGCCTCCCGTGTGATGGAAGTAATACCGCCGAGCGCTAGGTGGCTAAGGTTTGCCAGTAATTCAGGGTTTGATAAGGGGAACCCTGAAGGGCTCAAAATGAAATAATAATGATTCTTTTTTAATTCCCCTCCTGGCCGAGAGATCGTGTTTTTGCCAGTGCTGTGAGTGTGAGGGAAACGGGCACGCCGGTGGAGCTGGCTGGCTTGTTGCTGAGCGGCGGGGACGGCGGTGGAATCGGAGCCAGCCTGTCTCTCGTTATTCCCAGGGTGCCGTTCTCCGGCCCTCCGCGCGTTATCTCAGCCTGAGACGGCGCGCTGACCCAGGGGCTCCCAGCCGCGCGCTCTGATGAAGCGCGGCCGGGCCGGCGGACGTGATTTTATTATCGCGCCGCGCCGCGCGTTAACCCCGCCCTCCCGCCCGCTGTCCCGTCGACATCTGAGCTGAGAAACCCTGTAACGCACGCCTGGACGTGGCAAAGCCATCCGACCGACCTCAGCCAAGCCAGCCCCGCCGCGCCCCCCCCCGACTGCGGTCAGAGAGGCCCGCCCCTGACAGAGGCCGCCCTTCGTCGTCTCCGGACTCTGTGCCGAAGCTGGCAGCTGCGCGATCGGGAGAAACGATAACGATCGTAATGATGTCAGCCCGGAGCCCGCTGACGAGGGGAGGGCCGGCCCCTCTTCTGGGAGCTGTGCCCCTCCAGGCTTTTCTCCAGTGGTTACAGCTGGAAAACAGACACCAAGGCTTCCACTATGAGCCGGCACACCTGTACCGTGGGCAGCGCAATCAGCCCCGCCCCCTCCCCGTCTTTATCCCTTTACACCTGCGGCACTTCTATTGCTCATCGTATTGCTGTTTATCTCAGCTCCCTGTGGACCCCTCTCACTGGGTTTTACTGGTCGTACGGGCCCAAGCTGCACCGCAGGCCTGCCCAAGCTCGCAGCTGTGCGATCGGGAGAGACGATAACGATCGTAATGATGTCAGCTGGAGCTCGGGGCTCGGCACAGGAAGCAGGGCGGCGCCAGAGCTTCCTCCCCGTGACCACGCCCTGCAGCCGAGGCCTCTCATTGGCCTCCCGTTGCACAGGCAGACTCGAGCACACCGCCTCGGGGGGAGCGTACGGTCCTGCTGCGTCTTGTCACAGGAGCGCGCTCTCGCTGTGAGGGAAAGCGGGTTGGGGGGGGGGGGGGCAATGCAGATCAGCCCGAAGCACACCGTGAGCCAGGGGGAGGTGGGGCAGGGGCGTGCGCTCGGCAGACGAAGGGTTAATGCTAATGCTAACGTATAGGTGATCCTACAGAAGATTTGCGTTCCACCTGGCTGTGCGGGTCCAGCTTATGACCGTAAGACCCGTGGGAATCGGACCCGGCGGCGCCACTCTGCGGTTATTCCACGTGCTCTTTTTAATCAAGCCTGTAATTAGATGCTGGTAACAAAACAACCTGTCTAATTAAGTCCATCAAGCTGCGTGCAATCAGAAGCCGCAGTCAGACAACAGTACAGTTATGCAGTAGGTGAATTCCTCCTTTTCTTTCACCCACAATTTCTTTCAATGGCAGCAAATGCAATACACAAAGCTTTAACATGTTGACTTTTTCTTTGCACTCCACTTGAAGACTGGATCCCTCTCTCGCGGTGCTGTCCGTGTTCTGCTGATTGTGGTGGTTGTCCGCTGCCGACGGTCTCCTGTGCGACTCTATACTTGAACCGTGGCTTGCTCGCACACCCCTGAAACCTGCATTTCCCTTCGTCCCTCCCACCAGCTCAAATCTCATATATCTCTACAGCGCCATCTGCTGGACTGATGTCGAATGTGGACGGCAGTGCGCTCCATTTCGACTGCCCTGTGCAAGTTTTCTACCTCTGTCCACCAATGGAATTTCCCCCCAATCCCCTGTAACACCTGTGTATGCGGTGTATTGTTCTCATAATAACTCATTTTCTTTTGTATTCCATACAACTGCTGCCATAACTGCTTTTAACCAGGTATTCTCTTATATGCAATCCTCTGGTATTTACGGAGTATTCACAAAGTTATGTTTTTACATTTATTATTCATCATCATTATCATAATTTTCATTGGCAAGAGCTGCAAGAAGACTGAAATTACTGGCTAGCACCTTAAACGTGAAAAGACATCAGTGAATCCCTGCAGTTGTTGGGGGAGTCCTGTCAGCCCCTTTAAAGTCCTTTGTGGACTCTAAACCGTGAAGATGTTTGTTAGTCCTCACGTTTCACTACAACCCTTTTCTCCACCATCACTTAACGCCTCAGCCGCCATGCTGTTCACCAGAGGGACAGGCTCGGCCTAACGCCTCAGCCACCATGCTGTTCACCAGAAGGACAGGCTCGGCCTAAGGCCTCAGCCGCCATGCTGTTCACCAGAGGGACAGGCTCGGCCTAACGCCTCAGCCACCATGCTGTTCACCAGAAGGACAGGCTCGGCTCGGCCTAAGGCCTCAGCCGCCATGCTGTTCACCAGAGGGACAGGCTCGGCCTAAGGCCTCAGCCTCCATGCTGTTCACCAGAGGGACAGGCTCGGCCTAAGGCCTCAGCCTCCATGCTGTGTTGGGGCTCAGGGCTTCTTTAGAGAGCGCCATGGTCTGAGATAAAACTGCATCAACAATACAAGTGTTTCCAATGCTGGACGTTACCGTCCCTTCATACACTGTCCTTTAAACCAAGTGTCTGAAATCTCAGGAGCGAGTGCTCAGAAATGGACTTGGAGGAAAGAGTGAGAAGAGGTTGGAGAAACAACTTTTAGTGGCTCCAATCAGGAGAGGTAGTGTGGGGCGCATCGGTGAATACTTTGCACCAGGAGTAGTGTTTGGCTGCAGGACTCCTTTGCCTGGAGGGGGGGAGTGTACAGCGTACATCTTTTTCATTGTTGCCTTTGATTTGTTGTAGTTAATGACAATCGTTATGCTTTGACAATCTTTCCATGACCCCCACGTTCCAGTCCCACAAAATGCTAACTGCTCCTGGAGGCATTATGTCCCCGAAACGCCTGTGTCTTAAAATCTCTCTCTGACCCCGTGTGGAAATGTCATGACCCTGCTGAGCCAAGTACAGGCCAAGGAGCCGGAAATAGCGCACTGACCCAGCCGTAGGCATGAGGCCTTCCCTCGTCCAATACAGAATGGAAATTCTGCACCACGGCGCATTTGTTGATGTTGTTGATGCCGTCATGGCTTTTCATTTGGCATAATGCATCAACTTATTCAATCTGAATGAAATGGTCTACGATTCAAACTAGACTTTGAGCCATCATTAAGAATAGACAATGTCTGTGCTGGTGGCTCTTTTTTCATTTTTAAATTCCCTGAACAGCAGTTTGCCGTGTTAGCTGGGTTTCTTTGTATTTGGGATTAGCAGGTGAACCAGGTGAGATGGTGACATGGTTTTGGCGGTGCTGAATGTTGGCGACTCCTCCAGTCCTCTCTGCTGTTTGTCTTAAAGACCGTTCATCACAGAATGACCCTGGCCCTCCCTCCTCATTTCCACTGTGTTATTTGCTCATGTTGTACATCTGTAGGTTGCTGATCTCTTTGTTGAGAATGAAGGGATTGTATAAATATTTGCTGATCTCCGGAGAAATTACTGTTGTAGCATTGCCCCATGTTAATGGCCATACTGAAAGCCAATGTAATTGGTTTGGTGAACCTGGACCCGCCTTGCTCTGAAAGAGAAAAGGGAACTTAGTATTATATATTTGTAGTCCGTAAATAGTGTACATGAACAAGAGGGACTGTGTTACTAAGTTGTGAGGTGCTTGAAGTATAGAAAGTGGGGGGTTGGCAGAGTAATTACGGTCAACGGATGTTCAAATTAATGGTTCAACCTACAGTTTCAGACAACATGAATTTGTTTGGAAATTCAGATGTGAACCCTTTAATAAGAGCCAGTCTGAGCTGCTTAAACAGGAACTTCCTCCTGACCTAGTTCTTCAGCGAGGCAGATTAGATGCAAGCTATTTCTTTCCTTTTTTCTTTCTTTTTTGAGATATGGAAAGATTCTCGAAAATACAGACTAATCCTTCATCCTCTACTGCATTTTAAGACTGACCTCCAGGGGAACTTTGCTCAACCCGTCAAGAAGTCTTTTTTTTTTTTTTATACATGAAAAGGAAACTACAGAAAAACGGGGCTGGAGTGTGTTGCGTGTGCTCCGTTTGAAATGTGGCGAGACAGAACCCCTCCCCCCCCCCCCCCCCCCCCCCCCTCCCCCACGATTCGCAATTTCCATCAACTGTCTCCTGCGATTTGAGACGCCATTTATATTTACATAACATGTCAGGTCTGACAACCTATTCATGAATCACAACAATGGCCATCAGAGGCAATCGGTTTTTGTTCAGTAGCATTTCCCCCGAAGTCCATCAGTGTGTATCTCACTCGGAGAGCTGATAGTAAATGATAAGGTGCTGATGTGACAGTTAGTTGTAAATGAGCTGTTATTGGTTTGCAGTTCTTTGCACCTCCGATGTACAAGACTTACCACTGCACTACAATGGGCGTCTTAATTCCCAAGTTGTTCATCCGTCTGCGATTGCTATGAGGGTTATGCTGTATCACTATCCATATCCCATTCATCCCAGATGGACACGTTTCTTATTAATTTCATTTTTATTCGCGCGCTTCCAGCCATAGCCTGCACTCAGTATTATCAGACGCCATATGATCTGCTACATTTAACTCTGTCTCGACGGTTTCGAATAAAGTCTGCGTGGTTGAGTTATTATGCTTCTTTGCTTTGAAACACCGATGCAATGATTTGATCTCGCTATGTGTTAAAATTGGTGTGTCTGAAGTCCCAGAGACTTTAAAGTAGCACAAGAACTTTGAGAAGGTCAACAGAAACGTGTTTTACATTTATTCTCCATGCCAGTTTTGTTGCAAGGAAAGTGGCTTCTGAGCAAAACCAGCTTTTTCCATTTTCCATCCATGTTTGCTTCATGGGGAAAAAATGCAGACTACCATGTTTTTATTTTTTTATTTTTAATGGATAGCTCGGTGGTTTTCTGGGATGATTTTCTGCCTTTTTCTTGGAGATCCTCCTCGTGTTTTCCTTTGTATAGAGACAAGTTAGTGCCTTCCCTGCCAGAGGCTGGGCATTTTCTTGAGAAGTGAACTTTTGTCCTATGCAAGTGTTTTCTACAAACCTGCATAAACCAGTCCTTTGTAAAACTAGTAATGCTTCATGTATATAGTGTTTTTGGAAAAAAAATAGTATTTTTTAATTTTTAGGTACATTTGAACAGAAACTTCTGGAAATTTGTGGTTTGGTAAATATAAATTTTTATATATATAAAACAAAGGTGGGTTGTATTTGTTGTATATATATAAACACTTTCTTGTAGATTCCCATAACAAGTTGTACAAAGTTTCACTGGTTCTATTTTTCTACTGTCATCTCAAAGGGGGGTGTAACAGTGATAAACTTAAATTTGCAACTAGGTGGCATCTTCAGAATAAACTGCTTCCATGGAAATTCTAGTGTCAGTGTTTTTTCATTTTTCCATTTATAAAGGTCCAAAGGCAGACTGCAAAGCAGTAAAATCAATCTCAGGCTGAAGTTCTTTTTGTTTATTTTTGTTATTTTATGAACGCATTTGTATGCAGACATTGGGATAAGAGACTCCAAGGACTTTTGGGACAAAATTTGGATGATGAACAACAACTCACGAAATGCCACAGTCACATCATTCAATTTTATTTGCGAGGAGCAAGTCCTAACCTACAAACAAGAACACAAACTGGTAAAAACTCAGGGAAATGCTTTAAAAAAAATCATTACCTGCCTGTCTAGGCAGCATTGTAGCAGCAAAGTGATCCAGCACTATGAGAGTCAGAACAGGAAACTCCTGAGGAACCATAAGCAAGAGAAAGCAGTCATAAATGCAGTCACTCCGACTGTGGGATTCACATTCATTCCAACAGGACGAAAACAACCTTGTGCCAAACGCTCCGCTGTAACATAACATTCTGAAATATAGGGAGGGGGGGGGGGGGGTTGGGTCATCGGTCACTGCGTTCACTGAGCTGCCGTAGCCTCTTGCCTGTTTTTTCCCGCCACAGCCGAGGGTCATGTGACAGATGGACAGGAAGCCGGCGGTCCGTGGCTGGAGCGTGCCGGCGGCTCGCCGCGTTCCTGTCCGCACACGCCAGAACCGAACGGAGCGGCCCGCACCGCAATGACCGCTTCCCAACCGCGAAACCGCCTGCCTTCGGCCCTAAACCCCAGTCCCTTCCTCCTCCCATTCGGTCGCTCGCCACAGACACTGCAGGCCTAACGGTGCCGTGGCGTAAAAAGAAACGTTAACTTTTAAGAAGCTCTACGCTGGTCCTGTAACCTTCAGACGCAACGTTAAGCTTTTACTGGAAAAACCACCGACTCTGAAAGACAGAGGCGGCAGCGTAGAGCACAGTCATCCTGAGCCTAGAGAGAAGAAAAATGAAACGGTCGAGGGCTGGCGTATAGCGATGCAGATCTGGATTAAAGCAGCTGGGTGGGCCATTGACGGCACCTCAGCTGCAGTAGAACTGGCCCCCGTCCATCCGCCTCCTTTTCCGCGCCCGCAGCTCCTCGAAGAAGCCCCTGATGTCTTCGGGGCTCACCGCCTGGCCGAGGGGAGAGAGAGAGCAACGCGTGATTACACGGGAAGCAGCGCTGGGCTGCAGGTCTCAACTTTGGCGAGATGCGTGCCCAGGATTCAGCCATGAGCTCGATATTTATCAACAAGCCACCAAAGGCTGTTCCCAAAGAGCGCGAGTGGCGGTTTCTTACCCTTCCTTCCTCTGCAAACCTCTGCAGGTAATCCTTCAGTTCCGTCTTCATGTCATTGTACTCTGGAGAGAGGAGCAGCCAGATTACACACAGCCATCAGTTTAGAAAGGGCCACTTGGCTTTGCTTTAAAGTACACTTTGTCTGCATTAATGGGCATCTCCCCCCTGCTCTCTCGTCACTTGCACTGTTCCCTCACCGTAGATTATCTCCAGCTGCTGCACGTGGTCGAGCCTGTTCAGAGCCGACATCAGGAGGTCCTCCTCCTCCTGCTGCGCCTTGCCCCTGTTCTCATAGGCCAGGACCGTGTCCGACTCGTCCAGGAGGAAGGGCACGCCCGCGGCAACGTAGGCTCTCTGTGCACAGGAAGCGAGGTTAACTTTCACAGGGGAACGGGCCACAGCTTAAAACTCAGCGTCAAATCCTGTTACGAAGACATAGGACAATTATGCCCTCCCCAGTGACCACAGCAAACTTCAGCTTTCACACAAAAGAACTGTCTAGAATCTTCATGGGGCAAACGGTCAGGACGTCATCATGGCGGTTAGGAAGAAGATAAGGCGTCTCTGGCGGGCAGGCTCGTATACCCGCCACGCCCCTGGGGCAGCACTGCGGAGGCAGAGAAGGGCGCGGGCGTACCTTGCAGCTGACGCAGGTGCACAGCTTGCTGCGCCAGAAGTAGGGCCAGAAGACGGCCCCCTCCCTGGCTCTGACCGGACCCTTCCCCTCCAACTCCCTCAGCCTGCACCCCGCCCCTTCGGGCCCGCCCTCCGAAGCAGACCCCTCCATCTGGCCGTGCGTCCGCTTGCCGCTCGTCTGTCCGTCCGCAGCTGCCTGCGAAGCGCGGGAGTGGCCGCGGTTAGTCCCCGTTAGCGTTTAAAACCGCGCGCACAGAAAAATAAACAAACAACATTCTGCCGCCTGTCGCGAAACGCGGCTTCACACCACAGCGACGTGCCCGGGGAGAAGCGGTGATTTCAAATTCAGACCGACGCGGTTTCTGCGGCACGTCTGAAGGTTGACTAACAAAATCACTCTTGTTGACTGTAAGCAGCACTGTGAAGCCATGCCAAGCTGGTCCCTGGAGTTGAGGAATCTGTATTTCACACGGATCATTTATCCGCTAATTACCCACAGGAAGGAGCGGCGTGGCAGAAGCGGAGAGAGACTCATCTGCGGTCGCCAAATAACTGCAGACCGTCGCCATCTGCTGGCTGAGAGCTGCTACTGCACACTCCTGCCGGCTTTTATACATTTGAACGTAAGAGGTCCAACCCTGATCCAGATGTATGTGAACTGCCTCCACATATATTAACATTTCGAACAGCTGAGAATTAGTTTTATTTGTGCCTACCTATTTCATATGTACACAAGTAGGAAAATGAGCACGTGTTCCAGTACCTTATCATCATCTGGAGAGCTCGGGCTTGCGGACGGCTCTCCTTTCTTGGGGAGGTCACCGTGTTCCTCCTCTTCCTTCAGGCTGTTTTCCTCCGTGTTCTCCTCCACGTTCACCTCCACCTCTGCCTCGCAGGGGCTCAGTTTGGTCACTGGAGGGGCTGGAAGGAAACGCATTCACCTTCATTCTTGATGCCTTGGGCTTGCTACACGTACAAACACCACATGCAGTTTTGTCAAACAAAAATCGTTTGAACCGCTGCTCATTGACAATAGTATTTTGAGCGATGGCCTCAAACAACCTTTTGTTAGGGATAGTCCTTATCCCCAAATCCCAGCTGTGTGTGTGTGTGTGTCACAGAGGAGTGTACCTGCTAGATGGGAGGCGTAGGTCCATAAGAAAGGGGCCTTGTTCATGCATGATTCACACACCATTTCCTGCAGCTCCACACACTCTTCCATTGCACAGCCCAGGTGCTGCCAAATAAGAGCAGAGAGTTACCACTTCCGTTCTGGCACCTTTACAGGGCCACACTACCGCAGCGCACTATTGAAAAAAATATTAAATGGGGGCGTATTTTTGTACAACACCACGCATGGTGTTAAACAAATCGGTCCTCAAAATGGTAAGTGATGCTAATCACACCTATAAATAAAGTGGAGAAAAAGCAACTAATGCTGGAAAACACTACGCTTCGTTGCCTCTTTTTGGCCAGACCATCAACACTGGAGAATTACTGACAAATTGTTTGGATGAGCTGGCAGTTCTGAATAGAGACCGCAGTAGAAGTTTCTCCTCCAACATCTTTGCCTTCTAAATGTTTGTGTTTCGTTGATAAAAGGGTGGTAGTTTCTGTTCTGTAAATCCAACTTAAGTTTCATCAAGTCCAAAAGTCCCAAAGATGCATACCTTGGAATGCAACCAGTCCTCACAGATAATGCACTGAATCATCTCATCCAAAATCTAGGGGGGGAAAAAATTAGCAAAATACATTACCCACAAGCACTTGCAAACTTTTTCAGACAGAAAAGGCCGATGTCTATGGCAAGGTCTATTTATTTATTTATTTTTCTCACTTCCTGAACAAGCTCATAACCCTTTCTGACCTCCTTCATAATTGTATTTTTGTTTGCATAAGTGACCTCATAGCAAAACACTTTCATCTTAGACAAAAATAAATAAATAAATAAATAAATAAATAAAAAATCTCTTTCTGGCCTGATTTTACTTTTGGCGGGCTGCCATCTAGCAGACTTGGCCACAGACAGATATGCTAAGTCTGTTATAAAAACATCATGTCTTATTTACAAAAATAGACATCTTCAAACTATGAAACAAACGTTCAGTGCAAAAACGAAATATATGCACATACATGGCCAGACATTTGGTCCTCACCTGGTCCTCAGAGTCCGGGTATGGTCTTTTACAGGTGCAATACAAACCATTGAAGTTGTGGTTGTATTTGTTGTTGGTGTTCAGTCCATCTTTTCCCTTGAGAAGCAAAGTCATCAGGTATAGTAAGACACCTCCACTAGATATTCAGAAATAAGTGCCAAGTGCTCATTTATTTCTGAATGTACGCCAACTATACATTCAGAAATACATGCTACATGCTCATTTATTCAGAAATAAATTCTACTGTTGGTAAAAATGATGACAACTTACAGGGTACAACTTGCACTTAGACTCAATGAATTTTCCGTTTCCACAATCACAGCGAAAATTCCTGCAAAAGAAAGGTTGCATTAGCATTCCTGTAAAAATCCGTACACAATACAGCCTTCATCACATTATCTTCCATCAAACAGCAGGAGGAGGCATTGTGTCCTGTGAAAAACATTTCTATTACATCATAACAACACAGTACAACGTAAAGAGCCTCAAACTACCGTGCTGCTGCCAGATATGCAGTAGATACTACAAGCATTGTTTATAATTAATTTTCCTGTTGAACTCAATGGAAAAAATATTCAGTGGAAACAATGCTTGTAGTATCTACTGCATATCTGGCAGCAGCATGGTGGTTTGAGGCTCATTTGATACCTTGGACCCTTGATGACTTAAACCATTTAACCAACAAATGTGTTCCATACTGTATCAGCATAATTTACGGCTGACTCTAGTCCCACCGCCCCAATTCCCATAGAGATCCATTCAAGTGCAAAGAGTTTTTGTATCGCTTGTAGGACAACCTGAAAATAAGATATCCAGACTCTGATGATGTTGATAGGTCACAGACATCAGGGAGTCATGGCATGCAGATGATATGCAACCAAATACAAAACATGACTATTATTTGACATTGTTAATTTGTCTACTGTACAAGTGAATTTCCCTGTTTCTAGCTTTTCCCCAAATAGTTCACTGCAGCAAAAGTAAACGAGCAATTGGTGGCACATGAGGTCTCAGAAGTGCATTTGTTTAATTCTTGCTAATTTTCTGACCAATGATTTGTTGTTAAGACCATTGAAAGCTTAATATTTTGCCATTTTAGTCTTGGCCCATTTTTTTGCCAAGGAGTGTATGCATTCTTTACAGTTTGATTACCTATAGTACATGTAAAACTGACCACGATCTCATCTACTGGTGTAAGCAATGCAATGCAAATCGTATTGCAATACAGTATGTCCGTCTTCCTAAGCCTTTCCAATTCTTCAAAACGCATACAAAGTGTGACAATGAAAGGTAGACCGAAAAGCGACAGACTACATTATCTGACCTACCGTTTAGTGTAGAGCTCGAATAGATCATGTCCATCGTGACATTTGTAGGAACAAGCAAGGCATATCCCAGCCGGCTCTGCACCGATTGGTGTGCAAGTGTTACATGCATAGAGCGCCTGCCTCTTCACGTACCCCTGTGGTGCAAAATGCAAATAAAGAGTCAACACGTAGCTATCGATAGCTACTTTGGTTAGTAAACAAAGTGGGCTACTACATCCATTTAGCCAACTATACTACAATGTTCCGCAAAATTCGCATTCCAGTGGGATCATTAAAGGCAGGCAAGCTTGACGGTTGAGGTGTTATGATTTGAACAACCAACAGATACAAATTGTTTTAAACTAAGCGATATGCACTAAGTTTGGTAACTTCTAAGTTGCTTAGTCTAACAACAAGCTAGCCTATGTAGCAAGCTAACACACTCTGCTACCGGCTGGCTGAGAGAACACAATGAATTGATCTAACACAAGCTAATAACAAGCAACCACGCAGGACACAAAAAACTTGAATGATGAAGGTAGCTAATGGATCTTTCGCGGGGTGAATTTTAATAAACAAATGGATAAATAGTTTGCTAGGCAGCCAGAATACACGAACTAGTTCTGAGTGAATACCTGGGGATATGAGCAATTTTCAGGATCGCTACCATCCAAAACGGCTGCTGCTTCATTTTCTAATTCTTCGTCTTCCTCCAAAACTTCCACCAAAGAAACAGTACGTTCATCTCCCCCATTTACCGCCATCATTAGAATAAGTGTACCCTTGTCCGCGTCAGGGGAAACTTGCACAGCGCCTGCGCACCGCCAAAGGCGCGTTTTCACTGAACAGTTCATTGGTCCATAGACTTGCATATTTAACTAGACAGACGAGCACGCCTTCACCTAACCTAAGCTTGTGAAGCCCCGGAAGTAAGCCTGTACTGGTACTGCGCATGTTGCTGAGGGGAAAACATCGGAGTTCCCATTAAAGTGAATGCGGAAAATCAAAAATTTGATGCAAAATAAACGTCCCCGATGGTATTTTGAATTTCGATTAACGACCGTTACATTTCATATGAAAAGCAGATTGCAAAAATATGTCACATTCAATAAAATATTCACCTTTTAATAAATATTTTCTCAAGACTTCTGAACCAAAATAACAATTGTTTCACAAACTGCTGCACTTAAAGACATTTATGATCACAAAAATGATTTCTTGGCTAAATCACCAAGGTTTGCTACATTGAATTCAATGGGCAGCAAGCTCTTCAAGCATGCAGTAGAATAGTTTTCTGTTTCTTCACCGCCTGGCCCCTCCTACCATCTTCAGTTCTTATGCAGGCTATATGTACTTCGGGAGATGTAAAACGCCTGTATACAGTTCATTGGTGTAATACCTCACTAGCTTGCAGTACCTTCATAAATCTGTGCTTCAATACGAGGCACTTGCTGAGAGTGGAGGTCCTTACCATTTGGTTTTCTATACAAGAATGATAATTACAAGTAGTCTAACTACATTAAATAATACAAAATCCTTGCCCAACAACTGCTTAAAATAAGAGAGGTGTCTCTCCACAAGACATATTTCTGGTAGGAACATTAGACATCCTGAGCAACTTTTAGGAGGTGCAGGTATACTTTAGCATTCCTCATGCAGTCAATTTAGATCTTGTTTTTCAACTTTTTTTTTTTTTTACCATGGCTTCAGTAGTAGTTCAGACCCACATAACTACATTACTGTGGACAATGACACAATACATCCAGTTAGACATGGATATTATCTGTGTGATTAAAAAGCTAATAATGTTCCCAAACCTGTTCAAAACTTTTGCATAACTGCTCCAAACTTTGTGTGCTTAATTTTTCAACAAAGGGTAACACAACATATCTAATTATAAGCTATTTGAGAGAGTATGTACGTATGACACACATTTCCCATGTGAAGAGCAAAGTTTACCACCAATGAAACATTATTTGCAATTAAGTTTTTTAAATCATTTTAGAAGGAAAATTATTCTCTTGAAACAGGTTTTATTTGTTTTTAAAAAGTCAATCAAATCACAGTGAGATTTTAAAAAATGGAAAACAGTACTCCCATATAAATACCCTCAAATTGACAAGTACTGACAAGCCCTTTCAGATGAATATAGAAAGAAACTTTCAAACATGTTGAGAAGTATTTAGATGCAAAAAAAAACAAAACAAGCATGGTAGTCTAACCTCAGGCCAAGGCTGCTCTCCATCTTCATAACACAAAGATAAACACTCTCATGACGCTGATTAGAAACAACCTGCTCAGGCAACACAATGTTTGTTTGCCTCTAGGCAGAGATATTAATACAGCAGTTCTTCAGTGGTATTGGAAGATATTCTTCTACAACGCCACTTCATATGGATAAACCTGTGATACATTCAAAATGTCACCAGAGCACAGGTAATTACACTAGTCTTGATAAGTACTTCATGGTATAAAAATGACAAGCTTTGTGTCTATGTAAAGAAGGCAAAATTAGCAAAACAAGTTTGGCAAAACCAGTTCCCCTGTTCAACATAGAAATTTAACATACTAATCATTAAATAAAAATACTCAGTTTCTTCACATGGGTACAGATGCCGTTATTGAGAAAGACAAAATATACATTAATAGCTCACTCTACCCAGTATTTCATAGACAATAGCAAGTTTTAAAATGACAAACTTTTGGAATAACATCTACAGAATTATTTTTTTGGGGAGGAGGGGGGGATAATGAAGTGAACTGTTATTTCACAAAACAAAAAACTTTGTTTTGGATTGCTATCAGAAAGTTTTCCAAAATGTCTGTTAAAGGTGTTGTGCTTTAAAGAAAGAATCTATGCTACAAATGCAAATGAAGAACTGAGTTCCTATAATGTATTGCATAAATGTAGACCTGCTGATGTCAAATGCATTCTTATTCAATAACAAGGAACCCATTTCATATTATAGCATTCACTTGCTGTCCCACCATGTCAGACACTGACAGATATGATGGGGCATAATATGAAATGCAGATCCATGAAATGAACATTTGTAATTTGTGATGTAAATAAAAGGTATAATTATCATTTCATTACCTTGTCCTTCATAAGTGTATTCTTTTGACAGGTACATCTTTGTACATTTTCAAAGCACTTTTTACAAGAAGCCCTGTTTCTCTTAGAATAGCAGTCGGTATGCAGTCATTTGGTACACTACAGTTTTGAGACTGAACACAAATTTAACTCGTAAATAACCTACGTGGACAATTATTTTTCCTCCAATGGCTGGTACTGCCAACACCATTTGGAATTAGCTTTACTTTGTGACTTCTCTACAGCAATAGGCAAGTCACTCCACAACATTTCTGGAATCCAATGCAAATCCAAAGAATTCTACACATAAAAAAATTAAAAATAGCAATGCTCTAAATCATTTTACAATACATTCCACTCAAGACATGTATCCCAAAGTAGGGAGTGTCAGACTACAAGTGGCATTCCACAATACCGAACTGTATCACTTGGCCAAATGCTTTTTTTATTTATTTATTTATTTATTTTAATAACATTGGGTCACTATCTTCCAGGTATCTTATTTCCTTCTTCCAAAAGCAGACTGATTTCACACCACAATTAACTGTCAAAAGCAGTATGCGATAAAACACAACAGATGCAACGGAAGTAAACCGGTCAAAATCAAGTGATACTGATATTGATATTGATTCCCTTATCAAAGCCTTTTGGACACATTGACACAGTTTTCTTTCAATGTTTTTGTGTGGAGTGCTGAACAATCTGTGGCGAAATCCAAAATTAAATTAGCTGGGAGTGTAGCCCTTCCTTCCTCTTTCCCTTGTGTCCATTTGACAATGTGCATCTTTCCTTACCCACTTTTAAGTGTCAATCAGCTGCAGCTGGCTGATCTGATTGGATGCTTTGGCAAAGCTCTGATGACGGTTACAAAGCACTGCCAGGCAGATGGGTAGAATACAATAGCCCATGGTCTTTGGGTCAGCACGAGTACAGGAATAGAGGAAGAGGAACACTTGGAGGTAGGGGATGAGGAAGATTGTGCCCCACAACCAAAAGGGGAAAGAGAGGAGCCGCATTTTCAAACTGTGCATCCATGAAGAGGGTGAGTTAGATGAAGAGACTGAATCCCCCGGTAGTGGCGGTTCTTGGGGTTTCTGAGCCTGTTGAACATGCTCCAGTGTCAGTCGATTGTATTTCTGGTTAATCTCAAACACATAGTAGAAGGCTGCCACGCTAGCCAGAAGGTACAGACCCACACCAATCCATCCCATCCGCTGACGGAAGTTCATCATTCTCCATACTCCTCCCTGAAAATGAAATGCCACAACTGTCAACAGCTGAACCATAAACAAACTCCCTTCACCTCTGTACAGAAAATGAGAGCTTTCAAAAAGTGTTATGATTCTCATTAGTGGTAAGCCAAGCCATTTGGAAAAACAACGGATATCCAGACGAGTGGTCTGTTTCGTTTACAATTTCAAATAAAAAGTTTTGCATGTTTATTTTATTTCCACATGAGTGCCCTTGAATTTGGAGTCAAATTTCACTTTTTGTTGTCGTTCTTGTTCCTAGACTGTAAAAATTAACTTATGTAGTGCCATTAACTAAATTCAAGATTAAGAAATTATTAAGAAATAATTAAATGGGTGCTAATCAAATCTGCTACCATGCCAGCTAGCTACATCTTAATGAAAATGTCAGCTTGGCAACAAACTGTACAGTAATGCTATCGATAGATACAGTTCATTGGCACTAACAGACAAGGATAACGTTCATCAAGACAAGACTAACAACAAACTGTCCAGTTAGCACTACATATGTAGTTAGCCAACTTGCCTATAAACACATGAATGCCCTCTTGCAGATCTCAATCCAGCAACACTATTGCTTGCTAGAGCTTTTATTTATTTTTAAACTGGCTAGCAGGTAACCACTATACTACAAAAGTAATAGACTACTGTATATTATTAGCTGCTGTGTGGCGAGCCAACCGACACGTAACTTCGTTTTACGTTAGCGATTTCTTCTCGGTAGCAAGCTATTACTAGCTCAGTAAACACGACACATTCCTGCCTCATATTGTACCAGCTTGCTAAGCAGCCAGTATTTATACAACAAAACGAGCTGGTTCGAGTAGTCTAGTGTATTCATTACATTACAGTCTGACAGCTAGCATCCAGATCACTTCCACAAGCAAGCCACCACTGTATGTATTGTTAGCTAAGTTACCAAACATCTCGTACAGGCTAACTGTTACAAGCATCCTCGCAAGCGAGCTAGCAATGTAACTGGCTAGCAAACTGGTTGCCAGCTAGCTAGTTAAATAGTTCATTGTCAAGTACACAAATATTTGCAATGTACAGAAAGTACAACGGTGATTAGTATGTTGGACTAGCTAACTAGCTACCTGCAACAAAACAGCAGGTACTTGGTTAGTGTCACTAAGGATTTTAACCAACCGAGAAGCTAATCTCTAGCTAACGATCAAGTTTGACAAAAACACACTTTACAAAAATCTAAACGGTGCCAGGTGGGTTATATTAATTACTTATAACCTTTATTCTGCTTTAAAGCAATATACTCACAGCTCACTATATCCTAGTCTATGTTCATTTGGTGACCATGTCCTTCACGGTTTTCTTTCTTCTGCTCATTGCCGCCTGTTCCCCATGCCTTTGTTGACATCCAGATCGGAGTGTGTACTACAGCTAAAAACAAAACTAGTTCCGGTCGCTACGAGGGTATATGAAAATCAAAATTAAAGCCAACTGTAGTCGAAAAACCGAATTTTTATTAGCCTGCTGAACCAACATGAACGAAATCTGTACATATTATTCTAAAATCATAACACAACATCTGGTAACTGACCTTGATGATGATATGGTTCACTCTAGAAGATTTTTCTGGGATTTAAGTGTCACTGCAGCAATTAAAATACATTTGTAACTGCAAGCCCAACTCTCCTACAAGCACACATGACTAATTCAAAATGGGAATAAACCATAGAAAGTATAAAAATAAAGACACTGTCTCTTTTAAATGCTATCTTTCATAAAGAGGGTCGATGAAATTGATTTCTCCATCATGGATTGCTCCTTAACTGCAAGGGTGGTACCCAGCAACAATTTTTCAAGGTTGAAGCAATGATATCGCTGATATCAGATTTTGTCTACAACACTTCCACTGGTGTGAGCTTTGGTTTTTTTTTTTTTTATATAATTGAGCAAATATATTTATAGTTTTATTATAAATACATCTTAATGAATGAAAAAGTAAAAGTGTTACCTAATTTCATTTCATAACTACAGTTGCAGTATGCAATTGCTGAAATGCATCCTATAAATCATTCAGTCGTACGTGCTCATTCACGCCACTGTAAGAGTAGCTTTTATTTTGGTAGGAACAGCATACAATTACAAAACGGAAGCGTAAAACAGGATATATTTTTTTACTTCCTGGCTAGCTACAATGAACTGTATAAGAAGTAGGCTACAGTAGCTAGTAGCTCAGTGACTGACCTACGATACGTGGGAGTGGTGCTGAGCCGCGTCATCTGCCTTATAAAAATCTATCAAAAAAGTTGTGCTATTTAAAAGTCTAACGTGTAATCGTGCTTGTAATTGGGGCATCCCTCCTGCAGTGTAGTTGTAGTCTTTATGTATGTCCTAATTATAAATTTGATCAGAGAAATGCGAATAGACTAAGCTTTCCTTGACAACAAGAATTGATTATTATTGAGATGTGATGATCTGCCACTAAAGTGTAATCACAACTGTGACCAAAATAAAAGATGTCATAAAGACATTTTAATTCCAGATCATGAAATCAAGACCTTGACTGGAAAAAAGCTTGCTTTTGACATAGCACTCTTATGATTCTTATGATTAAAAATGATTCTGTAAGCTTCATAAAACATTTTAGGGATGCTGTGAAATGTAAATCTGCTTAATCTTATGTGAAGTGGAAATTATAGAAATAATCATCAAGTAATGTTGATTAATGACTAGTTTATTATTACATTAGATTAATTATTATAGAAATGAATGATTAATTGATTATTGATTAAGCTGAAATATGTGTATGATGTACGTTTTAATTACACTGTTTGGTTACATACATGTATTTAGTGTATCATTGCAGTAGGTCTATAATTAGTTTTTATAAGTGTCTCAGTATGCTGTGACCCTGAGACATCCCTTCCTGCGCTCCCTTCGATGTGATACCATTGGTTTACTTTACTGTATAAAAGGCAGTTGTGCTCTTTTCTCCACACACTCTCTCTGACAAGCTCACACCTGCTTGTCTGCATTTACCAGTCCGGTGTTTCTCATGAAATACAATGCTTATGATAACTTTTATGACAACTTATTACAATCTTCATGATAATTTTTATGGTAGCCTTTGATGATTGATTTAGTTATTTATGAATGTGTGGTAATTCTGTCTAATAAGAATCTGATTTTTGATTAAACTCATTTTAATCTTGTCGAAGTCTAAATCTAAGAGTTTAAATCTCACTCCTGGCTTCTGGATTACATGCACCACCTGCCACCTTTATTCTTTCATAATGGTTTAAATGTATTTAAATGTATTTGTGTTTAAAATGTATCTTTTGTCCTCAAGATGGCACTATTTGAATTTAAAATTTTAGACTATGCGCTATATAATATAATTTACAGAGCCAATACATTTGCATATGTTCTTTGGTCATCAACTGTAGCGGTCTTCCTTGGCCTACCAGGCCCTTTGCGATTGCTGAGCTCACCACTTCTCTCTTTCTTCATAATAATATTCAAAATAGCTAATTTTGGTAAGCCTAAGGTTTGGCCTGTGTTTCTGACAGTTTTTTTTTTCATGTTTCTCTGCTTCATAATAGTTTCCTTGACTTTCATTGGAACAACTCTGGCCCTTATGCTGACAAACACCAATAACAGATTTCAAAGGCAATCAAAAGCTTAGAATCAAGACTAGATACTGCAAGTTATTTTATACTTACACAGCAATTAAAGAAGCAATTAAACATACGTAACTAATCAGAAACACTTGTGAAGCCATTTCTCCCAAACATTGGGGTGGGTGGGTATAAAAAGTTTTATTATTTCTACATGGTGAAACCAAAATGCATTAAAATACCCTTTAATAAAAGTTGATAACTTTAACCACATATGAATTATTTGATTATAAATCTAAAATGATGGAATACAGAGCCAAATAAAATAATTAAAAAATAGTTTTGTCCCAAACATTATGGAGTTCACTGTATCACTAACAAATCGACATGTAAATACAATTAAATAAAAGCAGATTGTCTGTACTTTTGTCTCACATTCATCTTTCGATCTCAAATCCAAATGCCTTTGGAGGACACTGCACACACACACACACAACAAAATAATATTAATTTCAGAAGTGATTTACTGCTGTATTAATGGAGAAGACATGTTCATTTGGACTAAACATGGACTATTAATGAGCATAATTCCATAATTCAAGAGTCTCTATCAACTGACATACCCCACCCTGTGAACATCAGTAGGCTTTCACAATAACGTTGTGGCTGTGATAACAGCTTGCGGTTAATTATTGAAACAAGGTGACTTATGTACCTCCCATTCATACAGTTGTATCAACATATAATGGAGTTTTCCCTCCATTTCAGCCAATCCCTAAGTCTGCCTTACAATACAAACACTAAAGAAAGTTACTTAATTTATTTAATTTTATTCTCAGTAATATTAGGACACAGAATTGATACATTGTTGTTTTCCCTTGTTTTCTCTATTTGCAGAAGGACCTGTTAGGCACACTTCTTGATAGAGCTTCATTGAGAACAACCAACGGGATAAGAAGGTAAATTCACACATTACCATTTCAATGAGCACTTTTGCTGATAATATTTACGCTTTTGTTTTGTGGGCCTTGTGCAGTCATCGAAAAGGTACATGCTTAATAAAAACCCAAGGCCTTTAAACTGACAGTAAATAATGGTGTTCTATGAACTTCATTGTTTATACCAATTAATCGTTGTGTTGAAATCAATTTTAATACAATATACACATACACACAGAGCATAGGCCTACAGTAAATTACACTGAACTATTCATCTTCGCTGAAATCATGTTAATAACAGAATTTACACCTTTCCGCATTTTACAGCCGAAAATCTATTTTGCCCTTTAAAGAGCAAACAATATTATACTGCTGCCACCTAGGGGAGCTGTCCCGAAGCTAACGCTGCAAGTTAGCTAAAGCAGGAGAGGGCTGGATTCTTTAGCGCCTTCGGTTCGGTGCACACACACGCACACGCACACAGTACAGTAGCTATGTGCCATGGCTGCTGAAGGTGCACGTTGCTGTACCCAATAAATGAGCACAACAAGACTACGGAGGGTGTGTCCACCGTGTCAGGACGCATTTTCTACCAGTCCTCACGAAAACACGATCATCGCGCATTTTTAGAAGCGCAAAGAAATTTTGCATCTGGATATCAAAATCAGGGCACGGGGAATGGACAGCTAGCTAAGTTGCTAGCTAAGCGAAGACTACAAAAAACCAGGTGGAAATGCATTAGCGGGTAAATACAGCTGTGATATATGTACAGTTGTTTTATGCCGTTGTTCGCTAGTACTGTTAAGTTATCTAGAAATTATCCATGTAATCTTTGAAGATGAACATCATGAATTTTGTGCTCAGAAAACCCTTCTGATTAGCTAGCTAACGCTAGCTTGCCAGCTAGCTATTCTGCTGTGTAGGTTTGACGGCGCATTTCGATTCAAATCGACTCTTTATCGGAGAAGAGTTCATTAACAGATGGAACATGTATTTCACTAGATCAAATCTTCAACAAATGTTAAAACTGAGGAAACAGACCGCCTATTTCAGTGAGCAGATACCAAGCTAACGCCACCCTGAGTAGCTACGGGCAACCGACTGTACAAACACAGTGCTTGTTCTAGCCCAATGAACGTTTGCTGTGGTTTGGTATTGATAAGTTTTAGCTCGGGTCATCCTAACAGTTAACTTATTTGCACAACGTACGTTTTTGTTGTATTTTATAAATACCACATAGCTCACTACTGTTCTCTTGTTGGTAGGTTTGTGCGAGAAGACAGTTTCCTGTTTTTACTGGGAGTCCAGTTAGAATAATTTGTCACATCTGGATCGAAATAAGACGAGAGCTGGAGATGCAGACTTTTCTCAAAGGCAAGAGAGTGGGCTACTGGCTCAGCGAGAAGAAGATGAAGAAGCTGAATTTCCTGGCCTTCGCTGACTTGTGCAGGTAGGTAGCGTTAGCTGACTAGTTAACTGGACGCATTATGCATTTACGCTATGTGCAAACAGACACTTCCGTATCCTCAAGCGTCATTTTTTTTGTTGAAGCATTCGATTTTTTGTCACTTTGTACAGCAGCAATTTTGTATCGAGGAGCTGCATTATCAGGCACTAGAAGGCAGATATATACGCCCATTAAGTGGTTAACCTGTTGCTAGGAGTAGACGCCATAGCGTCCCTCTATTCTAACATGCACAACCTCAGGACATATTCGGAGAATTTCTTAGGATAGGACGTTACTGTAGTTGTACTGCTGACACGCATTTTGAAACAACGCTTGTGACAGCTTGGCCTAAGACATAGGCTAAAATGTGTATGAAATAATTGAACCTGTTAGTTCTTCATTATACCGAATGAGTGGTGAACATGTGATCAATTTGATTTATCGATGTTTTTCATCAATAGTTTCATTTATTTGAATGAATTACTGGTTCCGTTTTTTGTTAAACCAAGACCGAGTTTGAGTCGAGACCAAAAGTGATACTGTAATGCTGCAGACGGTTAAGATGTGTCCACCTGTTTTTATTGAAGAGCACAGCATAGACTTGGAAACTGAGTTGTAATAAAGACTGTGCACAATAATGCTTTTTTAAAGTTTTTTTATTTTTTTTTATAAATGTGTTCCTTTCATGCGCATTTCAGAGACTCATTAGAGGACTCGTTTTCTTTCCTGCTTGTCAGTGACATTTGAATCCACTCGACTGTGGAGTTAATTAGGCCTCTGTTCTTTCTCTTCTGTGGCGTGGGAACATCTCATCACTATGTGGGACTAGTTTTATGTGTGAATAGTGGCATGATCCACAGATCTGCAATTCCAGATGAGAACGGCTCATCCCTGCTGTACTAGAAACAACGATCCTGCACTAAAGCACTGGGGCTGTGATGTAATGATGCCTCGGAGAAGTGAGCCTGGCCGAGCATCTTAAGTATGGAGAAAAGGATACCATGCAAAGGAAAGAAATGCCAAAATAAGGCTGAGGGGCATATTGTGTTTCAGCCAACTAAACACAGGATGATCACCATGTACATAGGACCACCCTATATTTCGTAAAACGCATATTTGTAAAACACTAATATAATTTTATAGTTTTGTCATCCGGTGATGTGTGTCTGTCCATCTATCTGTGTTTCTTTGATGACAGTAGCTACCTTGGGCTCATAGACTTCAATGGATTGAGTTATCTGTGTGATGTGGTGTGAATTGGGGCATGGGATGTATTGCATTTCTTTAGCAGGCAGACTACTGTAGGGCTTGCCTGCTGTAGAACAAAGAGCACTCTATTGTATATCAACAAGCAGGAATACATGCAAGCTGATTTTCCTAATCCACAGTTAGTCCTTGTGGTGTTCACAGGGATTTGGATTTTTCTAATGCGGAGGGGGCCAGAGGTTGGTGGGGGTCACTCTCAAGGAGTTTGCTGCCTGTAGGCAGACCGGTCGGCTTGTGTCTAATATTTGTATGCTGTGACCTGGATTTGAAATGAGATTCAAACAGTGTGATGATTAGATCAAGGTCCTTCTATGCAGGGAAGCAAATGGAATTGAGTTCAAATCCAAATCCCAGCTGTCCAGCCCAATGGTTTTTCAGTGGATTTCTTACCAGCAGAGAGCAATGGTGAGAGATTTCCACCTTGCCAAAAGCTGTGGATTCACAAAGCAGCAGGATTGCTCCGGTGCAGATTAAAAATGTTTTTCCGGATTAAATGGTAATCCTTCATAACCCTCCAACAGAATGTCTCCCTGCAGCAGGAGCTAGCTAAAGGGAGCTCCAAAGGAGAGTCTGTCATGGTTGGACTGTCCAGGGAATCCAGGTTGCTAATGTGATGCACGGAATAGCAGTGAAATATATATGTTCTTGTAAAGTTCTGTTCACATTCTCGTGCATTGGGTACACTTTGCGGTGGAGCACAAGCTTCAGACATGATGCTACTGTCAAGGAAGGCCTTGTACAAATGTACTTAACACATCATTTCCCTTTTTGCCAGTGTTTGGGACTCAGTGCTGTTTTGTCCAGTACTACGGTGACTGCGCTTTTCTAACCAGTGGTAACTATGTGTGTACACAGTCTTACCCGATGTTCCTGAAATCGATACACAGAGTACAAGTCCGCACAAGTACTTGACTTCAGTCAAAGAATGCTTTCACGATCATTAAAGTACACAAGGGTGAGTGAATCCTAAGCTTGTGTGAGTCTTGTAGTGACCATTTTCAAATGGTAATATTGGCCTACGTAAGAAGAGTTTGTTTCTGAAGCTGAAAAGGCACGTGAGTCTGTACCAACACAGCTGTGGCATGTGTTGCTAGTTAAAATGGTAACATCTTTCAGCCCAAATGTTGTAGTGTGTATCAAGCCTGAATGTTACTTGCTTCAGTCTGAGTGTGGCAGAGGCATAGAATATATCAGCGCTGCAAAGTGCTTGTGTTAGTACATCCTGGGTCTTAGGAGCTTATGAGGCTTATGTCTTGCATGTTATTGTCATACTGCAACCACTGATTGGTCAAAGGGCAGTCACCTGATGTATTCAGGGAGCTCGCATTTATGACCCCCTTAGGGTAAAATAATGCTGTGCCCTTTCACCTGGAACACTGCTCACCTGGAAAGTGTCACAGGTTATTGTCACGCAACTGTGCTGCATAAGACAGACTGAATGAGACCAACCTGCCCTTCGATGTTGGTGTTTCTCTGCTCATTAAGTCCAAGACACACAAGTCCCACTGGAAAACTGCTGTCTCCCTCTAGCAATTACAGGACCATTAACCATTGCATCCCAGTCCATTAAAAAATAGTGTATGGGTACAGTACACCTGTGACGTAGCCATAATTATGGCTATAATTATGAGATCTACTGCTTGCCAAACTGACTTTGCCTTGGGGGGGGGGGGGGGGGGTTTAGACCTTATGAATGGAAAAGCCACCATGGGTGCTCTGTTGGGGGCTCTGTCAGAAAAGACTAAGCTAAAGTTGAACTTTTCAACGGGGGGGTCTACCTGCACCCAAACTGAGCTCTTGACCATGTCACCTTCTGAAAGATCCTTTGTCCCCTCACTGCATTTCAGTGCTCTTCCCTGTGACCGCATGTTGGCTATCTGTGTCACGGTAACTGCAGTTTTCTAGTTGAGGATTTGGAGTGGGTGGAAATGAGCATGACCAACAATAATTCAGCAGTTTGAGTCTGTTTGGTGGAGGCAGATTGAGGGCACTTCTGCCCTAGTTGGAAGCTGAGCTTATAGATGCAGTGGATGGTCCATTTGTGCAGCTGAAATATCTTAACTCACACTGGTGCCCTGTTCTCCATCCATAATCAGCTTGTATGTGACCATCCACATGTAGACAGAGAAACTCTGGGCAGCAATGTTACAACACTGAACTGTGCCTGAACAAGCCAGCTTTTATGGGAGGGATTTCATTTTTTTTAAATCAGGGAATTGCATGAAGAAAGTTAACGGACATGTGACTGTGACTGATCTGACCCAGAATTCCACGAAGATCAGATGGGGTATTCCACACAATGCATGGAAAGAGATGTAAAGATGCTATGGCTTATAGATAATGCCCCCATACCTTTTTTTGCTTGGCCAAAATCTACCTTTAAACAACCTTTGTTGCTGTTTTGGCATCCGTTTTTAATGGGAGCACCAGTAGTTTTGTATTTGCACCATATTGAGAGAACCAGCCAAAAAATGGGTCATCAGTTGTCCTCCAAGTCTGCCCTGTGCGCAGGCCATGAAAGAGCCTAATCCCCAGTGACATGTGAAGAAAGCGGCGGGCTAGCCTTCCTGAATGTGTTCCAGCACGGTGAATGGATCGGGCACCGTCTCCGAGCTTTGTGCTCCAAGTGGGCCCGTTTGCAGCAGCTGTTTGCTCGTAGAGTTTTGTCGCCATGGCAACGGTGTGGTCTAGGAAGGCCCAAACGTTCAGCACAATACCGGAGCGATCCAGCGACGGGAGGCAAGGCCCCACCACAGTGCAGGGGCATTTTCAAATGGAAGGGGCTGGTATGACTCATCCCCCCCCCCTCCCTCTCCTGCCCCCTTCCAAAGAAAAGCTGTTTTGCTGCTCGCCTCTCACTCAGTTGCAGTTTTTTTTCATTCCTTCACTGGAATCAGCGCAGAGCACAGCTCCATGTTTGTGACTTGTTTTTTTTTTTCACCAAATGCACAATTGCATCATACTCTGGCGTGTTCTGGAATCTCAGGAATGTCACGGCCTTTTGTGTGTTTTTGAGTGCGTGCGTGTGTCTGTGTGTGTGAGCCTGTGTTTGTGTATGTATGTATGTATGTGTGTGTGTTTGTGTGCCTGTATATGTGTGTGCGTGCATGCGTGTGTGTCTGTCTGTCCACATGTGTCTCAGTGTTGCTGAATGTGTGTAGAGACGGGCTTTGCTCCGTGGGCCGTCCACGCTCCGCGCTCCCATGAAGACGGGACCCTCGGAGGGCAGAGCCGGTCGGCTCCTCAGCCTTTGGTCCATCTGGAGACCGACACGCTCCACACGCAGGGGTCTCAGTGGGGGCCTGTCTGGGACAGCTGGCAGCTGGGGAGATCCCCGCTGATTCCAGATCAGGCTCTGCATGCCCCACCATTGAGGGGCTGCACTGTGCACACACTGAGGGCTTGGCTCAGACCCTTATGTGCAATTAGTTTTGGCAATGATGCATTATTCATCAAATTAATTTTGTTATGGGCTCCAAGCTGGCCTTCCGGATACAACAGTACCACTGTCACATGCTGATGTTGTGTTAAGTTTGACTCCTTTCTGTAGGGGCACACTTTTGGCTATATGCTGAAAACTCAGCTTTATTAATTTTTTTAAAAAATGTATTTTTTAATTTTTTATACGAAGCCTGGTATTGAGGTCGGCATGCTGACCTCTGTTTATGTTTTCAGTTTTTTTTACACTTTGTTTTCACTGGTGTTTTCGGTGTGTCTATCTATGCCTGTATCTAAGCACATTCCTTTTGTGTGCGTGTATGCAGTTATTGTTTATGTGCATTTCACTCTCGTACCATTGTTCACGCACATAATTTAGTTCACTCAGTTGCATGTCAAACCCAAACAATGTCTAGCCTGGCTTGGGTATGGGACTCTTGTTTTGTCTTTATTTCCTTCCAGTCAGCATCTGAAGTGTGTGGGCACCAATCTCCATATCTGAACTGAAACCAAAGGCCTCATTCATGAAGCATTACAAGGCCAGGCTACAGTATTAAATATCCACATTGTGGTGAACCTCAAAGAAAGAGTGTTCAAAATGGATGGCTATTGTCTCCGGTGCCAGATCCGTGTAATGAGCTTACCCCAGTCCCTCTTGCTCTCAGGTATAGAGGTAAGCTCATGCCTGAAGGATGGAGGTCTATTCTGCTGGCAGCCTGGTGTTAACATTGTTTAGTTTGGCTCTGAAACGGGAGACGGCAACGGCCCGAAAGCAGCCCGAAATCTCACGATGCGCACGCCCCCACATTCAGATGCTCGCGTTTCGCATGGTTGCATCCAGGAACTCCTGTTGCCACCCAACCAAACACAGTCCACACGGATGCTCTTATAGTACGCGTCAGAGAGATTGCATCCTCAAACACACACGGGGACACACGCAAGGTGGCAGAAGGAGAGCCGTGTCGGGAACATGTAGCGTGTCAGAGTTAGCGTGTTCTTGTTGCAGTTGTGCACAAGTGGCCGTCTCTCTTCCTGTTTGCATTTCAACAAGCCTCCCCTTGCTCTCTCCTGAAGGGGAAATATCAGAGCCAGGCAGCAGTTCCAAATTAGAGTTTGCACCTTCATATCGCCCACGCTTGTCAGAATTTCCAGAAGTGTTTTAATCTTCTCACCAAATGCCTCATATGAAGCAACCTTACTAAACCTACAGAAAGCTGAAAGTTTTTGAATATGGACAATGAAAGCAAGCAGAGGAATAGCCTATATTTTGTTGCTCAACACTGGACATCGTGCAGACATCTGTTTACTCTTTAAACAGATGATAAAAGTATAGACAACACTTTTTGCATTTACTTTTTACTTTACTATTTCACAATGGTTTTTCATTTGGGCCCGAACAGACTGCAGCTAAACAGAACTTGCCATTTTTTTTCTTTAAGTTGCTTTGGTGTGAAAGAAATGTCCTGGTTCTGTGTGGCAGCTGAAAGTCTCTTGCACAACAGTCGAATAGGGCTCCTCTTTGACAAGGGTTTGTGGGTTGCCAAGCAACCAATTTTTACCAAAAGCTTAGGATTTTTCTGGCCTCTCAAAAGCTGTGGATTCTTGGGAGTGCAAGAGACCCATATCTATGTCTGTGGCTTATCAGCTAGGGATTGTCTTTTTGACCATATATAATGAGTCATTTTGTAATTGGTGGCAGTTGGGCCATAACACAGAAAAAAGCTATGAAAATAATATCTGATTTCAGTTTTCTTTATGAGTTACCTTCCATATATTTTAAATTTTATTAGTACATATTTTTCATGTTACTGTTTGGTTTGTTTTTATGATGTGTTTCTGTTGCAAATGGTTTGGACGCGATAGAATAGCTACTGGGTTTCAGATGAATGGCTGTGCATTGGCGTGACCCGGAGCAGTTTTTTTGTGTGTTTTGTCCCTCCCCCATACCAGAAGTGCTTGAAAGAAAAGGATCCTATTTTGCAGAGTAACTGTGTGTCCTGGCAACAGAACAAGATTTTCTACTTTTTATGTGACTAGCATGTGAATGAGAAAGTGTTAAACGGTACAAAGAATAGGCCTACATGTTCTCTGTGATTTTGTTATGTGAACATTGTGTAGTTAATCCTTTCATTTACAGCATATATTAGTAGAACATGTGTATATTTTTATTCACTTTTTTGGGGGGTTTTTTAGAGTTGTTTCAGACTGTGACAGACACTCTGTGTTATATTAATGGCTGCAGTAATGCAGTTAGGCTGTCCTTAATGGGCTCAGGATTTGACTGGTGCAAATGTTCCTCTGTGTCCCCGCTGACATTTCCTTGCCCTTGAAGATAGCCACACCCCTTTTATGGGGGTGTGCGAGATTCCCCTTGCGATTGGGAGTTGATTTGGCTTGCCGCTGCTTACACACATCTGTGTTCACAATAGGATACAAAGCAGTCTCACATCCTTTCCATCCGTATCCAGCTTCACATATAAAAATTTAAAAATGTTATATTCTTTTGTTTATACTTCTGTCAGTTTCAAAATGGAAGGATTTGCCAAGTTGCCCCCCTCCCCACCCCTTGTCACAGTGGCACAATGTGACAGATCTTTTCATGCTACTCTGAGCTGAACAGCCAGTAATCTATTTTTTCTTTTTTTCTTCTCTCCACAGAAAAAGAGGCATAGAGGTGGTCCAGGTAAGATTACATTTATACTATAGTACCTGTAAGATTAGTTCATCTTTGCATCGGAACAAAGCACAACGCAGCAGTCATTAATTCTAGTCACAGAAACCTTCAGGCCGTGTGACACTTGGTGACTTTCACACAAACCTTGCAGGAGTGCCTTACGCAATAGCTCTTTTATGGGCATGTTCATTATTTTCCCAGTTCCAGGAGAACTTAATCTCAGTGTGTTTACTGGGTTAATGGTAATGTTGGCAATGCATTGCCCCTTATAAAAGATTTCAAAGAGGTACGGTTGTTTTCTTCCATCCAAGTAAAAGTACTTAGACCTTTTTTTCCCCAGACATAATTTACTTTATTGTTGTTAACATCTTGGTGGTTTTTGCTTATTGCCAGTGATCACAGTCACGGAAGAGTCACGTTTTCCTTGTAATTCAGGTGACTTTAGAAGACCAGCGGGGAATACAGCATGTATGTTGTAACACTGTGTGTTGCAAAAGTTGACACAGAAGCTGATCTTGAAAACCATAGGGTGTTGCAATCTTCTGAAAGAAAGCATGCGGTTAACACTTTTTTTTTTTTTTCTTTACTTATTACCTTCTTTAAGACTCAACTTAGAAGAAGACTTTACCCCCTCAATGGTGGCACAGATCTATGGAAAGTCTATTGGAACTATTGGAAAGCCTTTTGATGAGATGTTGAATCAAACCGTCCTGGGAAGAACGTGTTAACCTGATGTTTTACCTATATTTGCATTGTTTTCCTGACCATCCCCACGTGGGAATTAAACAAGAGGAAAACAATGCAAATATAGGTAAAACATCAGCTTAACAAGTTCTTTGCAATAACATACAACTACAGTTCTCACACATTACGATAAAGGTTTCAATACTGACATTGCTGTACACCCCATAAGGAGCTTGCTGAAAACATTCACTTGTGTTTTTTCGAGATGCAACTGTGGGCAGTTTAGTCTAAACTCCATCCTTTTTATTTATCAATAAAGTGGTGATATACCGAAAAGGTTGCCTGTCTCGTGAACTGTGGTGTAAATGTATGCAATGTTGTCAGGCACTTTTCTAGGTGCAGTATCGTCATGCTTGTCCTAATCCAGGAACGTTTCCTGAGTATTAACGGACGGATCAAAGTGCGCTGGGCTCCAATGATTAACAAGGACAGTTGGTGAATATATAGCACACTGTGATGTGTTTTGACTTGTTTCCAGCAGCCATGCCACCATGCACCCTGCTCCTGCCAAATGGCTGAAGCTAAGTAAGTGTTAGCTTGGTTTGTTCTTGGATGGGAGACCTCCTGGGAAAACTAAGTTGCTGCTGGAATGTTTGTTGGTGGGCCAGTAGGGGGCAATCTTCCCTCTGGTCAAATAATCCCCGGTGGCCCACTGCAGTGATGGGGACACTGCGCTGTAGGAGATGCCATCTTTCAGATGAGACATTAAACCGAGGGCTTGACTCACTGTGGTCAAGACCCCATGACACTCTTCGCAAAGAGTAGGGGATTCTCGGTGTCCTGGCTAAATTCCTAACCTGGGTCTCTCAACCTGTCACCTAATCATCTCCCGATTTAATTAACTAAACTGTTCTCCCCCACTCCACTTCAGCTGAGTTGTGATGAGTGTTCTGGTGGGTGCTACTCATTGGTGTTGGTTGAGGCGAGTTTCCCCTTCATCACTAAAGCACTTTGAGTTTGAGAAAAGTGTTATAAATATATCGCAATTAATTATTATTTTTGTTATTGTCTGTGCTTGATTACTGTACCAGAGGGTCTGGTGTTGGTCTAGAATTTATTTCTGCGTTAGATGTTTACAGAAACGGTTCTACTGGAACGGTCCTACTACTGTTACGCCTTCCGATAGCCGGGTTCATAGGATATAGGAAGTCAGAAGAAGAATTACCTTTACATCCAGCAAAGCAGTCGAGCGCCTGGATCGCTTCGCAGAGCAGACAGCATGAAGGCGGGGGGGCAGAAACAGGCCAGTTGGACACTCTCCCCATCCATTCCCCCGACTGTCAAACTGTGTGGACATGAAGGCTTCCACGAGAAACAGCAGACCCATGCTGATAGAAATACTGAAGGCTTTCCCTCTCCAGTTCTCTTGCTCTCTGCAGCTCAGTGTTTCACCACCAGCAAATTTGAAGTCTAAAAGAGAGGTCATGTGGAGTTTAAATCAAGACCATTCCCTCCCTTTGCAAACTTTTCATTGTTGTTCTGCTTTATGTATCTGTGGTTTAACAAACTGTTACTGCCCGCTCATAGATGGCTCTACTTACAGGGTCTGGAGTTGAGTTTATAATTTCTTGGACTCCGTGTTGTTCTCGTGAAAGTGAACTCTGTTGGCAGCGTTTTGTTTGAAGAAGAGTGTGGCTTATAACCTCAGTGGAAACTGCTTGACCGAAAGTCCCCCTGCCCCACGGATCATGAAAATGACATCTTAGCATGCTTCTTTATTACGCCCACACAAGTTTCTAAGTCTGCCAGAGTGCCTTTTGTGCAGTGGTCTCTTATTCAGTGATACGTATCTTTCTTATTCAATGTTGGTGCTTCCTGTTAGTTTATCCTGGGGAAAGCTCATCATCTGGTACAGGGAAGTGGTGTGTTTACAAAGGACTTTGTTGTCTTGGCTGTGACAAGGTGGTTTCTCAGGCCTTTCTCAAGAGCCAGGGTCCTTCACACGCGCTGACAAGTTTATGTCGACAAAGTTTCCCTGGGCCTTCATATTAGGCACTGAATTTAGCCAAGGGGCCAAGACCGGGCTTCCATTTTGAAGCTCACTTCCTGGTCGTGCTGAGAGATGTTGCTCTCTTGCACCAGCGTGTTTGGATTCTGTACAGGTCTTGTGGGGCCAGTGTAGTCCCAGTAGGTGTTTTTATTTAGTCTAATCTCTCCCCATGTGCCGATTTGTTAAGTTATTGTGTTATTTGGACAGTATTTTATATTTTGTGGACCAATCAGGGACAGTTTGCATCACTGCCAAGTCACTGCACATTTTTTAAACATTAGTCTTTTTGTTTTTTTACAGTCAATGGACGTGTTACTTGATTTTGATTTTAGTATAGTGGGTCTACATGGGTGGACGTGTGCCTGCCTGTGTACCCATGTGTATGTGAATGTGAGGTGGAGGTGATGCTTGCTGGTTATATTCAGCCTCCCACAAAGGAAAGAGGACAGTGCAGAAAACGTACGTGTTCACTGCAGTCTGAGCTGTCAGCCGGTTCTTCACTTACTTTAAGGAAGTAAGAAACGAGTGACTCCAGAGCTGCTTACGTCCCCAGTACACCCAGAAAGGACAGATGTCCTGGGAATGTTCCCAAAGCAAGCAGGCACATTGTTTCTAATTCTACACATCGATCCCCATGAGAGGGTGGCGGCTTGCTTCTTCTCTCAGGCTGTGGTTGGCCCTGCCCCCCCCCCCCCCCCCTTCAGATATTGACCGACGCCCCCCTACCACGGGCGGATTTGCAGCGGTCCATCAACAGCGGTCCTCCGACCGGGTTTTGAGGGATTTTCCCGGGCTGACCCCAGTCACAGTGGGATTACCACTCGGGGTCAAGGGGCTCCATCGCGCGCATGTTCAAACATGCCTCCGCTCTATTTTTCGCCTTGCAGTGCTGTCAGCCTCAATTAAAAAGCCCACAATGCAGACGCGCGTCGCTTTGTCTTTAACGGCGGCGCTTAACAAAGGTGAGCTGCTGTCAGCCTGGCTCCCGCGGCTCCTGTGGAATGGCTGTGTGAGAGAAGCAATGCGAGACATTGCGTGTCCTTGCTTAGTTACGCAAGTTGACACGTAAAACTGCGGCCTCCTGTTACGATTCTAGTGCAGTACTGTGTGGGAGAGAGGAATGAAGGGAGGAGGAAATGATTGACAGGAAGTGATGAATAGGGGAAGGAAATGTAGAGGAACAAAATCAAATGTCATTACTTACGAAATTGCGTGAGGCTTTGTACGGGTCATCCCTGCCATATACATAATTAAATTAAGGTAAAAAGGGAAAAAAGCAATGGAAATTAGTGAGTGTACATGTCAGGATTTGTAAACTCTTTTTTTTTGCAGAGAATTGCTGACAACACACAGTATGTACTGTCTTGTCTTGTTCTTTAGGAGTCAGGCTCTGCTATCAGTTAATCAGTACATTGTGTATGCCTGGTTTTTTGTAGCCTTGCTCTGCCATTCTGGGAAAATGAAGATGGTTGATTTGTCTATGGATACCTAGAAGCAAGAGGCGAAAGGTCACGAGAACCCTTCAGTTAGTTAATGTATTATTTTGGGAAACTTCATACAGCCCTGGACCGCCGTTGCAGGACTAGCCTCTAACTCTAAGCTAAAAATATGAAGATGTGGAAACATGAGCTGCGAGGAGAATTTGGATGGTTAGCCTAGCTCTGTGTTCCAGATGTGGTGCTCCATTATCAGGGCCTGCTGTGGTGTGGGCAGAGGCCGGGTCTGGTTCAAGGTGAGCTGCGTTACTGGTCCACCCCCCTGGATGAGCTGCTCTCGGGGAGGCCCCCGGCTTGCAGCCTTCATTTACCCAAGTTCTCTTCCAGACAAGCCCAGCTGATAAGCCCCTGGGCAAGTACCATTTCCAAGCACACTTCCCCTTTCCTTGCGCTCACAGAGTACGCTCAGGTGGGAGAGTCCGTGTGGCGCCTTCCATTTGACCGCCAAACCCTCAAAACCACATGAGAGGCCCCACACGGCTGGGAGCTCAGTCCCTTACCACGGCACTTTCTGTACCGTGTTTCCATCTCTTACCCTCCCCAGTCTGAACACGGTGAAAAAACACATGAAGGGGGTGTGGCCTACCGGCTCTTCTTAAAAAGATATATATATATATATATACGTGTTAACCCACCCTCCGGGTGTTGAGTGAGACGCATAGCTCAGTGAGGTGGATTAGCGTGCTGCTGACTGCAGACAGAGTAGGTGAAGTGCAGGGTGACTGATGTTTGAAAGGTTGAGGGAAGAAAAGTGGTGTTTGGCCCCCATGGGGTGTGAAGCAGTTGCACTTTGAAGAGACTGTACGTGAAACTGTTATGCCCACCCAGCGGTTTAAATGGCTGTTCTGTCATAAGGCTGTAAATCACTAGTAAATAATTTAACAGCCGTCTCTACGAATGTGTATGCTCTGTATTGTACAGTTAAGATTTTACAACGGGGCTTTATGTAACACGGTGTGTATGCAATCATATCTGAATTTTAACGTCTCATCATGAACTTTGTCTTTTCGCTTGCTTCTTTGGCCTGTTTGCTGAGTGTCTGTTGAAAAGAACCTTTTTTATTGGTCAGGAATAGTGTAGTTCATAACCTCCGAAGGCAGGGCGCTCGTTGTTTTGTCAACTTTACTGAAATGGCAGCTATTAGCAGTCTTCCATTTCATATTTCCACATGTGGTCTGGGAATAAAATAAACCATCTATCAGATTGCGAGGGGCCAGGAGAGGCACAGAACTGGGAATAACACATCTGCTTATTAATAGCCGCTCCACAGTAAATCTTTGTTTGGAAATTGCGTCTCTCTCTCCTTGCCTTTATCCTTCGCTCTGTCTCCCCCTCGCTGTCTGCACTTATTCATCTTTCTCAGAAGTGTTCCCGCTGCTTCATCACCGCCGAACTGTTTTCTTTCTGCCTCGTGCAGAAAAGGATCCTGTAGCCCATTTATCAGGGTTTAGATTACGGAGTGATGACAATGTACAGTTTGCTCTGCGAGCATGGAAGAGGAGACGCTGACGCTCGTAGTAGGGAACCGGAGCGAGGGAACCGTTGTCATTCGTTTCCTTGCCTTCCAGGAACCAGGAACTAGGCAGAACCCTTTTGTGTACTTTTGAAAGGAGTTGGCATTTCTTGCTTGTGCTCAATTCCCAGCTGTTACCCACTAACAGATTATGGCTTTATTGGACCCTCAGAGAGCGATAACAGCGAAATTTTACAGCATGCTTTATTCTTCTGTGATTGGAGTTGACTTGTGTCTGTAGTTCTTTTGCCCTTTCGTTTTAAACCCACAAAGCAGTTTTCTGCAATTAAAAAGGTAGGGGGTGAGGGTAGTCAGCATCTCTGCAAGTTAAAAGCATGTGTTTCATGGAAGTACAACTGGAAAAGACATGTGATCTCAGTAGCCAGCAAACCTCAATTTACCTTGTTGCGAACTGTAGCTGCAAATTTTGGGCTTTTCAGATTCACAGTTTCTAATCTGATTTAGTTTGAATGTGACTAATAATACGTATTACCAAACACAGATAAATGGTATAGTGTGAGGATGAGTGGATGAGTTCTAAGTGTACTTACCATGGGCTTCACTCAACAAAGCATTGAGTGAGTTTTGTGCTGGTTTACCACATACATAATTGATGACAGAATTTTTGTCAATAATTAATGAAGCAGGGAAATTAATTGTGATGTCATTTCAGGCGTGGCATGCTGAGAACCTTTGTATGTTTTCTGATCTATTTTATCCTTTTATCATTGGAATACAGTATTATTTTTAATTCCCAGTGTAGTGAATAATGTGACTTTTCACAATGTGTTACCCTTGAAATGCCAGGTTGATTTGTTTTTGAAGGACTATTGCAATAGGAATTGCTGAATAGCATGTTGAAGTTCTTCACGGTGTGCTTGATGGATTGGGAACTGTGCTGATCGCGAGACATCTTACATATGCTCTCGGTAAACGGTGTGTTAAACCTTGACATGAGGATTTATTACGTGTTCCTGGAACTTTTCTGTGGGACGGATGGGGAGGAAATTGCCCGCGCATTTTGGTGAAAAAGGAGAAGAGGAGCAGTTGTTCTCCATTTCACCTTTGTCCTTCAGCTGGTTTGTCCTAAGCCTCTGTGTTTGTTTTGGAATTCGCCCTCTCAAATCACAGGTACAGCCTGTCCCTCATTGTGCAAATTATTCCAACTGAATCATCACTGAGGCTTTTCTTTTTCGAAAGTGATCTGAACTTTCTTACTAAGTATGGGGCTGTGTGTGTGTCTGTTCTCATCATGGGTTTCTCATGGTGGTTAACCCATTTGTTTTAGAGAGCCTCCTATGTGGTGTTCAGACAGGACATCTGAACGTTGAGAATTACAGGAACATGGGGTTTACTGTGGCTGCACGTGACTCACAATGGGCGTTCTGTAAATGGCTGTAAGAAGCGACGTTTGGGAAGGCGAGGCTGCAGAGGGGATACAGAGAGCAGATCCTCCTGCAGGAAGCCCTTGATAATGTCGTGTGAAGGTTGAACCGATGGCGTGTCCCGGCCTGGCCGGCTGCTGCTTTGACATTGAAATAGAGGCCGTTCCGTCCCTGAGTGTGCCCAGCGGCTGCCGGGAGGGTTAACACAACTCACACCCAAGGCCGCCGTGTGTCACTTCTGACAGGGGGCCGCAAGGAACGCTGCATTATCGGTGACACACTCGGTCTCTAGATCATGGTTTGCCGTGACCTTGGCCCTTTGCTTGGTCGCAAGCCTCTGGCGCTCTTCCTAATTTAACATTTGCATGTGAGAGCACAAACCTCCCGAAATTAGAGCCCCTATGGAGAAGCCTTCCTCTGTTATAACAGCTTTCAGAGCGGGAGTGAGACAGGTGAGCTGCGGTTGACATGTTGGTTCGTGACCATTTTTTAACCAGCATGTCTTTCAGTTGTTGTTTCCTCATTGTTTAACATCGGTTTTGCAACTAGGAAAGAAAGTCTTGTCACCATTAGCCGCAGGCTTTCTCTTTTCTGAAAATAGCTGCTCCTCGGTCTCGGCACTTATTTCTGACGGAATAACTTATTTCCTGTTCAGGCTTTCACCTGGTTTTTGTCACAGTGGAAAAACGGAATCCGCTGAGTAGTTGATCATTCTTTGCAGAAACGTCCAGCTGCCATGTATTGCACTGAAATTGAAAGTATACATTCTCTCGAAGGTGAACAGGCGTGCGTGCGTGCATGCATACACGAGTGAATTTGTGGTAACCAAGAGCAGCAAAGCTTCAAGAACATTCTGGTACTTTCGCACACACATTGCGAACACACTTGCCAGCATTGTAGTCTCACATGGACAATTTCAGGAACTCTGTTCGGGTCAGGATCTCGTTTTCTTTTTTTCATTTTAATGAGAAATATTTACCCCTGGGACTGCAGAAGACGTCAGATGGTATTTATTTTAGCATGGCGGTCTATAGTGATTTATTTAAAATCTGCCCATTGAAGTATACTCCAAGTTGATGGAAAAGCTGCACATTTCGATTTTGTGAAAAGCGTGCTTTGGTTTCTGGTGATTTATTGCGGCCACAGTAATAATAGCATTACTTCCCGACGAGTTCACCAAGCCAAAACTCTGTCTGGAAACCAGCAACTGCAGTAAAAAAAGATAAACTCTGGTCCGAAAAGCCCTTGGCTAGATTATGACAAAAGAAATATCTAGCTAAGTCCTAGAATGAGAGCCTAAGCCACTGTATGTATGGGATTTCACCAGAAGTTAGTGAATGTTTGTGTTTGAGGCTGAACTGTTGTTGCTGTAATCTTTCCCAAAACAGCGCATCAAAGATCCTGGCTTAAACGTTGTCTTGCATTTCGTATCATGCACCGCTAAGTCAATGGAGGTACTTAAGCAAATCACACTTTTACTCATGCTCAGGTTTACATTTATGATCCAGGTGAATGTATTGGGATGCCAGGCATGCCTTCCTCCAAGATTTGTTAAGAGTATAAAGAAATCATGTAGCCTGTAACTAAAAAACTTTCCTATAGTTACCATCTTTGCACTTTGTCGCTGTTTCACACCTTCATCACATACGACTTCCACACGGTTTGGAGCCGCTCTCCAAGGTTATCACACACAATCCTTGAATGTCTGGGTGCACGGTATGGCAAATCAGGGGCCTATATCTGCCACCAATATTTGACTGGCCTTATTGGCTAATGCTAATATCTTGGCATTATACATTATAGCACAAATTCAGACTGCCATCATGTTTCCACATTCATCGAAGAAACTGAGTGAGCACAGACGCCAGCTTAGGGTGTAAAAATGTAACATTGGCCTAAGAAAACAGACGGTACATGATTATGACTGCAGATGACTGCACAATTTTGTATAATGAAATCCACAGAGAAACATACAAATATTGCTCCCTGCCGTAGATGCACACACATCCACACACCTCACATTCACATTCGCTGCTTCCTTCTGAATGTGCATGAGTGCACTTTATTCCTTTATAAAGTGCACTATTCTGGGCACTTTATTTATTGTGTCCTTGTTGTCTCTGCTGCATGTATAAATGGGCAGAGTGCTGTATGACTCTGGATGGATGACGGCTAATGACGGATGAGCGTGTTTGTTGCTTGTTTGCCCAAGGAGTGGTCAAGAAGAATCGATAAAAAGACCATTGATTACGGAAGCGCCCATTTGTGCTGCCCCAGCGTGGTTACTTGATCCTGCAGTGGGTTCCGAATAACCCTCTATTAAAATCAACACAATGTTGACACACATTATGTCATGGTACAAAGAGCATCATGTTTGAGATTCGTTCATGTGGAGTATGTACAGTGGATTTAAGCTTCACTTGAACAAACAAGGTATGCACAGAATGAAAGAAAAGGGTACACTCCAGTGTATGAAATGGTATGAAAGAAGCGGATCTTTCATAACAGTGTGAGGATTTGCGCTCTACTTCCTCTATAAAAGTCATAGGGAAGACATAACGGCATAATGGGAATTTTAGAGAGATGGGGATCAACGCATTAAAGGTTATGGTGTGATTCCGGTGTGCCAAGGCAGATTCATTATTATAAGCCTTTCATATTCCACACGGTCCAGTGTTACTGAGGAGAACCATGCTGCAGACAGACGGTCTCTGGCTCCTCTTCCGGTGCTCAGCGCGACCAGGGACGAGCAGCGTGGCGGTTACAAAGAGGGCGGCTGCGGAATAATTACCGTTAGGAGGATCCTGGGGGATTGAGTGGCCGGAAGCTGGTTAAATTAGCCGCTAATTATCCCGGCGCGGTTGGGTTCGCCGGTGTGGCCAGAGCTTCCTTTGTTATTGCATTGCCTTCACCTGCCAAGTGAAGCCGCTCCAGGCAGCCGTCCCCGGCAGGGACCTGAGGTATTTTCATTCCCAGGTGGTGTTTAGTTCCTCATCAATAAATCATTTCCAAAGGTGGTTCACAATCACGTCTGCAGCAGGGAAACCATGAATGAAGGCAGCGCTCAACTGGTACAGGAAGTACTCGGAGTGAGGCAGCTGTGCGTGCAGGTCACGTTGTTGAGCCCGGGAATTAAACTGCTTTTTCTTTCTCCTTAAGAGACGGTGTGAAACGACCATGAGAATGAGCTACTTCACCTACAGGAAGCCTTCCGAGTGCTTTCGAAGCATGTGAGTGCTCCACACTGTCACATTTAGCTTAACGTGCTCTAGTTGAGGTGAAGCCCGTGTAGCAGGGTCTTTCATTTTTGTCCATTTGCCCCTCCCCGCGGTTAGAGTGGAACTGTCTGTACATTCAAGGCCCCTCTCTCAGGGCGAATCGTGTGAAGAAGGAGACCGGCTCTGCACCCCTGGTCCCACGACCCTGCGGTCAGTGTGTGCTCCTATATTTGGTAGGATCCTTTCTAACCGAAGAGCCGTGGTCCAAGGATTGCGTCACATGGAGTTCCGTGCTGGTCCAGCTGTGATTGTGATCTGCTTCGGTGCACCGCCCTGTGTGTTGCATGCTGGGAGCGTCTCCCAAAAACCACAACTTTCTCTTCCATGAAGAGAACACTGAGCTTCCCGTTAATACGGCATGGTTCAACCCTAACGCTTGCCCACTTGACTAGAGTTAACAAGTTAACATTTGACACTGTCTTTACTGACTCACACCATTAGCTGAGCTTATGTCTGTATAATGTTTAGTAGTGTATTTAAATATATAACATGACGTTGTTGCTAACTATTTCCTTGCTAGCAAGTTAGTACATGGTAACATTAACTCTTTAGTTTATTTTTTAACTGTCCCAGGGACTACAGGTGAAAATGAGCTCAATAGCTATCTCTGGCACATTTGCATAAATGTAGAAACTGAAGTGAAGATCAATGTGAATTGTGCCCTGTTATTAATGCGATAAATTATGTAAATGGCATAACTGCACATGAAATATAACCGCTAATACTGCACCGTTTCCAGTTGTTTTAGTGAATGTTGGAACGATGAAGCTTGTTAACATCTGCGGTTTGTGTGCCTCCAGCGATCAGCAATACAGTCAGTTTCATCGCTGTCACTATCTGTCAGTACTGTTTATGTAAATAGTTGGCCGTGTTTACTGTTTGTAGTAGATTCAATTCCAAAACGTAATGCATAATTGAAGGTGTATTGAGTGTGACAGAACTTTAATGTTAAACCCGGTATAGGATCTTTGTCATCTACACTGTCCAGACCTCAACAGCGGACTCCTTGTCTGCTATCCCACCCCATTCTCAGCACTGTGTAAGTTTACAGAACACCTTTGGAACACCTCTGCTGTAGAAACGGTTTGCTGTAACCTGATTCTAATGCGAAAATCCAACCGTAGGTGAATGGGCTGGCCTTCAATAGCCCTGGAGGGTTCAGTGCAGACACTGGCACAACCAGTTTTCCTTTAAATGGCCTGTTGTTGTGCAGCTCGGTCCTTTCTGTCCGGGTTGCTCCCGCGTAACATGATTTCAGACAGCTTGGCTCGCGCCTGTTCATCGAGATCGCGGGCAGTCCGTTTACCGTGGTGTGCTGGAGCAGATGCTGTGGGACCGCGTCTTAGATCTAAAAACGGAGGAAGGCCAGAGAAGGTGGGGGATACGCAATCTGTTCAGACAGCGTTCGCTAATTACACATTCGACACTGTACATCACCAGCGCCGAATGTGTTTATTGTATTTGAGTGCCGGAGCGGGGCACTGCGCTGCCTCAACACTCAAGATATAATCGCCCAGATAGAGACGGAGCGAGAGGAGGAAGAGAGGAGGGGAGGGGAGGGAAGCGCTCACGTACGCTTCCATATCAGCCCCGAGTGTCTCCTAACGTGCTGGAGGCAGCCGCTCTGTTTTGTGTAAGCAGCAGATTGAAGCAGCGTACCCTTGGGCAGACCTGTACTCTCAGTGAGTTTGTACTCTCAGCGACCGGAGGGAATTGTGATGTAGTCAGGCCAGAGGGTGAACCCTCCTGGTTCACCGGGAGGAGCTGGGGTCAGTGCCCTCCAGTCAGTTGCGCTAAGGCGGTGGCTAAATGGCACACTGGAACAGCAGTGATGGGGCTGCGGAACCTTCCATCTGCTTCTAAATGGGAGATAGGAGCGAGCAGGCACTGCGCTTCACACTTGGATGTCGGCCACAGCCATTCTTGTCTCTTCTGGTGTGACAAGTCCTACTTACTTCCTACATATTCATAGAATTTGTTTGCATTTTTAATGCAGCATGCATGAAACGCAAGGCTTCAGGCCTGTTTTATGTTCAAAATATCTGTAAACGAGAGAGCTGCTACATTTGCTATTATTCCTAATGTCCTTCAGGTCTCCTTCGTTCTTCACTTCCTGTTTGGCTGTTCTGGTTCGTCGACAAGTAGCGGATGCATTTGGAGCTTGTGATTCACAGAGCCCTGCATACGTGTCTTTATGTGCTCTTTTGAGTACCCTGCCGGCAGTTACATGCTGCTAAGCAGTGGCTGGCCGGAAGGGAAGTTTTTAATAAACAGCCAGCCGCTGTAATGTTCTGTGGAAAGAAGGTGGAGTGGGAGGGGCGTGCGATTGGGGCTGCGTTTATGGTGCGTGGGTGTTCGGGATAATCACCCCTGGAGGACTCTGAGCCTGCACAAGGGGAAACCCGAGCAACACCACAAGACTTCCACAGTTTGCCTGTTACTGCGCCTGAATGGCACCAGTCAGTCACTGTGGAATAGTGTAGGGAGAGCACAGTCTATTACAGATGGTGGAATTCTTCAAAACCAGCCTTTATTGGACAGTTTAATCCCCCAGTAATTCACAGTTAGCATAATTACCAACGCTTTTTCTGAAAGCTTCAAGTGTAGGCAGAACAAGCCGAGAAAGAGCAAGGCCTCTGAGACCAGCTCTCTGATTGGGGAGAGCAAGGCCTCTGAGACCAGCTCTCTGGTTGGGCAGAGCAAGGCCTCTGAGACCAGCTCTCTGGTTGGGCAGAGCAGGCGAAGGAGACAGTACAGTAGGCCGGAGTGTAATTACGCGTGTGAGTTAATGAGCTCCCGAGGGGCTCCTCCCGGAACGCGTGTGTGCTCGTGTGTGTGTGTGCGTGATGTGTGTGTACGTGCGTGTGAGAACGCACGCCTGTTCCTGCCTGGTCAGGTGAGGCACCGCGTCATGTTCTCATACACAGCGGTCCCCGCGTCTCCCGAGTGCACGGTCGCAGATACGGTTCATCTTTACGGCGCCCAAGCACACACAAGAAGAAAGACTAATCAGATCGGCTGTCATTTCACAAGCCGCTCTGAAAAGGATTTGCCCGCTTAAAAAATATTGACTTTGGGCTGTACTGCCGTGTGAGACAAAGTGATATAGGCCTGTTACTCAGGCGTAGGCCCAGGTTTGGGTACTGTCTTTGTGTTTTTGTGTTTTTTTTGGTCTCACAGTGGAGCGGTTGGACTGAAAGAGCAGGGCTTGGGCTGGTTAATCAGTTACTCATTGTTGCAGGTAATGACAAAGCCAATGTCAGTATGACTGCGCTTATAATACCCGGCTTTCTCTGTCCGAGGGACAGCGTGAGAGATCTTCTTTATTCTTTAACCTGGAGCCGCTCTTCGGCCCGTGGTTTCTCAGTAAAACCCACCCAAGGTAAACTCACATGAAGGAGGTGTGTAGGTCGCTAAGTTGTGTCTCCATTGTAGGTGACTACAAGGACATCGTAGGCTGAAGCTTACTGATGGAGTCAGACTGAACCTGCTGTCGTGGCGTTTCTCGATTCTCGTCTTAACTGTAGCTGATAAGATTGCGAGTTAACGATAGCTGAATTTACAGCACAGGGAGGGAAGAGAGAATGCTGCCCCTGCAGAAAGTGTGTTCCCCGCATGTGCAAACACCGCCGTGTCGTGCCGTGTTTCTGTGCAGCCGAACGCTTGAATACACATTTTTTCCCTTTGTTGTTATTTGGCATCTGAAAATAGCTGTTCATTATCGACATGCCCATTTCAGTCAGGAAGTGCAGCAGGCTGTCTCACGCCCCCTTTGCTTTGTCAGGCTCTGCTGGATACAAGTGCACTGAGCACTGCTGACACATACCGGCTCATTACTGACACCCGCACACACACACACGCTCACACACGCTCACACACTCACACGCACACACACACACACACACGCTCACACACACACTCACAGCGTGCACACACACCCGCACACACACACACACTCACAGCGTGCACACACACTCACAGCGTGCACACACACCCGCACACACACACACACTCACAGCGTGCACACGCACACATACACACACACACGCGCTCACACACGCACACACACTCACAGCGTGCACACACACCCGCACACACACACACACTCACAGCGTGCACACGCACACATACACACACATGCACGCTCACACACGCACACACACACACTCACAACATGCACACACACACATACACACACACACACGCTCACACACCCGCACACACACACACACGCGCTCACACACGCACACACACTCACAGCGTGCACACACACCCGCACACACACACACACACGCTCACACACGCACACACACTCACAGCGTGCACACGCACACGCTCACACACGCACACACACTCACAGCGTGCACGCACACACATACACACACATGCACGCTCACACACGCACACACACACACTCACAGCATGCACATGCACACACACACATACACACACACACACGCTCACACACGCTCACATACACACACACACACGCACGCACACACATACACAAACGCACACACACACACACACACAAACACACACACACACAAACGCACGTACACAACGCATGTACACATGCACACACCCTCACACACACATAAACACACACACACACACACGTGCACATGCACACACATACACGCACATGCGCACACACGCTCACACATGCCCACGCTCACACAAATACATGAAAACATGCACACACACACACACACACACACACACACACACAGACACGCATACACAACCACACACACACTCACAACATGCACACGCACACTCACACATGCACACGCTCACACACATGCACACACTCACTCACAGTCGCACACACACGCACACACACATGCACACACTCTCACACACACACACGCAGATGCGCACACACACTCACCCATGCACACGCTCACACAAATACCCAAACACATGCACATGCATACACAAGCACATATACACATACACACACCCTCGCACACATGTACACACACTCACAAACACACAGCTACCCAAACCCATATGTTCGCACACTTACAGAGAGAGACATGCGCAGGCGCAAGCACACGCGGTCACTTGCTCACACAGAGAGAGAGGGAGAGCCGTATTTAGGCCCTTCCTGTGTTCTGTGGGACAGTGGGCCCATTCAGACCGGGTCACAATAGAGGCTCCTCACCCTGTCCCCAGCAGAAGAGCGCTCATTGTGCCTGGGACACAGTCCTCCACAGAGCCTGGAACGGGCCGAAGCTGACCCACTTTCCCCTCCCGTCCCCCCCAGAACGCCGGCCCGACAGACTGCATAATCCACCATCTGCCTGCCCCGGACATTAGGGGCTGTGATCTGTTGTTCAGAAAATCCACCATATGTAATTTGTTGTGATATTTCTCTCATTTCCCTCATTCCATTAGTAGCTGTGTGAGTGGGGGGTTTTGGGGTTTTTTGGCTGCCGTGACTGACCTCTGCGCTGCCCCTCTGTGCCCTTTTCCCCCCAGCTGGACCTCAGCCAGCCCCTGGAAGAGCAGGGTCCCCTGGATGTCATCATCCACAAGCTGACCGACCTCATCCTGGAGGCGGACCAGAACGACACGCAGTCCCTGCTGCTGGTGCAGCGCGTGCAGGTGAGTCCGGGGGAATTGAGTGCAGTAAAAAACTCAATTACCCACAATTCACCCCGTTCCATTTCCGGGCGGCAGAGATGCTGGAGCGAGCGACTGGAGCGCGGGGCGGGATTCCGAGATCGACATCTGCTCGCCCGCTGAGAGCTTGCGGCCAAACCGGGACCGTCTGACACAAATATTTATGGGATGGCGGACGTGGCGCTCTTCGAGAGGTGTTGATCTGCGGAGGAGCGGGGCTGGATGGCCGCCATGGAGCGGTATTGGCCCCAAAATCGGAGAAGGAATAAAGTGGATCACACTGCCTAGGGCTATTACCCACTTTAATGTGGGTTTAAGCGTACAGGAACTCCTAAACTCAACACACGCTCCAAACTGGCTTATTCTGCTGATTGGCCGGTCTAGAGGGCAGTGCTGTCCATATGTGGTGCCTCCGTGCATCTGTACGTACTGTGACAGTGTGCTAGGGGCAGCCTTTCTGTCTCTTAGGTAAATGTTTCCCTGGGGAATTGTCCAGGAGGCAGCTCATACATCGTGTGCCACCGTTCCTTGCGGTGCGTTTTTACGGGCCTGCCTCGCGTCTCGACGTCGTTTCCAGTGTAACGGCTGTTATTATTCGTTAATTAGTCCAAATATTTACACCTGGTCTGGCAGCCAAGGTCTGCTCCTTTTGTTTAAACAGTGTTTCTGCGATTGGATTGTCGTGCTAGACCTACGGGGAGTGTTAGCAGAATGAACCCAGTGGAAAGTAACATCGGAATGTAAATCCGAAACATGAACGAACACAAACACGCAGGATACAGACTGAAGCTTTATACGCAGACAAATGCAAGTGCACATACACAAAAACACACACGCAGGTACACACGCACCCTCAAACTCAGATACGCACACAGACGAAAACACACTCTCATTCACCGATTAATAGAAACAGGTTACACAAGCATTCACAGTCTGAGAGCGAGTGTAGGTCAGACAGGCTGACACATTGGCATGCACATACCGTACACACAACCCTGGAGCAGACACAGATCAGTTCATTAAAAAAAGATTGGGGCCCTGACTTCGGTTCCTCTGTCACTGGTGGAGCCTCTGTGACCCGGCTGCCTTGATATCATTGCACCCACCATATGAAAAGCTTCTCGTGAAGTTAGCTTGTCCAAGGCCTTGCTTTACAGGTAACCCTGGGAGAATGAAGCTCCCTTGTCTCCGCTCATACATAGTGACGCTCATATAAAGCAGCAGGCTTGTGGGTTTTTCTAGTTTCTTTTGACAGGAAGCAGCGGCCTCCATGTTGCAGCCTCTGAATTATTCATACAGATGTGTCTGTGGTGTCCATGGCAACGCCAGGCAAGGAGAACATGGAAACACAGTGTCACACAAAAACATAAAATGGACATTCCAGTTAATCTAGTCTTGGGAATGTCAGATGTGGAGAAGCTTGTTCGGAAAGAGAAAGTGTGTCCTGCTAATTAAGTGTTCCAGTGAGTGTGTGTGTGTGTGTGTTTCGCAATCCACATGTGTTGCAGCTGTCTATCTGCAAAGCAAATGGATGTTTTAATTTTAAAGAGACGGGGGACTCCCATCTCGATTCTCCCTTAAAGACATTGAGAGTATAAAAAATATCTGAAATATAACAGGCCATTCAGCTAATCCTGGCTTGTTATAATCTATAGTGAATGTGTCACAACATCTTGAAGCATCCTACGATAACGGAAAAAAATGACTCCACAAAAAAGGTTTTCCATGTTCAATAATAGTATTAATCAATAAATTTCATTGGTGTGAACATTTTCTAAAGTGAAATATCTTAGTGAATGTCATGCCTTTCCACTGTGTTGTACAGTGAGATGACAACACTGTTGGATAGACTCTGTCATCCCTGTCTAACTCTCCATTTCAGATTAATTTTGTACGGAGTAGTACAGCTGCTATTTGTGTGATAGTCAATACTGAATGCCGCTATCCTTCGCTTGTCTATGAGACAAGTGAGTGTGTTTTATATTCAATAAAATCATAGTTTTCCCATTTTAAGGTACAGTATTTATCGTTTGCTGCTAGGCCTGTTCTGAGATGTATTTCTGTGATGTTTTCATCATAGGATGTGGTTGCAGGGCGGTAATTTCACATCTATTGCTATCACCTACCACCCCACAGCATTGGTGGTGTAGTAACTGAGCAGCACCGGCATAAAATGTGCTTCTGTGTATGCGCTGCTCGAGTGTGGGCGACCGTGTGTGCCTGCGTGTGTGCCTGTGTGTGTGTGCCTGTGTATGTGCCTGTGTGTGTGTGCCTGTGTGTGTGTGCCTGTGTGTGTGCCTGTGTGTGTGCCTGCGTGTGTGCCTGCGTGTGTGTGCCTGTGTGTGTGCCTGTGTGTGTGCCTGTGTGTGTGCCTGCGTGTGTGCCTGTGTGTGTGTGCCTGTGTGTGTGCCTGTGTGTGTGTGCCTGTGTGTGTGCCTGTGTGTGTGTGCCTGTGTGTGCCTGCGTGTGTGCCTGCGTGTGTGTGCCTGTGTGTGTGTGCCTGTGTGTGTGTGCCTGTGTGTGTGTGCCTGTGTGTGTGCCTGCGTGTGTGCCTGCGTGTGTGTGCCTGTGTGTGTGTGCCTGTGTGTGTGCCTGTGTGTGTGCCTGCGTGTGTGCCTGCGTGTGTGCCTGCGTGTGTGTGCCTGTGTGTGTGCCTGCGTGTGTGCCTGTGTGTGGGAAACAGAGAATTTAGTCTGTATTTAGCGACTGTGGTGTACTATGCTTTTTGCTCTTAGCCATTTTCACATCATCTAAAATGTAGATTCATTGAGTCCATAGCAGATTTATATATTATAAGATGTGATGCAAGCCATTCTTTAATTCTGACATCGATCACAGCAGAGTAAAGCATCTTCATTACATTACATTACATTACATTACATTCATTTGGCAGACGCTTTTATCCAAAGCGACGTACAAGAAGTGCATTTTCATGATCGTAGACAACTGCTGAACACGGGTTCAGTAAGGTACAATTACTTATTTTGTACAGCTATTTCTAGCTGAGAACAATGAACACTATCCTGGTCTAACATCTGCAAAGCCAAACTAGGCAGAAGATTAAGCTAGAATATTAGGACAAATACAATTTACCAAGAAGTGCAGGGATGGGGCAACATGTAACAAGTGACAAGGAAAAAGGGTTTTTTTTTTTTTTTTTTTTTTTTTTTTTTTTTTTTTTTTTTTTAATATATATATATACACAGCATGGTGGTGGTTATTCTAGGTATAGTCTGAAGAGATGAGTCTTCAGGCCACGGCGGAAGATGGATAGTGAGGGGGAGGTTCGGAGAGGGACGGGGAGTTCGTTCCACCACTGGGGAGCTAGGGTGGAGAAGCTCTGTGATCCCTTTGGGCGGGTGGGAGGGGTTACAAGACGCCCTGCTGCTGCAGAGCGGAGTGGTCGAGCAGGCACATAGAATTGAGTCATGTCCTGCAAGTAGATGGGGGCTGTCCTGTTGGCGGCAGTGTAGGCAAGGGTCAGGGCTTTGAATCGGACCACACTTCATCCACCATAAAGCCTATAGGTACATGAAACTGTAAGCCCAGCATCGTTGTTTCAGTTCCATTTGCTATCCTTCTGTGAGCTGCTAGGCTCACCACAGTCATGGCAGATGCTTTTCAGTCTTTTTGTCATTGGGCAGACGTATACCACACTTGACGGCATGCAATAAATACAAATGTTTTAGTTCTGCCAAGTGTATTGTTTGCCTCTGTGGCATGATAATTCAGCATTGCACATAGGGAATGTTTCTGTACTCAATTCACCTATTTTTCAATGCAAGGTATCTGCTATGCCTCGCTATTTTTTGCTCTTGACACAAATCACAGTTGCTAATAACCAAATGTAGCTACCCATGTACTGGCTTTTAAAAAAATGCAAACCCAGGTCAGCGTGAGGTACACAAGATTCAGATTTCACAGAAATAAAATCTCTCTAACATTGAACTGAGGAGATATTCCCATAACTTTTAATAACAGTGCTGAACCTCCATCATTTTATTCTCCAACTATATTGTATATAAAATGGTGTCAAAAATGTGGAGAAGTGATGTCATTGTTATTAAGCCTGCTGCATTGTTTATGCACATTAACGTGTTATGTAACTATGTACTCTCCCTCCCAGTATGTGTGCTGTCTGTGCAAGACCCTGCCATTCAACATGTAAGCATGAGGACAGGCTTGGGGTTTGAATAAGGAGCAGGACAGTGAGAAGCAGGAGTCTTATTGCTCTCTACCCAGAATCCCACAGTGAATCAGCACAAAGTGTTTGAGTATCTGAGTGGGAAGCACGGTTGCTTTTCAGTTTTTCCTGTGAGGTGGAATGTTCTCCTGCAGCAGAAAACAGCTGAACCCAATATGAGCACAGCTGAATCAACCGGACAGCGGAATGTCTGTCTCTGGATGGATCCACGGGTCCTGCTGTTATCATGCTAACTGTCATCACAGTCTTGGGACAGGCCTGGTGTTGCCAAAATGTTCATCTGGGCAGCAGTTTAGATTAATGAAAATGAGATACAGAGATTTTTCTTCAGTCCATGTTCCAGATTTGGGATGGTTCTGGGTTTTACTCAATAGAGTTGCCCTGCTAACTCAGTAATCCTGCGTTGTGAAACTGGGCCCTGGTCTGTTTCCATAGCAGTGATGTTTTTATCACCATGACAGTGGTGTTTACTAATCAGCTGATTGAGAAGCTGAGTAGATTACCTTCACAGCTGCATTGTTCAATTAGCTGTTAGTTGTGCTAATCGAGGGAGGACCTATCTAATAATTATGCATTATATATAATAATTATATTATTATATCGGTCCTCTCAAATCAAGGCAGGACCTTTATAATAGTTATTACGTATTATATGTGTTATGGTGCCTTATTCGCACCATGCCTTATAGTTCTGCATTGGTGTAAATCATCTTACATTTAGTGCTTCACTGACGTTGCACTCGCCTGTGTGGTTTCCAGCCAGGTCTGGCACTGTTCCTCACAAAACCCGCTTATGTTCCCTCTCACGGTGAGTCGCTGTGGGTAAGCACCGCATTGCAATGTAGGGCAGCTGCATTTCTCTTTGGAACGAACCTTCATGCATCTCTCGTCCAAAGAGAGAGGCTGCTAATCATACGTACCAAGAGCAGATAGAGGGGAGGAAGAAGGAAATTACGGTCTTCTTTCGCTCCCTCTACTGTGATTTGAGTAGATAGCAGGCAATCGCTGTCTTTCCCTCAGAGCCCCCACTGCTTCTGGGCATGTGCTTGGGCCTGGCTACAGCCACTGCCTTTATTACCTCCGCTCCCCCCTGTATTAGATGGAAGTCTTTTTTAAGGTTGTCTTAAAACAGCTGTGCCGCTCTCTCTCTCTCTCTCTCTCTCTGAGGTTTTTCTCACTTCGCTGTGAGAAATTATAAACTGAAAATAACAGCTGGGTTTTGTGTGCTCTTCCGCTTCCTGTGACTGTCGTATAAGAAAAAGATGCAATTCCGACAAATGTCTAATCGGATACTGCTCTTTGACCAAGACCAGACTTTCTGTTATGTTAATATCTAAATACATATTACTTTGAGTATCTTTTTCAAACCAACTACTGTAATTGGTTCTATTCTGTCTTCTATTCTAGCCCAACCAATTGTGAAATAAACTAAATGATGACATTGGTAGATCAATGGATGGATTAATGGTAATGTAAATGGTTAAACTGAATTTATTCATTCATTTCAAGTTTGTTGTAATGAATTGTTCAAACGCATTCATAGTTGTTTTTGGTATGTTTGGTCTGTCAAAGTATCCAATTGTGTGAATCTGACAGCATAACTTCGAGTTATGTGAAGAAAATCAACTTGCAGTATGACAATGAAGTGTATTCAATTAAAGAACTATTCATAGATAATATCTGAAATTCCTTTTTGAAATATTGGGGACAGGCACATACATGCGTATCATTCCCCAGGCCTGGAACGTGCACACGCTATCCTGCGCATTAAAGCCCCTGCACTTGAACATGCTGCACGCGTTTGAGACTGGAGAGAGGGACGGGGGACCCTCCCAGTCACCTGACTGCCCTGAAGGCATCAAACCAAAGGGCAGAGCCAGCCCCGTTCAGCAGAGCTGTGAGATGAGCTGATTTATCTCCGCGCAGGTTATTGTTTTTTTTCGGCAGGAGCGCGTCTCGCGTAAGGGCAGCGCTGCTGGATCCCCGCCGGCAGGGCCCGGGGGAGGGCTGGGGAGGCCTGGGCGCTGACGGACGCTGACAGCGAGAGGGGGCGTGAGCACAGGGGCGCGTATCTGACTGAGCTCAGAACCGCAGCTCATTATCATGGAGTGTGCGTCGCTACGCTTCTGCGTGTGGCCGGTTCTTTCATATGTGTCTGCATCGGATATATGGAGCGGGATGGAGGGAGTGGGAGAGAGGTAGCGGGAGAGAGGGAGAGCGGGAGAGAGAGCGGGAGAGAGAGGGAGGGAGAGGGAGCGGGAGAGAGGCGGAGAGAGAGAGAGAGAGAGAACCGGCCGGAGTGGTTATATAAATCGGAGCGGCTCACGCCAGCCCGACAGGCGGACGCTCTGCTGGAGTGACGTCACATCAGCGGGCCGGTGAGCGGGCGTGGCAAGAGCGCTCGGCGATGTCCGGCGGAAAGGGGGTGGGGGAGGGGGAGGGGGAGGGGGAGGGGAGGGGAGGGGGTGGGCGGAGCCACTGGCAGCGTCCGCGTGCCGCCGCAGGGCAGCGTGGGCGCTCTGGGGATCACCAGGGTTCACGCCTCCATCACGCGGTCAGCGGATCCATGCGGGAGCCCTGTCATCTGTGCTCGCTGTCCTCTGTAAACAGCGCAGCTCTCCCCGTGCTGTTTCCCAGGCATGTCACTGCCACAGAACGCAGCAGCCATCCCGGAATAACCTATCAAATCTGCGCGTTCTGCAGATGCTCTTCTAAATGCACACACTTGCAGCTCACAGAATTGTGTGTGCTGAGTGAATAACCTCAAATCACAAATTTGTTCTGAAATGCATTGCTCTGTTTTTTGTCCCTCGGTACTGTTTAATGTTTTGATTTTAGTTAAATGGATAGGCCAAGCTGTAAGACTTTTCTTTTTCTTTTGGACAGTTGGTGGGAGTCAGATTAAACCCTGTTTAAGCAGCATGGCTTTCTGTGTTTAATGACGCTATGTGCTCCCCATCCCTGTTGGGTTCGTTTTTGCTCCTTATCCCCTGCCCCCCCATCCTTTTCTTAGCGAACCCACATCCACCAACCAACAGCTGCTCTTTAAAAAAAAAAAAAAAAAAAGTCAACTGATGTATCGTTAGGTGTTATGGATTTTAATTGTTTTTTTACCTTCGGTTTTTGCATCGTTGCAGGACTACATTGAGTCCCACCCCGAGACCATTGTGCTGGACCCTCTCCCTGCCATTCGGACCCTGCTGGACCGCTGCAAGTCCTACCAGCTGATCCACAGGATAGAGGACTGCATGCAAGGTATCCATCGGCCCCGCCCCCGTCCACGTGATGGCAAACGATTGATGCCGGGTCTGAGAGAGCAGATTGACAATAGATTGACTGCCGCCGCTCAGCCAATATTTTGTCTTGCAACGTGCACTCTGCATAGTAATGTCTGGCATCGAGGAAGACAAAGCTTCACAGGTACACAGCAAGTCAATGGAGAGTGAGAGAGGCTATCTCCTTATATGGACCGTGACCGAGAGTCAGCAGGGCCTCCAGAAAGATGCTGTCTTGGTGAATTTGTGGCGTTTGATGAGGTTTGCTCATGCTGCCCACACACAGTCTTTGAAGGGGTGTTGGAGGCGAGTTCCTCATTGGCTTGTGGTGGAGACCTGCTTGTGAAAGCGGTTGTCCATCTGTAGTCCTGACTTCCGGTGGCCCCACTCCAGCAGTCATTACTTGTGTTCCTTCAAGTGCTATTTTCTACGTTTGAAGATATTTAGAGGTAAAATTTTGTTACATAAGACTCCTGTGATTGTTGTCTCAAAGAGACAAATGACTGACACTTGATTCTTGAAAATGAAGTGAGGCATAGTAAATAACATTTTTTTAATCCTTTTGTCCAAAATGGATACTTTTTGAAAAGCAGGAATAGCAGTCATTTTATTCTTAGATGTATGAGAACGTGTTAGTTTCCCAGTTCTGACTGAAGGTGGAAGTTGACTCAATGGTTCTGTGGGCAGGACGCAGTCTGGTGTTGGGGCTCCAGGTTATTTTTCTTCCTTTGCCGCTGACGGCGATAACCAGCACAGCGGTCGACCGCAGGCCGTGTCAGTGAGTCAGTCGGTCAAGGTCTTTACCGGGAGAGCTGGGGCCGCAGGATACGGGCGATGAAAGCCGGCTTCCTGCCTCACACCCCGCACCCTTTTGTCCCGGTGAGACTGCCGGGCTTTCGTTTTCGTTTTCTGCCTCTCTGCAGTCCTTTGTTCCTCCGGGGTCTCGGAGGCCAGGGCTTCCTCGCTGCGGACGCCGGAGGCTTTGCGGGCTTTAGAGCGGAAACGCGGGAACAGCGCCGAGCCGTGCGGTTATCCTGCGCCGCGCCGCGGACGGACGCGGGCAGGGTCGGCGGCCGCTGGAACGCCCCGACGCAGAGGATGTTTTTGAGGGAGACGCTGCTGTAGGACTGGAATTATTTCATTGTGCTGCCTCCTGAAGCCCAACTCCCGTTCTGAATAAACAGCCCATCAAGGCCATCAGTGAGGCCTGCTGCCCTCTGTTTGCCCGCAGCCCCTCCGTTTAATGAGTTTGCTACAGTTGGGCGGCAGTGTAGTATAATGGGTAAGGAACAAACTTGTAACCTATAGGTCACAGGTTCGATTGCTGGGTAGGGCACTGCCATTGTACCCTTGAGAAAGGTACTTAACCTGCATTTCTTCAGTATGTATCCAGCTGTATAAATGGATGCAATTTGTAAGTCGCTCTGCTGAAGGCCTGTAATGTAATGTAATGTAATGTCCTGGGCCGTCACGCTAGCGTACGTACCGCACAGCTGTGATGAACTCAGAGGTGAGCGTTTGCATTTAGTTGCAGCCGCTGTTGTGAGAGAAATCTTTGTTTAAAATACCAAGACAGTGAGTGTTCTCTCAGTGGGCCGCTTGCCTGGCAACCGGAGTTATGGATATTAGCAACAGCAGCAGAGGATGCTGGATGGAGCGCAGGGCACTCATTTTAGAATGTAGCTAATGAGCGTGGGCATCTCCAGTCGTCACCTCGATACGGAATGGCCAATAGTCTGCAACCGCAGCTCCTACGAAACACGTGGGGTCGCCAGCTGCTTTTTTTCACACCACAGGCTATAGCGGAGCTCACACAGAGTGGAGTCAGAGGAGGAACCTCCATACGCAGCTGTCGCATCTACACGTGCCTGATCAACCAGCAAGGGTTGCTATATAACGATAAACACATATCCGTTTACCACAGCATGGTGCCTTAACCAAATGAGCCATCCTTCAGCAATCACTGCTTTCTGAAACCCTTCATCAACTTTCCTCTTTCCAAAATAATGTTTGAGTATGTGGTTATTGACTAGATTTTTGTAGCTGAAGAATCACTCACCCAGGCAGTATCCTTCCTTCTGAGCTCAGGGAAAGATCTGATGTATTTCAAAATGGTCAACATCATAACGTCATCCTCGGTCCCCTCCAGACCTGAAAAAACTGAACACAAACTGACATCAAAATCAGACATTCCTCAAAGCTCCCTCTTATAAACCGCTTAGCTCCCAAAACGTGCATTTCACAGAGGATGTTGTTCAGAGCATTAATGTGGATATAAGCCAAGACATCATCCAGGGTTCATTATCATTGAGGAAAATCAGTGGCTGACTTTCTGGAGATTACAGTTTTTATTTATTTTTATATTTTTTTCCTAATCTTGAGCCAGAAGGGTTTCTGAGACATGTTGGAGCCTGACGTCAGTGCTTTAAAAATAGAGCTTGGAAAATGTTTTTTTTTTTTTTTCCTCCCTTCTTTAAACAAGCATGATTGTTATGTAATGAAATCTCAAAGCTGTAGCTGTGTCTGTGCAATTCACATTTATCGCTCAGCCCTGCTTCTCATTCACTGGCAGCAGTCAGAAAAGGACACATGATGGAGGGGACGAGTGTCGGCTACAACGGCTTCCCTGTTTTTAAATTATTCTCCCTCGGTTTGTTCAGATTATGAAGTGCTTATTCATCTGAAGTTTGTTACCATTTAAAACATGCCCAGAGGAGGTTCTGTTTGATCCTCATGGAGAATTTTGTTACCTTTGAAGACTAACTGACCGTTTTTTGTGTATTCGTTTGAAAACCTCCTGTTGCGACCTCACCACTCATACCTGTGTGAAGGAAACCATGAACGTTCATTTATTCAAAGATTTACACAATTCTGTAATGAATGATGATGAAGTCCACATTGCCACAAGGTTTTAGTTCCCACAGCTGAAGCTGTATTTTGCTGTGAAGGAAGTTCTGCCATTTTAAAATGCATTGCCTCTGGACCCATGAGCAGAAATGCTCTGGCACGGCCACTTCCTCCTCTTTATCGGTCCAGCCCACGGAATCCTGAGACCGCTGCCAAGGCAACGGTATGATGAAGACTGCGGAGACAGGACAGTGATGGCAGCAGAGCTGGAATGATGAGGAAACATAGACCAGACTGTGATGGCTACAGAGATGGAACTATGAAAAGAACTGAGGCACAAGTGGAAAGAGGGACCGAGACACAACGATGAGGGAACAGACAGAGAACTGCAGAAAGAGAAAGGCTAATACTGCTGATAAAACATTCAAGGCTATAGATAAGGACTTTGAAGGCTATGTAAACAGAACTGTGAAGAAAGGCGAAGGTATGGGAAAGGTGAAGGAAACGGACATAATCGTGAAGGCTAGAGTGACTTCCTGTTGTTGAGCAGTACAGCTGTACCTGTGAGTAGTCCTCAGAGAGGAAGTGGGGCATTTTTGTTGAGAGTTCATCTTGTGGCAACATCTAGTTTTGGAAAAAATGTTATCGCAGTTTTTCTATCACATTTTAGCTCAGATAATGGTTCTGCAATGTCAGAGCAATGACCAGAACTCTACAATGCTCCCATTTTTAGGTCATGTGACCCATTTGGTCCTGAAAATTGATGTGTGCTGAGTCAAAATATAATTTAGGAGCACTTCTACTAATTGGGTGTGCTCCTAAACTTTTCAACATAGGAGCACATGTGCTTCTTGGAAAAAATGTTAGCGTAGAGCCCTGCCCTCAACAGGACCTTGGGTCATGCTGAGTGTGCATGACAAGGCGGTGAGAAGATTATCCATTTGGCTGGCCCTGTGTCCCTGCTACCCTTTGCTGCTTCTGCGACCCATCGGGTCAGACTGGTGCAGGCCTGTATTAGCATTATGATGCCTGGCTGAAGTAGTGGATTAAGTCTGAGTTGAGGGAAAGGGAATCATTATCCGCCATGTTCCTTTGCGATTTCAGCGTATAATCATTCCCTGATATGTTTTCAGGGTCCAAATGAAGTTGTCTGTGCATGGAGTTGGGTTGTCACCGTAATAGTGCTGGGGTCATGGCAAACAGCTTTTGGTATGTAGTTCAGTTTGTGCAATGGATATACCAGTTGTTTTTTTCATGCACTTACCTGGGAAGATATTTGCCAATCTAGCCACGTAATGAGTAACAAGTGTTTGAAGTAAGTTTGCATTCAGTGAAAACATGGAGATTTTTGCAAACCAAAAGCAAATCTTAAGGCAAAATGTGGATTGGCTGAATTCACAGGACACTAGCGTTAGCCTTTCTACGTAAGGCAGCTAGTATGCTGTGTGATCATCGTCCCCTTCCAAAGGCACAATAGGGTCCTGTAATAAAAACCAGCCTTTTGGCTGAGATAGTTCCATCCCTGTTATTCATTGCCCCATCGTTGGCCTTCTTAAGTGTTATTTAACCTGGTATTGCATGTCCCTTATAAAGCAGAGCATGGCCAAACAATTTACTTACAGTATGTCTCTGGAATTTTCCTTGCTCTGTTTATATGTAAGTCCCTGTTCTACGTATTTACATCAAGGGCACCTGGAGTCAGGCTTTAAATGGTGAAGTGCATCTTGATAGCCATTCCGTAACCTTCATTGTCAGTATCACCTTGCATAAATAAAGGACTGTTTGTGGAATTTTAAAAACAGACCTTAAGAGAAATTACTTTAATTGGTTTATATAAAGTGTCGTATATGAGAGGGACAAGGAATTACACACATAAATTCAAGGTCTACCTCCAGTTGTTTAAACATGACGAACAATAACATCTGGTTGTTGATACCATCAACCAAAAACAAAGGTCCAGTATATTAAAGATCGGGCTGTACTGACGACTGATGACTCAGGACAAGACCTTAACAGATATATGAGCATTGGCAACAGAAATGGGGTTTTAATTTTGAACACTGCACACTCTAGCACGGGTGTGATTAGACTAGTGTAGTTAAGTACAAACTGCACTATACATATACTACATGACCAAAAGTATCTGGACACCTCTTGGTCTAGGACAGTTTTTTATGGTTTGGGCTGGGCCCCTTGAAGGCAAATATTAATGCTACAGCTTAGTCACATTCTAGACGATCCTGTGCTTCCCCAACAGTTCTGGGAAGGCCCTTTCCTTTTTCGGCATGACAGTGCCCGGGGGCACACAGCAAGGTCCATATAGAAATGGTTTTGTCAAGAACAGAGTGGAAGAACTTGACTTGCCTGCAAAGAGCCCGGAACTAAACTCCATCCAACACCTTTTGGATCAGTTGGAAAGCCAACTGCGAGCCAGGCCTAATCACCCAATCGGTGCCCGACCTCACTAATAATCAGAATCAGTGCTGACAGATATTGCATGTGGTTATCCAGCTACAGATGTTTTTTTTTAATCATCAGCTGGCACGTTCTTTTTTCAGCTTTAAAGTTTCACACTACTACAGCTGTATATCATTTTTAGGCTTACTGTCTCAATATAAATAAGAAAAAATATGGAGAGTTGAGCTGTGTTTGCTTGCGAAGCCAAAGGTCATATTATTTTGTAAATAATGCTTTTGGCTGTTTTAAATCGGAAGTGAATTTCAACACAACCTTTGCTCCTTTTACCAAAGCCTCTGTTGCTATTAGCTGCATGTGTTGGGACGGACCAGAAAAGAACTGATACCTCACAAGGACATCTAGTCAACCTGACAGCTTAGTGGAAGCCTTCTTGATGATTGGGATATTGTAGGAAGGAGTTGTTTTCCTCCTTACCCAGTGTGTTTGCAGAAACTCTGAAGTATCCACCAGCTCCCCTACTGTCCTGCAGCCTTGGGAGAGCTCATCTGACGTTTCCACTTGTGACAGTTCTGTGTAGCTGAAGGACAGACATGCCAGATCCCTCAGCAGGGGTTTGGAAAGAACACTGCTCAATGGTGGCCATCTTGTGGTAAATAATATGCTTATTGGTTTTCAGTTAGTGAGTGAGTGGATAAGTGAATGAGTGAGGGAGAGAATCAGGACATCACTGTTTCTGTAGTTGATTTTCTAGTCACAGACACAAAAGGCTGAAGGTCACAGCTCGATGGGATTTTGCCTTTAAAGAGCCCTGCTCTTGCAGGACCCCTGGAAGTCTCTACTGACAGTGACAAACGTCTCCTCTTCAAGTCCTTATAGGAAATGAGCAAAGAGGGGCCTGATCCCATCTTCCCCTGCAAATCCCCAGTGGGTGTCTGGGCCAGGGTTACAAAGAGCTCTCGCAAACCCACGGAGATGCTATGTCTGGGCAGTTGTGAGCAGAGCTGTTCATAAATAATAAAGCTCCCGGTTTCTCCATTGTCAGTAGGTCTTCGGGCAGAGCCCAGAGATGACATCGCAGAGATTGGTTGAGTCCAGTAGTGTGGGGGATGTGATGGATCTGTGTGCTACTCTAATGCAAGGCTGATGGTTGAACGCAATGGGTCCTGGCAGTTTGATGTAGCGTGTAGGCTAACACACTTCCTCTGGCTCACCCCAGTTTGTTACCTGCTGTAAGCTAGTGCAGTAGGCATACTTTCTGCTGTACAGAACTTGTAGCATTGTGAGATGGCTTCCTAAAATGCTTCCGTCCTTGGAAATTAAGAAGATTCATATCTCCGTGAGTTAAGGTTGTCTCACAAAACTGCATTAAAGCACCAAGATAAAAGAGGTCTCTGGCCTGTATGAGTAAGGTGCTCTTTTTCCGTGAGTGTAAGTTCCTGCAGGCTGACCCTGTGGTGGGTGTTCTCTCTCTTGTTTATTGGATTCCTTTCCCTTGATTCCTGTGCAGTGACAGCAGTGAGGTCAGGGGCTAGTGGATGCCGTGTGCGTGTGAGCTTCCCATAAACCCCTGCACTGGCTCCGCTGGGTCTGTGAGGCCAGGGACTGTTTAGACAGTGTTCCTCTGAGAGATTGATCCTCCGGGGAGGAGTTCAGTGGTCCGCCAGGCACATCACCGGCATCTTTTCCACACGACGGGCCTTCCTTTTTGCATCCACTTTACAGAAAATTCCTCGGAACTGTTCCGGAGTTATCCTTCATTGTCTCAGTGTTTCAGCTTGCTTTTAAGCAAGGAGATGGATCTTGAAGTGCTTGGCATTGGCCTAAGGAATGGCCCTTCTGTAAATAACAGTAAATATAATTACAATAGTAATTGAACCGTGTCCCCAGCATGAGGGGGAAATTTCTCGGAACCTTATTTCAAAACAGGCCATTGTGATTCCCAGCAGTGGAGAGTCATTGTATTTGGCCTCTTCGTTGCTTCCCGGTTATTCAGAAGCACTTTATTTTAGCTTCTACTTCTCCTGCTCTATCTCCCAGAGACAGACTTTGTCTGCTATTCAGTCACTGATATCATAAGTAAACATTTACTCGAGGCTTGTAGCAACAAGCTTTATAGTTATAATTTGCCCTTTTAATAGTTATTACAAGTTCCCTGAAAGTTCTCAGTTTGGTGGAATTTAGCGTAACAGCTCTTTTATTTTTGAGAATTGAGAATTTCTTGTGCAAGTACTCACAAGAGGCAAATTCATTTGTAGCATGCTGGAATCCTGAACAGTATCGGGTTTTACAAAGCATGAGATGCTGCAAACTGCCAATGGAAAATTACCATTAGCAGTACCCTAGTGTTCCAACAAGGAACAGCTGTTTTCTTGCTGTGTAGCCCTTTGTTGCAGAAGCACAGTGAGAAGCAGAAAGGAGAAGGTACCATGGCAAAAGATGCGAGCACCATGCCAAAAAATACATGCTGGATGGAAACAGAAGAATTTATTGCACTGTGGCAAGAACATGAGTTTATTGGATCCATCTGCAGACACCTACCAAAAAAATGGAAGTTTGATAAGTATTGAAAAATAACTAGGCATAATACTAGAATGGGGTTGGTAATTGTGTGTCGAATTATGTTTAGTACATTTTGCAATTGTGACACTCTTTTTTTTAATGATGCTTTGGCTGCCACCAATTTCACAGTGAACCACATGTAGAACCCACATGTGCTTTGTGGGTTTTACTCATTGCATACTCACTTGTGATATTCAGGAATATTCAATAATTTTTATACTTCAGCCGAAACTTAAAAGTGCCCATTCCTCACCTTCAGGTTTAATTCTGTTCCTTCAGGAGAATTCCAGCGCTTGGTCTCTGTGGGTACATAAACAGTGCAAGGTATTCCCCAAGAACAAATCAAATTTGACTCGTAAGACCTGCCCTATTAAATTTAAGAGAAGGTAGGACTGTTTTAGTGTATTTTTTCAGGCTATTTATTCATTTGCTTTCCCCTCAGGGGAATAGCTTGTATTGTGGCATGAGAAACGGGCTATAGCGAGAGAGTGCTTCCCACAGTTGGCACAGACCTCTGGGTTGTGCAGCCTTATTAGGCAAGTGGCAGCAGCAACGGAACATATTCAAGCTGACATTTTTAAACAGGCCCAAAAAAAATCTATTCTGAATGAAAATGAACTCAGAGGTTGGGAGAGAAGTCTTTGTTCTTCTGAAGGAAATGGTTCTGTAGATGACAAAGGACTTCTTGTGCAGACATAGTAGATTTAAGGTTTAAAAAGACCCGACCTCTCGACTCTCGCGTGGGAATGCTTGTTGTGACTCTCTGGGTGATATGTCATGTTCTCAGTACCTTCATGTCTTTTTGTAGCACTGAACTCAACAGTTACACAGAGCTCCATAATGTTTGGGATGTATTTGTCCTTGATTTGGCTCTGCACTCCACAATTTTAGATGTGTAACAACTCACACATGGATAAAGTGCACGTTCTCAGCTTTTATTAAAGGATATTTTTATACATTTTGGTTTCACCGTGTAGAAATTGAAGCACTTTTTACACATGGCCCCCCCATTTCAGGGCACCATGATCTTCTTTACAGCAAATGGCTTCACGGTTGTTTCTGATGAGTCAGTTGTGTTCAGTTGCCTCCTTAGTGCAGGTATAAGAGAGCTTTCAGTTTTTAGTCTTTTTTAATTTTGATCTAATCTGAGAATAATAGTAATCTGAGAAACTTGGTGGTGGGGGTGTTATGGTTTTAGGCAAATATGGCTGCCATTGCTACTGGCTCAATAGTCTTCATTGATGATCCACTTCTGATAGCAGCAATTAATTGAGCAGATAAGGTGCTTCTGTACACTTCACAAGTTCAAACAAATGCCTCCAAACTCAGTGGGCGGTGCTTCATCCTCCAGGAAAACAGTGATCCCAAACACTACTAAAGCAACAAATTTGTTCTTCAAGGCCAAAAACTGGAAAATTCTTGACTGTCCAAGTCAGTCACTCGATCTGAATCCAATTGAACATTTGAGCGTTTCAGATGCTGAAGAGAGAACTTAAGGCAAAAAGCCCCTGAAACATACAAGAGTTGAGTATTTTTGCAGTACCAGCCTGGCAGAGCATATCACCAGAGAAGATACTCAGCACCTGGTGATGTCTGTGCGTTACAGACTTCAAACAGTCATTGAATGCAAAGGATATGCAACGAAGAACTAAATGCTACTACCTTAATTTACATAATTTACATAACATTAATTAGGCCTTTATGGTGTCTTAAACATTATGGTGGCCTGAAATGCGGGACAATGTATAGAAAGTGCTGAAATGGTAAAACCAAAGTGTATAAAAATACCCTTAAATAAAAGCTGAGAATGTGCACTTTACACACATGTGAATTGTTTGATTACAAATCTAGGAATCCAGAGCCTAATTGAGAAAATATGTCTTTGTCCCAAACATTAGAGAGCTCACTGTATGTGAATTCTGCCCCGCAGAGCCACGTTTGTACAGTGATAAACAGAGTTTTCAGGCCCCTCATTTCGAAGCAACCAGCCCTGGCGCCATTGTTAGAACTGTGTTTTTAAGCCCATTCCTAGCTTGAAAAAGTCAGGGCAGAAGACTTGTTTTCGGAAGCATTGTCAGACGGAGAGAGGTCAATGTTCAGTCACGAAAACAAGTTTTTGTCTGTGGAGACACGAAGGATCGTGTTTGATCTGAGGGTTGCATGTAATAAACCCCTGTTGTAAAGCTGTCCCCGGCCTTATCCATGACTTCAAAGTTCTCAGAAGACGCACTCTGCTTAATCCAAACTTATTTGCCTTCTGTTTGAGTGGAGAGCAGTGTGTGCAGTGCAAACACGTTTCCTAGGATTAACACTTCTTATTTAAACGTAATCAGCTGTACTTACTTGCTCCCATGGCTCTGTAGGGAATGTGTCAGTTTTTTTTTTTTTTATCTCCTTAAGTACAGACGTTCTGCGTTCCTCTAACCTCACGCTCATTCATTCTCATCACGTATTTTATGCTTCTAAGAATTTAGTTTCTCTATTTGTTTAAGATGAATTAGCGGCTGTCTATTTGATTAAAAACAAATGGACTCCGAGAATCAGCCAGGCTATGATAAGAAGCCACGAGCGCTTTTAAAAACAGGGTTATTAAAGATCTCCGGAGATGCAACACTTGCCCTTGGTTTTGAAAAAACAGGAAGCTGCTCAGGCTCTATCTCGCAGGAAGTGACATCCATTTGTGGGCGCCCAGTGCCTTCCCACTATCACACTTGTCCCCAGCCAGCCAACCTTTCGTGGTACGTTAGCAAGAGCTAAAGCTGGCCCCTCATTCATTCGCTGTTCCAGACCCTGCCCTCCAGGTAGCGTTCGTCAGGCCCTATGTTTATCAGCGTGTCTGGCTTAGGTCAGCGTTTTGGTCGCTCCTGTCTCTGAGAGGCCGTTGTTTGTTGTGGGGGCTGAGAGGGACGGGAGACAGTAACATCCGAATGTGACCCGGTCTGTGAGATGTAACAAGCAGGGCTGAACGGGGCAGAACAGTGACCTTGCTCCCTGTAATGTGTGTCTAGCGTGTGCCTGCTAGCGTGCGTCTGCTAGCGTGTACCTGCTAGCGTGCACCTGCTAGCGTGTACCTGCTCATTTTATTTGTTGCTCAGGGCTGTGTGTCGAACCTTCTCCCGTTTCATTCAGACCTACACGACTATAAGCTTCCCTCGGGCCTTGGCTCTTACCTGTGTTTGTTAGCTTTGTTGTGGGCCCAAGTGTGGCATCGTTAAACTCGGTTCACATCTGTGTGTGTGTCTGTCTCTCTGTCTGTCTATCTGTGTCTTTGTGTCTCTGTCTGTGTGTGTATGTGTGGTTCTGTCTGTGTGTGCCTGTGCGTGTGCATGCATGGCACGTGCAAGTGTGTGTGCGTGTGTCTGTGTGTCCGTCCCTGTGTGTGTATGTGTGTGTCCGTCTGTGTGTGCCTGTGCGTGTGCATGCAAGCCACGTGCAAGTGCGTGCGCATGTGTCTGTGCATGTTGCTGTGACTGAGTGAAAGCAAGGCAGATATCGATAGCCATGTGAAGTCAATTCAGCATTACTCGTCAATGTGGTTTGTGTTATCCGCCAGTTTATCTTCAGGCAGTTCTTTCTGTCGTTGTGCAGAGTCACTTTTGGTTCTCTGTTTTCCACTGTTCTTGTTGTCTGGTTACGCAGGCCTTATTTGGACTCGCCTACATTTCCGTCGTCTTTCTGCCGGTCTGCTGCCTGCATCTTTCTCCCGCTGCTCTGGTGTTTGGCTGACGCGTGGAGTCGGCTGTTATGAGTAGAAACTGTGAGATCTGATACCGCTGGGAAGTGATGGATAAACTGGAGGTGTTTCTTAACACCTCTGATCTGCAAGAAGAAGTCCTTCCCTTCTCATAGTGAGGACCGGGCCCTGCTCTGAGCAGCGCTCCAGAAGACCCACAGCGCTAATGCTCGCAGCCCATGCCAGAGCCATTCTGTGGGGAAGGCATCGGTGCATTTCAGCAGTGTTTTCGCGAAGCGCAAGTTTCCATAACAAATGACTAATAGAGGCTGCGGCTCGAGCAGTTGGCGTGTTCGCGGGAGCGCGGCCTGGTGAAATGGAGTGTGTCAGGCGACGCGCGTCTGTTCTCGGTTAGCCGTGCAAAAAAATAAAAAAAATATCTTCTGGAAGCGACTTCTGGATTACTTCACGGTTAGAGAATTTCTCTCGCTACTGATTTACACGTATTGATTTTTATTTCTCTGGACAGTATCCATGACATTAAAGCCAATGTCTGGCTTTCAAAACAAGCCTTGAACAAATATTTAAGTGGTACCACCAGCAGTGACTGGCTGAGGAATTTCAGGATCACCTCCTGACTATTGTTTTTTTGGAAAGTATATTGGATTAAGATAGCATTTTGACAGCACCAGTGTAAATGGCGCAGCTGGAAAGGTACACTTTGCTCTACAAACGATCTGCTGGAGCAGACGCTGTTAAAATACTTGATTGCTTGATGTGTGGAAAGATCTTGTATTTGTTGGTAGGTTAGCAATGGCTTAGCTAATAATATGGTAAATAATGGTAATTTATTATAAAGTTTAGTATGTTCAAGTTAAAATCAAAATGTCGTCGTTTATTAGACATTCTGAAGCCTGGTTTGAGTCTGGTTCTTCCCAAGGTTTCTTCCTGTATGCCACCTCGAAAGTTGCCCTCTCTCCTGTCACTCTAAGCTTAGTTTTGTGGGTGTTTTAGGCTGGTGTTGTGAAGAATATTGTCGGTACAAATTTTTGTAAAATCCTCTATATGCATTCTGTTTTAATTTAACTAAGTTAGGTCACAACATGTCAAAATCTTTGCAAGCAAAACCTTTTTTTTTACAAGATTCAAAATATATGAATGTTGGTTCTCATTTGTTCTTTTTTTTTTGGAAGGAAACAACTGAGGGTTGCCTGCTTGTAGTATGTGTCGGCAAGAGCACCTAGAGGGTAGGGGAGCTTGTTAATGTGAGTCTGATTCTCTGTCTCTCATTCCCTCCCTGTAGATGACAGGATCTGTTCCCCGCCCTTCCTGGTCCTGAACAGCGAGTGCGGTCCGGACACACTGGAGCAGATCGAGGAGCACGGACTCACATTCCCCTTCAGTGAGTACGCCCCCCCTCCGGTGCTGCTGGGGCTGCAGGTGCTTTCTGTTCAGCTCGAGCTGAGTCAGCGTTTGGGGGGGTGCAATCTGTACACAACCGCGGGAGAAAAGGAAGCAACTGGAGTCATTTGACTGCTGAGGAACTTCCTTTCTGGAACGTTCTGGGCTTTGGGCGAGGGTCAGGGTACCGTGATTAAGGGAAGCGCTGTGCATACACAGAGTGCACGCACTGCTGTCGATGACCAGGGTCACCTTTTGCATGTACTTTGTGTGCACGTTTGTTTCAGGCGCTCTCTGAAACGAGCCTTGAATTATAAATGAAGGGAAGGCTTATTGCTAGCGATAATGAAGCTCATACGTGCATGTGGTAATGGGTCCGCCGTAGTGTGGTTCCGTCATGTCCTTCCTCCCTGCGAGGCCTTGTCTAACAGTCAGCTGCTCCCCCGGTGGAGGAAGTACGGCCTCTCCTGCATTCTCACGCTGCTCTGTTTCTCCTCCTCCTCCACAGTTTGCAAAACACGAGTAGCACATGGAACCAACTCCCACGAGGTAAGGGAGCATGACAGGATGTGAACTTGGGCTACGGCTGTGTGTGTGTGTGTGTGTGTGTGTGTGTGTGCATTAGCATGTCCGGCAAACAATGTCTAGCAGGTTATCAGGTACTTAAGAGCTTTTCACCCCTGTCCTTGAGTTCACTCGAGTCTCCGCAGAAGCGGTGTTGACTCTGGCCTCCGGGCGATGAGCGATGTACGCACTGTACTCGGAGAGGAAATTGGCCAAGACCTTCCCTCTTCTCGTTAACAAACAAAACCTGCTCGACTGCGAGAGAGGAACGTGAGAGGTGTGAGCCGCACGGCCTCTTCGTTCCCTGGCTGTGCGCGTGCCCCACAGTGGACGCCTGCAGTCAGGCGCTGTCCTCCGGGGGGAATTTGGGCTGGTAAGAGGGCCTCGGCTGAGCCCGCGGCGTGTGGATGAAGCGCCACCTCCGTCCCTCTCCAATCCCAAACTGATTCCATCCCGCCGTAGCGGTGTGGCCGTTTACCGTAAACCCAAAGGTTTCTGGAAGCTTAGTCACTACCAAGGAACTAACAGGATGGGTGTCGGGGAAAAAAGAAACAGGAGAGGGGGTCTTTATCTGTGAGAAGTCTCGCATCACTGTCTAGCTCTCTTGGCAGCCTCTGCACCATTGTTGTCTGATTGTTGTCGTTTAACGGTGTCACAGTAATACATCACTGGCACAGGCATCACATGGTTAGTGACTCGTAGAGGAACTCTGGTGCGGATCATGCGGGCTGTCTGTCGTTGCCATGGGAACATTATGGTAATTCTTTTGTACTCTCAGAACGTTGGCCAAGGGCCATATTTGAGAGGATTTTTTTAGTATCTGAGCAAATATCAGGTGTATTGGCGAATCAACTTTTTTTTTCTTCTTTTTTTAACTGTTTAGCCATGTATTGACTTTTGGGGACTTACAAGATAAATGTGTCGCTAATGAATGAGGAAATCGGTGAAGAGAAAACAGATTGCGTGGTACCAGTGCCAGCAAGTGGTGAGGCTTTGCCTGAGGCAGCATCTCACAGCTATTATATAGAGTTTATGTCCCTCTGTTTAATGTTTAACGTAGTGGCGTACTGCGACCTCTGACTGGAGTGATGGTGGGCCACCTTGGTGATATGGCCTAATGCCTCTGCATTGAGCCACCCACACACGGGGTCACGTGGTGTAGCCCCAGCCAGGTTTTTGGATCGCAGTCGATAGGCTCGATGTCACCACAGTGTAACGGTGGTCACGTGTTATACAATTTGTGCAACCACCTTGGTTAAAATACTACATGGAATGAAATAGTATCCAATGTTTGTAGTTGTTCTTAATGAAAGGTTACCCAGGAAATCTCAAGATTAAGTTCTTGGAAGTGCGTGAGGGTAAACGAGTTTGTTCTGTTTCTTGGAGTGCCCGGTTGATTGGTCACTTCACTAATTCAAAGCCGCTGCAGCATTCTGTGTACGGAAAGGTGTGCTGCCTGCCACCTCTCCCCTCTCTGCAGTGTTTCAGCTGAGCTGCGCAGTCATCGCACCTGAGCACTACAGCTCTTACGCAGGCTGGCGCAGGCAGACAGTCACTATTTGGTTGCTGTTTGTTCCTGTGTGCTTACCAAACAAGACTGTCCTCATTTAAAGATGTTGAAATGAAAATGTCATGCATTTTAGCTGATATGCGTACTGAAATATTGGAAGTAGCCGCTTCCCCTGATATTGACTTTTTGAAATATGACAGCCAGCGGTTACACACTTGCCAGAACAGTTCCATCCTGTGCTTTTCTAGAATGTCTATTTACACAGGTATGCCTACCCTGCTTTTGTCAATGCGCAGGATTGGACTTGTCCGTGTTGCGCTGAACTGAGTTAGCCAAGCGTGGTATGAGATGGGATGAACTGAATCTTTTCTCAGATGGCCATTATCTTCAGTGAGGAGGACCTCAAGGACATCACACCACCCTGTGTGATCCAGAGCTTCATCAACCACAACGCCGTGCTGTACAAGGTCTTTGTGGTGGGAGAGTCCTACACCGTGGTGGAGCGGCCCTCGCTCAAGAACTTCCCCGCTGGACCGGCTGGTGGGGCCCCTCTCAGTTCACCAATAGAGCCTCTCTCTCTCTCTCTCTCTCTCAGTCTCTCTCTTTCTCTCTCTCGCTTTCTGTCTCTCTCTCTCTCTTTGTCTCTCTCCCTCTCTTTCTGTCTCTTTGTCTCTTGCTGTCTCTCTCTCTTTTTCTCTGTCTCTGTCTCTCTCTCTTTCTCTTTGCACATGTGTATTTCTGACCTGCTGATTAGCATTTACCATGATCACACACTACATGCACTTTAATTTCCTGTGTATTAAGTAAGAGGCCCCCCATTTTTTAAACAACATGTCCTGAATTAACCCTGCGTTTAATAATCGTCAGTGGTTTTACATGCCCATTTTACCAGGATGCGCTTTGCATAGCCATCGTTTTGTGTTGCAAAGTTGAATACGTCAGTATTTAGTTTGATGGCTGCTGCTTGCCTTGGCTGTGCCTGCAGTGTGAGACTCCCCTCCGCTGCAGTACGAGCTGCTATGGAAACGAGTTTGGCCTGAGCGGGGTTTTCTAGCTGGCGGCATGCAAAGCGTCCGTGTCGTGAGGTCATCGTCGCTGCTCCGAGCGCTCGGGGCCCCGCGGCGGCTTTCCCGCCGCAACACGCCTGACCCCGCCGCCGGGCCGCGCTCCGCCAACAGGCCCCGTCGTGTCCACTGTGGAGGCGCAGTGCGGGGCGGGGCTGTGTGTGTGGTGTTCCTTTACAGTGCTAGGAAAGAGAGCGTGGTGTCTGGCAGAGGTGGTGCTGAGGCTCTCTGTGTGACCCCAGCAGGGGGGGGGGGGGTGATGCTGCTCTTTCACTCTGTGGCTTTTAAAGCCCACACGCCCCCTCCTGATCCTCCGGCCACAAAACGGGGCCCCTGTGTCTGAGGGGTGGCCGCAACGTGCTCCTCTGAAGATTGTTGATGCACAGCAAGGAATTCCCCCGTCTAATCAGTGACAGTCTGTTTTATGGTCACATTGGCTGTTTGTCACACCTACACATGTTATAAGATTGCTCGGGTTACACAATATTTTTGCCAAATTTTATGTGGTGTGGTATCCTGTATCTCCATGCTATACACAAGGCAGGCTTTTATAGACTTGTGAGTGATTTTGATATTTTGCCACGTGCTCCTCCGGGGTGTGTGGCAAAATAGCGCTAAAAGATCAATCATACCTGCAGCAGTATCCCTGAGCGTTGGCTGTCACTCGCTGTCACTTCACTGGGCTGTGTGCTCGTGACTTATTAGAATACCCCTGTCTCTAAATTGGGATTTAGATTTCCTCCTGCTGAGGTGAACTCTGGTGAGGAAGGGTGCTGGTTTTGGGGGTCATAGAAAGTAAAAGTGTTATCTTCAAAGGTCAGTGGAACCTACAGCCTATCAAATAGCTCAGAAACTGTCAGTGATGAAGCGAATATTCATTCCATAAAATTTTCACGAGGACTTTTATGAAATATAGAAATGCTAAATTATAAATAAATGAAAGAAAATGTCTGCATTTCCCATTCTTCATTAATGTTGTGTCTAAATAGTGTCAGTAGTCCCGTAAGTTAGTTTATATTTTAATCTGTCCTTTGAAGCCTCAAGATTAAAGTGAAAGCCATTATAACTTGTGCTGAGGTGTCCTTTTCCTTAACAAGTGAAGTTTCTCCACGGAGGTAGTTTGAACTTTCTCTGCTTAGACTGCAGTCTTTGTTGCCGCTTAGTGGTGGTTTTAGAGAACTGCACACAATTATCCTGGAGGAAGTTGTGTGGTAAAACCCAAGTGTTGGTTAGCTGGGGGAAGACTAATTCCTGTTTTTTTTTTCTCTCTTTCAGATAGAAAAGCCATTTTCTTCAACAGCCACAATGTTTCCAAGCCTGAGTCTTCCTCAGACCTGACCTCTGTAAGTCACTTTGGTTGCGTTACATTCTTTCTCTTTGTTCGTTGTTTTTGAGTTCCCTCACTAATGTTCATGTAAGCTTTGTTTAGGGTTAATGTAATTTCAGAGTGTTTAAGTATGAACCGCTGTGAGCTCACTTTAACCATGGTGTGTGATATGACTGTATTGATATTTGTCACATGCAGTTTGTGGGTTTGTGCCTGTGTCTGCCAGTTTTTCCGGTGAGTTAAAGTCTTTGTATTGACACGCGTGAGGCTGGTGTTTTTGCCACAGAGGGAGAACGTGGAAGGGGTGTCTCAGCCGCCAAATGATGATGTCATCCGGGAGCTCTCCAGGTCCCTGCGACAGGCGCTCGGCGTGTCCCTGTTCGGCATCGACGTCATCATCAACAACCAGAGCGGCCAGCACGCCGTCATCGACATCAATGCATTCCCAGGTGCGCGCTCCGCTGCGGGGGCCTGCTGCAGGAGGGGGGAAACCGCGGTCGAAAACCGCACGAGAACATGGAACCGGTCTGAGTGTTCGCTCTTTCGTTCCGTCAGCACTTGGCGCGCAGAGCCGTGGCGATCTTATCTCAAAGTGTGAGGTTGTGTCATGCTTCCCTTCGCAGTGAAACTGCACGCTCTCCCCTAGGTGGCTGTATTGCGCTGTGGGTATGGCCAGAAAATAGGCCTTATCACATGGGAGAGAGAAACAAGGCAGCGACTTTATCTTTTGCTGCTGTATACCACACGCCATAACAGTATTTCATTTGCGCTGAACAGCCATTTTACTGTGAAGTCATAAGCATTTTGAGCTGAGGAAGATCTGAGGGGAATGCTAACCTTGTATAGATAGATTTGAGTGATAGGTAATCATCAGAATGATGTAAAACTATGTGCATGGAACGCATGCCATTCACCTAGAGATTACATAAAGAAAAAGGAGAGAGGTATTTGGACAAATGGGTGACAGAGAGACAGACTGGCAATCCATAATGGTCTTAGACACAGCAGCAAGCTAAATGTGAAGCATTACTGTGAACATCAATGTGGACACAATGTATGAGATTAACCGCAATAATGAGTTATTGAAAGACCTAGTGTCTACCCCTTTTTTAAAAAAATTACATTTAAAAAAAAAGAATGATGTAAAACAGGATTTGCCGATTTGGCTGTTTTAGTTCACGTTATCTTGTCCATTTTAACACTTGAAGAATGTGCCCCCTCCCCCCCTTCTGTCTCCAGGCTACGAGGGTGTTCCAGAGTTCTTCAATGACCTTTTGAACCACATCATAAGTGTGCTGCAGGCCCAGGTGCCCGAGAGCGCCCCCTCCGGGCCACAGAAGGGCAGTGCGGCTGAACAGACTCCCAGCACCGTGGTGCCGGCTGGCGGGGATCCCGGCTGCACCACGCCCACGGGCTGCTGTGGCATGCTGGGAAAGGATCCCAGCCCTTGGATCGTGGAGGGTGACGGGAGCAAAAAGAGCCCCCATCAGAGACTTGGCTGCAACTCGGCCGTTTCCCCAAACTTCCAGCAACACTGTGTGTCTACGATAGCCACCAAGGCCTCCTCCCAGTGACTGCCTTTTACCCCCCCCCCCCCTCCCTCCCCGAACAAAAAAAAGATGATAATGATGATAATAATATATCTATAATCAAAACAAACCTTTCCTATGATGGTGGTGTTCATGATGATAATGAGCTTTTGGATTTTCTCTCTGTTTTTTCCAGTATAATAAGACTTACAGTACTGTAATGTGGACTTTGGGAACTCAACTTTATTGACGCTTTGTTATGATTTGTATTATTTTTGTATTTTATCAAAATGAAATCATATAATGAGGTCCACGTGAGTGTACGAGTTGTGTAGGCTAACCACGTCAGAATAGCGAAACGATGCCCTAGAACACTGACCCTCACTCACACGCACTCGCACACGCACATACGCTCACAGGTGGGCCCCTGATTGGCAGTGTCCGCTCGCGTGGGTCAGTGATCCCACTGAGAGGGTCGGGGTGGGGGGAAGGGGGGGGGCAACACTCCAGTGTAAACGGCCAGAACAAAGACACATTCGCTAAGGGAGGGGCGTGTGCCGAGCTGCGCTCGGGTCAGAAAGCAGAAGGACACCGGACCTCTTGTTTCACGCATCGCACTGCCACCTTCTCTACTTTTCTCCTGTTCTCTCTCTCTCTCTCTGTCTCCCTGCTTCTCCACTGCTGTCCCATTCACGGTGCATCGTACATGTTGATCCTCCCCAGTGCCGTAGTTGTGATCTTGCTATTGTACACGCGGATGCTGAAATCGGCGACTTGAACGCGCTTGCTGTCCAGACGGGACGGTGTTGTCTAACTTTCAACAGATCTGTGACCTCGGGGGGTTTCTCGCTTGGCTGTGGGAAGGGTAGATTGCTGCTTGGAGAATGCTTGGAGAATGGGACTTTAGCTCTTGTGGATCGTGTGTTGGCAAGGCATGCTGGGATGGTGTCAGAGCAGCTGCTTCTTGGTGTAGGTGTGAATACCCTGTATTTTAGAATGTTCACTTGCCATGTGTCTCCTTGGAAACATGCCCTAATGCCAGTCTTCCCACCGGCAGACCTGCGGCACTGGACTAAAGCACGTAGCCTCTAAGCCTTCCGAAGAACTTCCGGATGTTACTATATTTCTTCTTTTTTTTGGGTTTTATGGAAAGCGAACATCAGTAGCTTTTACAGGGCAGCAAAAGAAGATCACATTCCTTTTCGTGTTTTTCCGAGCAGAATTCCAGCATTTTGGGGTGCCAGACCCCCGGCATTATGCCATCCACTTACGCTTACCATATTACTTACTGCGTCCGTGTCCCCTCTTTAACTGAAGTTAACACTTTGGGGGCTCTGTGTGTTTTCAAGCAATCCTCGTACAAGTACTAGAAACTGTTAGCGATATTATTATTCAAATCATGCAATACTAATAATCTATTCACTTGAGAAATCCCCTGAGAAATGGGCCTTTATATGAAATGCCTCCCATGTTGTTTTGATAATTATTTTTTTCAAGGACCAAGTGTACAAGTGTAAACACCCCCCCCCCCCCCCCCGCTGCGTCCGTGCCGGGATCTGCTGGTTTCTGGCGTCCCGGTGCAGCTGCCTGGCTGTGAGCGAAACATCAGAACAGCCACAAAAACCAAACTCCCAGTTTCATTTCCCAGTGTTCACTGTGAGGCTCTCTTTCTGTTCCTGCTTTCTTTCACCGGATGGATGAAAAATCATTTTATGAAAATGACCGGCTTATATTTATGTACATACTGTATGAGAAAGATAGCGTGTGAGCCAGGGCCAGAGGAACAAGGAGATTAACTCCGTCATAGAGGCGAAAAGCGAGGTTCAGCAACGCGTAGGTGTGAAAGTTCGAGACGCTAAAGTGGCTGCCTTCGCCTGCAGGGGGCGCTGCTGTGGAGACTGGTGGCTACACATTCCCTTATACGGGCCGTACGGGCGTGCGCGCCTGTAGCCTGTCCCGGTGGAGGTGGTGCCAGGAAGTTGGGGAAGTGACCCCAGCCTGTAGTCTGAGGGGGAAAGGCAGCCCTGTACACTGCTTTATGTCCTGCGTTGTGCTCTCTTCTCTCCCTCATTGTGCTCTAAATGAGAAATAGTGCCACCCTGATACTTCTCTTACCTGACAATTTTATTGTGCTGTCAGCTTCCACCTGAATGTTTACTTGGAGATGTTATATATATATAATTATAGTATATACGTATGTATACAATATATATAAACACTTATATGTGCATACATACATACTTATGGTGTTTTTGTATCAGTTCAGAAGTACAGAAAAGAAACATCCACAATTTTTGTGACCTTTTTATAATTAAAATGAACCAACTGGGCTAAGATGAAATAAATAGAAAATATGATGGATTTTGTTTATGTGATTATTTTGAGCATTTTGAGTCTTTTGTGTACTGTAACTGAACACTCCTGCCTTCTTGGTTTATGCTCACTGATGATTGTCTGGTGATAAATCCAGGATATCGTCTTAACGTCTGCCATTCTGCAGGAACACACTGAAGAATTACCTCAACCAAGAACAGCAGGGAGCGCTGAAACTATATTGTACAACTGTGTAGCTCTTAAATGTGTGTATAGTTGTGGCAAAGATTGCCCGTTAACAGACTACAACTTAAATGTACTAAAGATTACATAGTATTTTATTTGGTTTTATTTTTCATTTTTTGCTTTTTCCTCTTTTTCTTCTTATTTTCTAATGCCAAATTCTATTCATCAGTCAGTCAACAGATCTGAAAGCCTGTCAATCAGACTACATGGCCATGGCCTTAACAGTAATTTTATTGTCGGGTGTCTCTGGGTGTAACTTCATTCTCTGATACTTTTTAATACACACTTTGTGTGTGGCTCGCAGGCGGGGTTCGTTTGCTTCTGTCTGTCAGCATGGAGCTCTTTAATGTCTGACGGTCGGGAGGAATCCTATTTATATCCAGCACTGCCAGGGAGAGCTGCTCCTCTGTTCTCCGACATCAAATGCATTCAGTTTCAGTGCGCCCCTCCTGTCGCTACCCCCTGATCCCGCGCTAATCCTCTGTCTCTGCCTGGCCCTTCCCAGACTGCATTGCATTCTGGGACGGCTTCGTGGCCCGTCATTTGGCCAGCTCTCGGGAAGGACGGGAGTAATGTATCTGGAGATGTGCGGCTGATGAGGAACTATGGAAACCCTGGGGGGGGTTCCATCCAGCAGCTGCTGCTAAATCACTCGACGCGCTCGCGCAGCACCTGAATCTGCGTAAGCAAATCGCCTTTAACCATGGGCACCTGGTGTTCTGTTCTCTCACAAGTGTAGTTTTTGGGATCATCGTGTTAAACACCGATTCCAGACCCCAGCCCTGTATCTGCTACCTGCTGTAGCTAGCCCTGGGTCTCCAGAGTCGAGGGGTGTGCTGGTTTTCATTGTTTCAGTTTCTTCTCTGCTAATGTGGGCAGTTAGGTGAACGAGGGACCGATGCCACTTAACCCTGCCTGGGATAATGTCTCAGCCCCGCCCCCTCCGCTACTGCTCGACATCGTTCACTTTTATCAGAGTCAATTCATCTCCATAATCCCTTCAGCCCTCAGGCAGACAAAGCGCTGCGCAGACGTGTTCGCGCATCCCACCTGGAGCCCTGAAAGGGATGATTGACTGGGCCTCTGGGAGCTGGTTAAGGCGCTGTCAGTGAACGTGTCTGCGCAGTGACGCTCGCCGGATGGATTGCGATGTGCAGGGCGAGAGAAATTCAGTGAGCTTCAGGTGGTCTGTAATGGAGCCTTTCACACTGGCCCGGAGACACCAGACCCGCAGGGCAAGTCTTAAAGCAAATGTGTTTACTGGATCCAGGTATAAAGCTGTCATGCCACCCTGCCTCGGGGAGATTACATTTTAGGGCCGTTCGTATTAATCCCTTGTGTGGACTGAGCCAACTGCCAGCCACCTGTTGTTACAGCTTCACACAGCCGCTGTGGGACGACTGCTACTCTTTGATACAACTTCTCCCCCTTTTTTCTCCCCAATTGGGGATTACCAGTTGTGCGTTCTGTGTCATAAATGTGCTGTACACCTTGAATGCATTCCTCACCCAGGAGTCACTTCTCAACGAGAGGAGAGCTAGTGTCAATTCGATGAGACATTTCTCATCAATGACCAACTGGCAGCTTGTCAGTATCCGGTGCCTGGTTGGGAGGAAGTAGTGCATTGGTATATGGTTACCTGGGCTTTAACCCACCCTACCCCTGATGGAATCATAGTCAACTGATGACATCACCAGTGCCCAAACCTGCAATGCCCAGGCTGTAGGGCCAGTCTGCCTTTTTCATGAGAAACATTTTGGAATGAGGGTCTTCAGCCTTGAGAGCTATATTTCATTTCCACGTGATTTTAAGGGAAGATAATAAGCTATTAACAACACTTTCACCATCCTAAGCAGAGGCAGAATAAATCGGTATAAACTGTAGCCCTCTAGAAACCACCCGTGGCTAAACAATTTCCATTTTTATACAGAAAAAAAGCTATTTTACAGCTGGCTAAACTGTGTAAATGCTAAGTATTTGCTGTATTTTAATAATTTTATTAATCATAGGATATACTACCTATGAGGTCTGCTTAATTACATTGTTGGGGGAACAACTATCCAGAAGGGTTTCAGGTCTGGAAACATTGCAGTTTTAGCACTGCGTCAGCATGCTCGTAAGCTGCAGTCATTTATCAGCACAGACAGTCCCCATGGCGATTGGTACATACGTTCTACTACCAAATACCTCTAATAGGGCACAAGACATTTCCCCCACAGGGCGCTTGCTTGTTCAAGCAGATCCTTTTTCTGACTTGTTTTCTCATTGAATTCATTTAGCAGGGGAAACTGGTACTCTAATGAGGGCAAAGTGATAGGAAAGCAATATGGAAATGCGGAGGGCATGTTTTTCTCTGTTACAACAGCTTTGATATGATGTGACACTGTAAAATGGCACTGTGGTAAATATTAAGGATTGGACATGCAACTGTGGGAAAAAGCAGCCATCTTTATGACCATATTCTGCTGTTTTATTGGTGTTTTATTAGTCTGACATCCAATTCATTTTGGTCCAAATGAATCCTTTTTCTTTCCCCCAATGAAGCATCGGCATCCAAATATTACATTTCACCAAATACAGTCAGACTGATTTTAAGATATTATCAACCAATTTATTGGTTTTCTTAGATAAATTAATTATGGTCAAATCATTCAACTATTAAAAATGAGTAAAGTTATTGCAGTTGTCAAGAGGGGTCATAAGTAATAAGATGTAATCTAGTACAATATCCTAAGAGAAAAGTATACTTGTTTACACATAAATCCTGCTTTCATATACAATGGCAGCCCTTGACTGCAGAAAACCTTAAAATGATAGGTATAACCTTAATAATTATAATTACTATTACTGTCCTTGGCATTATACTCATGTTTGTACAGTGCAAAATCATTATAGGAGCAGGCAATATAATATTTTCTCATAGAGGTTTCAGAGGGAGAAAGAAGAGGGAAGGCCTAGAGGAATGAGGGAGAAAGAGGGGAAAGGTGTGAGTTTCGGAGGGGTCAAGGTGCACAGAGCTGACAGGTGGCTCGGAACAGTACCAGAAACCAGCACTTCTTTTTTTTTTTTTTTTGGAGACAGCTCCTGAACAGACAGAGCAAGATGTCTGCCACTCACACGCATCTGTTAAAAAACCCGAGGAGAAGGAGGGTGATAAACTCAGCTCAGCCTCTCCTCAGCTCATGAAGCCTCTGGGCCACGCTCTCCAGCTCGGACTCAATGGCCGCTAGGCGCTCGATCTCATGGTCCTGCAGAGACAGAGAGAGAGAAAGGAGAATGAGGGAGGGAAAGGGATGTCATTTTTCTTCCTCTGCTATCATCAGTTGGTCCTTTTGGTGCATGAGGTTGTGTGGGGTAGCTCTGAAGCACCAGCATGTTGCTCTGTAAGGGCACTCGTGTGACTAAATGATGGAAGCTGGCGCTCGGCGTGAGAGACGGAGCCCTCCGCCACTTAGAGCCAATTTGACCGTAACCCCAGACGCTGCACGAGGCACTGCGGGGTGATGGATTGAACCTGAGAGGCAGTAAAAGTGCTGGGAGTCGAGCAAGGGCACCTCCAGCCGGAGGAGGAGGCTCTGATTGATGCACAGCCCCGAGCCGCGGTCTCTCAGACTGATGGAGAGGCGCGGCGGTCCGACCGGGCGCAGGATGCGCGGGGTCGTATTTCCACAGCCCCCTTCCTCTCCGGGGGACGTTTTTAATGTGCCACAGAGAGGGCTCTGTCCCGGACCGGAGCGGAGAGGAGAGCGCGGCCTGCACGGAGAGCTGTGCCCATCGGACGCGTCCGCGCCGCGATGCTGTGGTGCGGAGCTGATTCATAGCCTGCTGACATTCACTTTCTTTATTTCTGCGCTGCTTTCCGGACGGACTCGCTGCGCGCGCGTGCTGAGAGAAACAAATCCACGCGGCGGGGGAGCGAGGCTCCCTGGCAGGTGTTGCTGTAATATGCAAATGGTGCTTTTTCACAGCGCCAGGTTTAAAGGCTCGCACTGGCGGCGTGCTGATCCAAGACGCACACAAACATCCCTCTGAGCAGCTGTGATCATGTGACTGCCTCCTGAGGGGCCGTGTCTGAAAGACCTTTCACACCCCCGCTGCTCAGAGGTAATAACTTTGCGTGTGGAAAAGCAGCTTTGCAGATTGCGTTTACTCAAATACAAACAACGGCCCTGCCCTGTCCTATCGTGTTTGGGGTTGCTGTGTGGCAGCCTGTGGCAGTGCAGCGCTCCTCAACACGCACCTCACCCCTGTGGCTGCCGCTGCCCTCCTCCTCCCTCTTCTCCTCCACGTGGAGCTCCTGCGCCTCCTCCGGGCTGTTCTCCTCGGAGCGGTGCGGGGCGTACCACAGCAGCTGCGGGCTCCCCTGTGTCTCCTCCATCGGATTCCTTCCCTCCCCGCCCATGCGCCCGTCTTCCTCTGCGGCCCCAGACGGTTGCCGGGGCGATTCCTCTCCTCTCTCGCTCGACCGCTCGAAGCCCGGCTCGCTCTCCCTGTCATCCTTCACCTCACTCGTTGCATCCTCTTCACCTTCTTTCTCTGCCCCCTCGAAAGGCCTTTTATGTCCTGGCTCTCCCTCCATCTCTTCTTCCTCCTCCGCCTCCCCCTCCTCAGATCGTTTCGCGTCGGACTCTGCATCGGGGACGCTCTTCGGCTGCTCGGTCTCCCCATCTGTAGGGGCAGATTGGAAATGTCACCGTCGTTTCTATTCACCGCGGCCTTCGCGAAAAGCCCGACCTCAGCAGGACTGAAATGCTTTTAAGGCTTTTTTTCCCGCTGGCCAGCTGGCAGGGAGTCTCTCTGGCAGCCCGTCAGGCCCAGAGCTCTTTATAGACCGGAGGGCCACATCTGCCCTGCACTACCCCCGTATTCCACTGCGCTTTGAGATGTACCAGCGCAGAGTGCCCAGCGCAGAGTGCCCAGAGCAGAGTGCCCAGCGCACAGTGCTCCGCCCACAGCTTTTATTCACATACCATGAAACTACGGGAGAGCATGACCGGCATCGTGCCAGGGGAGTCAGCTCCTGAATTCTTTTTGTGATCAGTCTGGTGAGCCTGCTGTTCATGATGCTCAGGATTTGTCACATTCTCTGCCTCTCTCTCTCTCTCTCTCTCTCTCTCAATCTCTCTGCCCACCATATATACTGTATATACCCCACTTAAATCATGCTCCATATATGGCTGGCTGTCTATTTACTGGTAGCTCTATGGAGTAGTTACATTGTTTTCATTTTATGATACATTACCACATCTCATCCTACCTTGGTTACTGCAGCTGAAAAACTGTTGGCACATTCCAGGTTGTGAAACAAACTTTCATATTCACACCTTATATGCTGTAAGACAGTGTTATATAACTTAGAATTTACATATAGCAGAAGTTTGCCCATTTCCCTAGGAAGGAAGCTTAAGAATAAGAATGGTTGAAAGTCCCACCAGCCTCACCTTTGCTTACTTGTGTGCTGTCGTCCTCTTCCGTTTCATTCCCCTCCTTTCCCTTCCCCTCATCCTCCCCAGAGCTGGAGTGAGTCTCCTCCTCCTCTGCCGGGGCCGTCTTTTCTTCATCTTCCTCCTGCTCTTCCTCTTCCTGACCTCGGTTCACCGAGTCAGAAATGCAATTTCGGCTGTTTTCTCCATCCGTTTCCTTCTCTTCTCCCTCCTCCGCCTCCCCCGCCGCCTCCCCTTCGTTGGTTCCCCCAATCTCGTTGCCCTCCCGGGACTCCCCACTCTTCTCCCGGCTCTCCTCCTCCACCTCGTTGTCCCCCTCCGCGGGGTCCCCCCTATCAGCAGCCCCCTCCTTTGCTGTGGATGGCTCTGTGGGGGGGGGGGGGGGGGGGGGGGGGGGGGGGAGAAACAGCTCCAGGTTGACGGAAGAAATGAGAGCGCTGAGGCTCTGGGAGTGGCTCAGTCACTCCTCTCCTCACCTCCGCCGTACCGCATCATTATCCCCAGGTCATAAATCAGCGCGCTCAGGAGAGCACCTAAGAATATTCCCTTTTATTACCTCTGCTGCTTCATACCCAGTTTATGCCTCACATACGGTCTGGAGGAGAGACTGTGAAATGAATCTATTATCTTTTCTGTGGCAAGAAAAGAGGAGGAATACTTCCTTAGCGTGTAATATTGTCACCTCACCTACCGTTTAACTGATGATCGCATAATGAAATGGGTTATCAGTTGCACAATGATTGCTTATTCAACCGAAACGCAGAAGGCATCTGTCCAGCCGCAGCAGGTGTGATTATGCACACATTTAGTTTACTCTCAGCGGGTGATTACAGCTTGTTTCGGTGAGAGCACATTATAGCCTTTCTTAATCTGAGAGGCTAATTTAAAACTGTGTGGGAGCAAGGCTAGAGAGGGTGCCAGGGAGCAGGCAGACACTGTCACAGAAAGACACAGGGAGATGGACAGTGGAAGATGGGGAGATGGACAGTGGGAGATGGGGAGATGGAGAGTGGGAGATGGGGAGATGGACAGTGGGAGATGGGGAGATGGACAGTGGGAGATGGGGAGATGGAGAGTGGGAGATGGGGAGATGGACAGTGGAAGATGGGGAGATGGACAGTGGGAGATGGGGAGATGGACAGTGGGAGATGTAGGGCTCACAAAAATAACATTGCCAAATCCCAATATATGACTAATGGCTTCAGTGAAGCTTCTCCTATTTACACCATAAAACAGTACAGGTTCATTTCCATCCATATCACTATGGCATCTTTTCCCTGATTTAAAAAGGCTATTTTTCCTCACTACATTTACTGTTATCTGTGCTCTATGAGCAAAATTCAACTATATTCACTGTTCTCTCTTGCCCTCTGCTCATCCTCTCCGGAGATGAATCCAAAGTGGACTCCTCGTTAGGGTTCTGTTTTTGGAGTGTGGCTCGACCATGTCAGAACTCTCTCTCTCTGGTGATTTGCCAGGGGACCACAGAGCCCGTTTCAGGAGGCGAGCTCATTAGGCGAGAGCACACTCCGCTGCCCCGATTCTGTCCGTCACAGGAAGTGCTAGCCGAGCAGCCTCGTCTCTACTTCCTCTCCGTCTCCTTTCACATCCTGCCCCTCTACATGCTAATCCGCACTGACACAGAGAACTGGACTCCCTGAGATTGCTGAGGGCAGGTTGCTCTGGCCTATCGGCTTACCTGCATCGGCTTCATCTGCGTCCTTCTCCTCTTCTCATTCCAGTTCCTAAAGCTCTGAAATGCATCTTTTCATTTCCCGGCATCTAAACTTATCCCGCCCTTATGGAACGTCCCTGCCTCTAATCAAAAGCTAAATAACCAGATGGACACAGTATGCGAGCTGGAACGGGATTAGAAACGGGCAGCGGGATCTTTTTTTTCATTTTTGGCACACGTACACAATCGCACACAGAGAACACCCACACAGAGCGGATGTGCTCCAGTACCATTTCAGTGCTCAGCTTCGCCCCAGCTCAGGAGCTATAGCGTCAGGCTGATAATACCACGTCACTTTGCCTGGTCGGGCCCAGCCTGAGAAAGTGCACTTTAGTTGCCTTCTGAGCCATTCAGCCTGAACTCGCAGAGGTCCTGTGCCTCAGTGTTCCCTGTCCTCTGGGTATTCCTGTCCCTCGGCTCTGCCTGGGACAGCTCCGATGAGAGGCTTTTTGTAGAGAGCGGTCCCAGCTCTGCTGAGGCAGCTCGCGCTGCTCTGACAGGGCAGTAATACGACTCACCCCACTGCTCACCTGTTGTGTCCTCCACGCCTGGGTGACCCCCAAGGCCGTCGGTCACATGATCGCTATCGTCCTCATTTTTCTTCTGTGGTGGCTGGTGGACTCTCTCACTGACACCTAACAGGAAAGCCAGATACAGAGACAAAGATACAGACATTCATACCCGCGCAGACATGCAGTGTATATACAAGCAGATGGACATCATAGCACACTCAAAAAATAAGTTCAGGTATATTTGGAAATTGGCCAAAACATGGCTATAAACACTATACAGGTCGATATGTACATGGCACAATCACTATGTATTATTATTTTATTTTATTTTTTTTATTTTTTTGATGAAAATGTAAATTGCACATAATTTCCATATTTTAAAGGTCAACATCTCACCTTCAGCAGCAATTTCCTGCAACTCCTTGAGAAGATTCTGGTGGCGAAGGATGGAGGCTATTCGGTCATCTGTTGAACACACACACACACACACACACACACACACACATACACAGAAACACACACACAGACAGAAACACACAAAAACACACCGGTGAACAATAGACATAGAGCAGAATAGTTTCCCCAGCTCTGCAGTGTCCCCATGTCCTCTGCCAGATAAAAGCTCAGCTCTCTCGCAGCTTGTCATTCATGCAGCACCACTGCACCCGGCAATTCAGCACTCCTTTGTCTCCAGGAATTCATCGCCCCGGCAATTTACAGTGGAGCTCTTCTGGCTCCGGCGCAGCCGAGTAATTAATCAGCCGGCCCGAGCCATATTTCTGGTGAATGGTGAATTACGGCTGTGCTGAGTGTTTGGGTCCCTCTCCCCGCTGACCAAACAGGGCCTCAGAGCCCAAACTCGCCCTCCCCCGAGGAGGGGGGCAGAGTGCTGCCACACTCCTCTCCTCTCCGCCTCCGCCTCTCCTCCTTTCTTTCTGTTTCTCATCCCCTGCTATTCAATCCCCCTGCAGCACGCTGCGTCTTAGTAACAATACCTGGGTCAGATACATCGATTTTTGTAACCATGGATGGCATTCGAGGAAGGGTGTGATATCGATTGGCTCTACAGTTGCCAAATTACCTAACAACTTTCATTTGACCACTGTTGCAAAGAGGGTTGTTATTGGCCCGAAGGAATAAAATGTTTTTTGCTATGCTGTACAGTTACCTCATAAGCAATGATAGCCACTTATGGGAAAGCTTCATAAATCCTGTAGTCGATAGAACTGCTGTTTTGAGCCTTTAATGACTTGCATGAACTAATCAAACGATTTTGTTCTCTTTAACAGACCACTACACAGTATTTTTGGTGTCAAATCAACTCTTATAGAGTACATTTTACTATAATAGAGTACATGTGGTCACTGTTGGACTATGTTAGAGCTGAATTAACACTGGACATTTTACGATGTATAATTTTTTCTCATCAGCAAGTGACAGATGACACATGATAATTCTGCTAATTGTAAGGTTCATTGAGCTTGACTACTATCGCTGCACATTGCCATGAATATCTTTGATATATGCAAATAAAGTGCTCACACACTGCATGTTTGTGTTGCTGAAGAGAATGGGGTTTCACACAGACTGTTTATGAATACATCCTTCAGGTGGAGACGGAGGGGTTCCCTAAACAGTTTGTACCCTCCATTTATTCTCCTTTTGAACTGAGCCGTCCGTACCTCCTGTAAGGGAGTCCTGGCACTCCTGGCTGACGGCGATGGGATGGGGCTTGCTCAGAGTGTCAGCGATCACCTCTACGATACATTTCATCACCTGTAGGCACATGGTCAAGGTCAACCGAGACAGGTTCAAAACAGACTAGATGAGGTCATGTGTTTGTGGTGATGGTTCATTATGCAATGACTAAGCTGAACAGGCATCCTCTTGGACATGTTTTCTTTTTGGGACCAAATATATCCATCCAGGTGGGATTTCTAATTTCCTTTTGTTTTGCTCATGTCATAGATCATATATATATATATATATATATATATATATATATAAACAAATAGCCTAGTATTATGTTCATAATGCCTGTCTGCCTCTGTCCTACAGTATTTTTATTTAAATCCAATATATGGTCACCTTGGCAGTGACATAATTTTGTAAACCTGGCTCTCCCATGTATACAAGTTGAAGCCCTACCCTGTTAATCTGTATACAGTCTGATGTGACTCCAGTGCACAACCTGCATTCATTTTTTTAATGAGGTGAAAGGAATCTTGGGTCATTTTCGCTCTCCAGTTTCATTATTAAATGTAAAAGGGTATGTTCTTCTCTAAATAATGAACTGAAGAGTGCAGACTATTTTGTTTATATGAATCGCAGTGCTGTGAAAAAGTACTTGTCCCCTTCCTTATTTCCTCTATTATTGCATATTTTGTCACCCTGAATGGTTTCTGCTCTGTAGACAAAACGTAATATTAGATAAAGGCAAGCTTTGCCTAATGTGGGTGTTTGATAACTTTGCTAAAAGTTATCAAACACCTATATCACCCATGTGAAAATGTAATTGGCCCCTGAAACTTAATAATTGGTTGCACCACCTTTAGCAGGAATAACTGCAACCAAACTCTTCCTATAATTTTATATCAGTCTTTGCAGAACTGCTTTAATTCAGATAAATTGTTAGGTTTTTGAGCATGAACAGATAATTTCAGGTCCTGCCAGAGCATCTCTATCGGGTTCAAGTCAGGACTTTGACAGGGCCACTCCAAAACTTTTCTTTTATTTTCTTTTCTTTTCAGCCATTCAGATGTAGATGAACTTTTGTGTTTTGAAACACTGTCTTCCTGCATAAATCATTTACGCTACAGCTTCAATTGGTGGACATTCTCCTGAAGAACGTTCTGGTACAGAGCAGAATTCATGGTTCCTTCAATCATGGCAAGTCTTCCAGGGCCGAGGCAGCAAAGCATCCCCACACCATCACACTACCACCTCCATGTTTGACTGCTGGTATGATGTTCTTCTTCTGAAATCCTGTACTTGCTTTATGCCAGACATAATGTGTCTGTGTAAGACATTTTGTCTAAAGACCCGAAACCATTCTGCATAACAAATGCAATAAAAAATAAAATTAGGAAGGGTCAAGTACTTTTTCATGCCACTGTATATCAATAGCTACAGGCTGCCATGTTTTTAAACTATTAGTGAAAAATGAACATTGTGGATTTTTGTGTCTTGAGCCTGGGTCATTTGTTTAAGGTTTCCTGAGATTCCTCTTAAAGATGCATGTGATGTGCTAGATTGGACAGAGAGTATTTTTAGGACTCCTATATGAGCTGGCTTAGAAAAACACAACGTAGCACCTGGTCCTAAATGTGCACTCCCTCTCAGCAATAGACAAATATGTGCCTCTTTTTAATATTAGTATCATCACAGATCAGTCAGATCAGTCAGACTCCGTGCCACAGAAAAACAATATTATTCGCTGTTATGTAGTTGCCAAAGGTCATACCAGGCTAATTATAAATATACTCACATCACATGTTGCAAGCTATTGATTTTTTTTTTTTGGCAAAGTCATATTGAATTTTTCTACCTATGAGGAATTTAATATGACCTAAATTGTCAGCTCAAATTAATTTTGGTTCAGGTTTCTTGCAATCGACAATGTCCCTTATTAATGTGTTTTCAGGAACAACACAAAAGGGTTTCCTTTCCACCTTTCTGCTGTGTCATTCAGACCATTCTCTTCTAGCTGTTTGACTGTTTGTGATCTGTAAAGGACATACTGAGCAAAAGGGTGTTAATGTAAGTTCACCTGCAGTTTGCTTCATTCAAACACATTGCATTTTACACTTTTCCATAATCCAAAACCTGCACGCTTCGGTGAGGACAAATGACCGGGTGTATACCAGCTCTGCTTTACACCAGGAATGGGTACGTTTTAAATGAGGCAGCACAGTCTTGTGACATTGTACGATTCTTGGTAATCTAAAAAAAAAAAATCACCCACTGTTTTGGTCACATTGAACCCTGACCCCCTGCAATATCTTGATGCTATTCCTTGTCGCAGTGGCATATTACTCCACATGGTTTGTGCTCTCACCATCTGTTTCTTAACGTCCTGTTGATCTGTATTTCTCCCCTACTACAGATGGCAGGCCTCATTTCTTGGTGGCTGCCGCATCATCACCACACTAAACTTTGGATACTGTGGATACTGGCACATTGGATACTGTAGTTCCACTTTCATAATTTGTCCATCTGTAACTCTAGAAACCTTCCTTCTAAAAACGAAAATGCAATATTTTTCCATTGGTCCTGTGCCATGTCTTTTTAGAATTTACACTGTACAATACATAATGTTTCAAATTTCTTCTTCTATTGTGACATACTGTTAATTAATAAGATGAGTTACTGTGAAATGACTTTAAATGTCCGTATTTCCACGATTTCTTAGAACCTAATCAAGTGATTTCTTTTCAATTGCTTTTTTACCTACTTCTACTGGACCTGCACTCTCAAAGCAAACACAAAAACCATAATTGTTCAAATGTTGGTACGGTTCATAATACATTGCATCTTTGTTTTTTTTAGCATACACCCTTTTGCCCAGTATTAATTGTACAAAACGAAATAATAAAAACAATAATAATAATAATAATAATAATAATAATAATAATAATAATAATAATAATAATTCATCGTCGTCATCATTATCACACTCAGTTGAGATAATCACCATAACATTAACAAAATCATAAAAAGAATTTTATCAGGGATTCGGTCAGAGACCGATTATTTTGGGGCATCAATCATCAACAAAGTAATCTGGATGACGTTGCTCTAGAAAACACTCCAGATGGAAATCTCAATAAAGAATGTACAGTGAACGGCATATCTCACCTTAATGTCATCTTTCGCCACTTGATCTGAAGGAACGGGGTTTGAAAGCACTGCAGGGGGAAACCGAATTTCTCAATTACGCCTCGTCGTCGCCCGATATATTGCAACGAAAACTATACTTTCAAGTTGCATCAGTTGATATCGTGCAAAGCAAATATGCCGAAAACCATTTTTTTTAGTGAGTCATAATCAATATATGGCCGAAATACCCGACTTTTCCTATAACTTGAGTTAACTTATTTGAAGACACACACCCTGACGATAACCAACAGTTATGACCTTGAATCATACATAAATAATGACTAGCTGAAATGGGTAGTTTTTGAGAATAAGTTGCGCGTTATTATTTGGATATACCACATAGAATTATTTTGTTAGAGTGCATAGTACAGTACATACACAGTACATTCAGATTGTTTTAAACAGCACACCACACGCTGGATTCTCGGGTTTTTATAAAGTGCTGCTGTCCTTGGTTCTGAATTAAAAGGACAGATTCGCTGAAAGGGGTACCCGTGTCCCCCGTGATACATAATAAAATAAAGGAACCGATAAAAATAGAAAAGTAAAAAGGGATTCGAAAGTATAGTTTATTTATCCTTACCGTAGCTCACCAATAATGTAAAAACACAGCATCCTCTTGTGATCATATTTGCGAACCAACAACACCCACAGTCCTGAGTTTGTTGTGAAGGAGGTAAAGTCTGTGGTAAGGTCTCACTATCTTCGGCTGCCTTGCGCGAAATGAATCATTCATGTAGGTGCTCTGCCTTTGTTGTCTTTTGAGTGGTGGGCTCTTCCACATCTGCTGCAGTGCACATCTGCTGCTCTCGCTCTACTGATATCTCGAGAAGCACTTAATGCAGCAACACCTACTTTATATGGGTGCCCACCGAGAAGGAAATGACATCACTGCAATGCAAATTATCTTTTCTTCTCCTGCATATACCTTAAAAATAGCACTATATTCAATGTTAATGATTCGGGGAAAAAAGACAGCCAATCGCTTTTCCACCACTTTTATTTCGGCTCGTTTCCTATTTAAAATCCCCAGTATCTGAAACACTAACCGCTGTTTGTAGTCAGTGAAAATAAATCTACGCAGTAAAATGTCCAGTGTTAATTGAACTCTAACAGAGTACATATGGCCGTACTATGGACCAGAGCAGGGCTATACGTTGGCTACGCTTTGAGTTGATTTAACACTGGACATTGTGCGCTGTGATTACCGGACACTTATTTGTCCTGTTATCCTATTTATGAAAAAAGGATTTTATTAATTAGTTTTCCAGTAAGTAAGTCTTACCGGTAGGCTTCTTCATTTTATTTTAGTAAAGGGAAAATCATCCATCAAGTAGGCCTAGTAAATAAACTTTCGTATTTTGGAAGTCCAAGTTTAAAGTGAAGTTTATCATTTTTATATGCTTTGGTACAACGTTGTTATCAATATTTATTTCATGAATGCAAATGCTTTATGGATACTTTTATATTTGAGTCAATAGTAAATGTTTGCCTGCTTGACTATATAGGGAAGGCAATATAAAGATGTTCTGGGCAGTTCATGTCACTCATTTATGAAATAAAAACCATTTATTTTACAAATCCTGACGAATCTCAAACGAAACATTCTGCTTGCATAATGGGTTCATTTCAAATGCATCAATGGCCTGGTGGTTCACTACATCAGCTACAGAGATGCTTTACCGAGTATAACGTGTGTTGCATTAACTGTATAAACAATATAGGTCATTGCAAAACATTTAAACTAATGTCAATGCACTTATCTCCGTAAATAAATAAGTGTGTATTTCAGTCAGGCTTGGAAAAAAAAATGCTAAGTATATAAAGCCATTCAAGAAGGGTGTTATTTTTAGTAGTTTTTACTTCAGTTCTTAATTCATGTATTGTACTACTAGTGGTTGTATCTCGTATTGCAGAACCCAATGCGCCTCTTGAAGTTACTCTTTACACGTTTGAATCTGCCAGTGTTCTCTTTGTTTGCAGAGCTTTATTGGTTCAGCTCTTCACTTGTAGAGGAGAAGCATCAGGAGACAGACTGGATTTACAGAAACACAGTAGTTGCTCTGGGCCTTCATCATCACAGGCTACAAGCTACCTATTTTAAGCATTTTTCTGATCTAGTCTCTGTGTCTTATATTTGACAATCACCCCATCTGATATAAGATCTTCCTAGTTCAGTTTGTTTCTTTCAGTGCTGTCCACTTATCATTTTTCTAATGGTAGATATAGGCTTTCCACAGCTGGGATGGTTATTATGTGAGAGGGCTCACCTACAGTATGTTAATCTATGGCACTTACATACAACATTCTCTCAAATATTCTCCTCAGTTACTCTCACTGTGGAGGGAAGCAATTTGGTCCCTAGTCAAGGTGGAACAATGCCAAAATGCTGAGCTCCGAAATTAGGAGACTGACAAGCCCCATCTTGTTGATCAAGTTCACATGAAGGAGTGGAGGAAGATGAAGGAGTTTCTACTGGCTTTTGAGAGTGTTGTTTTCAGTATGATGGACACATCATCATCAAATTAGGGTGGTGTATTGAAGATTTATGTCAAGATACGCAAATTAGGTAAAAAATGTCACTTGAAATAGATGCAGTGCATTCATATTTGCAGTCATCATGGTGTGATCAATGCAATGCTGTTAGTCCCCCCTGGGAGAGGTCCCGTTCAGCTCCTTTTTCCCCACTGGTGCAGAGAGTCAGTAGTTTTATCTGTGATCCGCAACACATTTTATTTGCTCCCGTGGGGGTAGGGGGTTGTGCTGAGCTTTCTACTTGGAGACCTGGTTTAAAGCTCTATCTAGCATTAAGATGTAATGTTTCCCATGTTTTTTTAAACATGTCCCCAAATGAGAGGTAGACCATTTTTAGACAAAGCTTTGTTGCACATGTTCTCTTTTTTACAGTCTGGCCTCCTTTTGAATTTTTTTTATTCAGGCAGGTAAAAAACAGAGAGGATGACACAGCTGAGAAAGTGCCATGGAGGGGATCACATGTCCCCTCACGTGGGGAATCACAAATGACCAAGAGCTAGCTGCCCTATTATATGTGCCATGCCTTGATTTGCGCAAGTTTTTGCGATGTGCATATTTTGCCTTAATGAAGGGAGGCCTTTTGGTCTATTTAAATACTGTATTGCCTAAGTAAGGGATGAGGGTAGGTTCTTGGACAAGGACAAGAACGATGAGTCCCTCGCTGTGTCACTGCTTACAGTCATCTGCCAGAAAGTGTATGTCAAATAACTTGACAATTCATGTAATGCCGAGTAATTTATTTTTGGCTTGACAGGGTAGGGATACATGGGCATGACAATAATAAATTCATCCAGGGGAGCAATCATCAAAAAAAGGAAGCCCACTGCATTTCTCTGACCCACAGAAGCATTTTCATGAGAACATTTTTTGAGGGAGTATTTTCCAGTCCATTAAAAAAATTAAGTTTATTCTGCCATTGCAATTATATGCGGAATAAGATTAAGGTTAGGGTGTGCTTCTGAATGTAATACTGTATTTGAATGGTGAAAAAGCAGGATGTTGAAGCAATGACAAAAATAAGGCATGAAAAGGCTTCCAGGAGTGGCTAAATATCATGTATGTCTGGCTGCTTTTAATGTCTTAATGTTGTCCATATCTGTAATCTATGATGACTGTCCAAAAGCTGTCCAATGATGGCTGTCCAATGTGCCTTCACCTCAAGCAAAACAGATAGCAAATAGATTTTATTTTCAGTTTTATTAGATTATCTATATAAATAGCTTTGCTGAAAACAACTTATACATTCAGGGATTGTTTATATGAGAGGCTATTTTAAATGTTGTTAATTAAACTGCTGCCTAGTTATGTTAAATCTTTAACCTGATGGACAAGACCTTGGAGAGCAATATCTGACTATGCTGCTATTACCAATTAATGGACACAATGAAGATACATTTAAACACGCTTTTATTCACTTGGGAGCCATATGTGTGTCTGTGTGCGTGTGTGTGTGTGTGTGTGTGTGAGAGAGAGAGAGAGAGAGAGAGAGAGAGTGAGAGAGTAAATATTTGTCTCAGAAATTGCATTCATTCATGTGTAACGACCCTCGTGTTTTTCCTATATTTACATGTTTTGCATTTACATTTCATCAAGTGAGTACATTATTTTTAAGTGTCTTCTACTGATTGCTCTTGCAATTTATATTCTTCCCCATGGCTTCTTTTTAACAGCATCTCCAAACTAGGAGAAATGGCACTTTCTTACTCAACACCATGGACTTGGAAAAACATCCAAAGGTCTTCGAAATTATACGTGATTATTCCATTGAATGAATGCATTACCCTTGTGCATAACACTTTCATCAAGATTATAACAAAAATAATTAGTGTCTGTGAATTGTGAGATGTACTGTTTTTTTTTCATTTCTGGCTGCTCTCCTGGCTAGGCCTCCCTCAGAAAGAGATTTTATCTCAAAACTCTTCCTGGTTAAAGGTCGGCTAAATAAAAATAAAATGTATCAATCATTTCATTTGAAATAAATACAAGTACATTAAATGGAGACCAAATCAGCAAAGAGACACAAGCAGAGTGCTCAGTATGTTTGCTCCATAGTTTTCCATTTTCTTATCACAACGAATGAAACAATACACCTGTCTCTTTTTCTGAAAACAGTGATTGTATGATCAAGAGGTGTTGCTAGGACACAGGTAATTAAATCTGTTATGTCCTGGCAGGTGTTTGACTTTGCTTCTCTTCTGTTGCCTTTTGGGTATGAAACTGGTTCAGTTAATCTCATTTAGTTTAATATAATTGAATTTAGATTGGTTACTTAATACATCTGTTTTTGAACTTAGGCAGTCATTAGCATTATAATGTTTTGTATTTATGGGCTGTATTTCCTTAGATATGATTGGTGACAATTACTGCAATGATGTAAAGCCTCTCATATTTAAATAAAAATGCCCCTTGTCTCTTAATTTAACTTTTAAAAATCCAATTTGATTATAAGACTTGCATGCGTAACATTTCTCGCCAGTACCTAGCAACAACAATGTTGTCAACCGTACCATAAAAACTATTGAAGCCCTGCTAATATTTATCCTGAATTTAATTGTCTTTCATGTGCCAGAGCAAATACAGTGGATCTATAGAAGGAAACAGCCATCTGTGTTCTTATGTAGCGAACAATCAGCACATTTGCAACAGGAACAAAATTATCTTAAAACGGTAAACAGTCAAGTTATTGAGTTTAAAAGTGCATAAAGGATCACGGCCTCCGCATCTTTATTGAACAGGTAAGAGAATGTTTTGGTTGCAGCTGGGGACCTGAAGGACATATTTGGCATTGCATTGCTGGCATCATACCAGAAAAAAAAATCTTAATGGACTACACCCGGGCTGCAGAAATGCATGCAATGCAACTGAAAGCTAACCTGTCGATAAAGCTCCCTGCGTAGTTCTGACCAGCTCTCCATTATCAGAATTAAACTGCAAGGCATCTTATATAGAAGCTATAGTTGGCTCCTCGCGAAGACGATGATATAGTCCATTTTGGCTATGTTCAGAGAAAATGATAATTCCAGGTTGTTAGTGTTCATATTTGCCAAGAAATCTGTGAATCATTTGAGAGATTATAGCATTTTATTGCCACTTATACACAGTACTGATATGTGTGCAGCTTTTGTTCCCTTTATGGTTAAAATGCCACCATCGTTCCCTCTGTAATATGTGACCTAGGCTTCACAAAACCCCCAATTTCACTTGTCAGGGCCTCCAAATTACCCTTCCATATTTCCTCTCAAACTGTGTGTTCATTTGACGAACTTTTATATTTTTATCATTATTCTGTCCACCCAAGTCCAACTATGATTCTTTCAGCTCTAACACCCAGGTTTTTCAGCCAGGCTATTAAATATTTAAATCATATTTGAACATTTCAGAGCGAGAACCGTTTATTTTCCCCAGAAGGCTTTCAATATGGTTAGATTCTATATTTAAAAATGTTATGAAATGACTCATTTCACAGTATTGGGAGAAGGGATGATTGATTATTCCTATTGTTCTGATACTGTCAGTCCATTAGTTCTTCCACAGACGGTTCAACCGCTTGGCAGTTGTTGGTTGGTATTATTCTCAGATAATCTTAAAAAGAGAACTAATTTGAAATCAAAACACAAACTTCCGCAATGCAACAAAATAAAGTATTTTCTGTTGAATAGGCTGGCATCTGCTTATCCTGAAACTGAGCCAGGCTCCCCCCCCCCCCCCCCCCCGAAAAAAGCTTAATCGATCTGAGAAAGGCCAGAAATCACAATTCAAGTAAAATAAAAACAGATAAAAATGCAAAGAAATGGGTTTTCTTGATTAGTGAGCAATGTGTTGTCTCCTGCGTACTAGAGGAACTCCATAGGTGCCCTTTTGCGCAAGATGATTAGTCACACTGCTGGTCCCCATGTGAATATCTTTAATGACCAGCCATTCAAAGGCACATGTGCAAGTACATACATGCATTACCACAGTGACATTGCAGACAATTTCATTTCCCAAGGTATGGAAACAAACTACCAAATAATCTTTGCAAATTGTATACACCATTGCAATGTCTTTTTTGTGGGGTTGTTCACTTAATGAGAATAGAAATTAGCTCTATTGGCAAGGATGCAAACACTTTCAGTTCAGGCTAACATCCCTTATTTGAAATCTCCAATTACTTAGATAAATTCAACAACCTGAACATTTTAGACCAATTCTGACTTTTGTTTTGTTACACAGGCTTTTTAATTTAAAAAAAAACAGTTGGAGGAACAGTTGCGAGAAGAAATAGTCAATTAATTAAAATTAATTAAAAACATGAAGAATATTGCTGCAATCTTACAGTGCATGCATGTATAAATTATTGCAGTACAGTTTAATAAACTGATGGTGGAACTTGAACTTCAGCAGTCTGCTTTATCGGGGACTTTAATTAAACATGAAGACACTTTAATGAATACTTATCCAGAAACCCATTAATATTGCCTGTATCAAATTTCCTATTTCACCATCTGTAAAGATCCTAATCTGTGTGCTCTACCCAAAACAATAAAGGCCGTTTTGCATCAGCGGGGTGCTGTGTTTGTCCAGAGTGAAATTACAGCAGTTCTCTTTATTCCAAATGTCTATAAAAAGTTGTAGTGGCAGGTCAATCGCAGGACTCACTCAACCAGTGATTGTTCTCCATAAATTGAGGCTGTATGTTTATGGATACGCCAACACAGTAATGGCAACTGAGGGACGAGGGCTGCTGGCAGAACTGCTGATCGTGTCATGAAAGGAAAGGTTAGACACCTTTGTAGGGTTTTTTTTCAAAGGCTTAATTTGTGAAAGAGAAAAACACGTTTCAGGTTTTCTCCGAAACAACTCTATCCAATTATCCCACCTATCTCAGGGGCCTGGTTTCACCAGTGTTTACCTTGTTCAAAGCTTTTAATGCCTTGCTTTTGTCTCTTTAATGCTTTGAACCCCTAACCTCCCTGAATTAGTTTTTTGATACAACCTATCTATCCTTATCCTTCGATTTAAAATACTCAGAAATACTGCCTCCTGTTTTTTTTAACCTTTCTGTTACGTCAGACCTCAGTGACACAGTGTGAATATGGTATGGCTGAGGATAAAGAGCCACAGTCAAATGCTCTCAGGGGGAAAAAAAATAAAATTAAAAAATTAAAAAAGCAGGAAGGTAATGAATGTTAGTGTTTCCATTCAGCTACAGAGGTATGTAATACTGTGTGAACAAGTCATTTTAAAATACCCTTTAAAAGAAGCTGACATGACATTAATTCTGCAACTGAATCTGCAGAACAAATCTCTAAGAGCACTTTTACAGGGGACTGTGATGATGTAAGCTGAACACTGTTCGCATTCATTAATCTTATGGCTAATAAAACAATAAAAGTGGTTTTAAAGAAAAATGTAAATTGCACATTTTCCAGAGCCCCAACATGCTACACAAACTGAAATCGGTTAAAATATTACTTTTATTTAATATATACTCTCACACAAACTATTGACGAAAGGATTTTCATTAACAGCTGTGAGATATTTAGCAGAGAGCCTTGGCTTATTATAAAAACCAAAATCAATAAACCTTTGACTCATTAAAAATAAAATACAGCTGTCAAGCGCCCTCTGGTGTCAGTCAGGACAGCATGCGATTATGAAACCCACCAGCAGCAGGCAGCACAATCACTCGGTTCATTACCTGGAGTGTGTGTGTGTGTGCGCGCGTGTCTGTGTGTGTGTGTGTGTGTGCCTCCTTCAATGTGTACATGCGCATGTGTACGACCATACATGTACTCGCCATGAACATCAGCTCACATCAGCTAGAAACAGAACTCTTTGAATAGAAAAACTTTATTTAGTCTACGTTGTCCCATACTCAGCGAACTGAGCCTCAAAGAGGTGAGGTTATAATTTAGGCATTACACGATGTATGTCACAGTCAACAGGGACAGGAAAAGCCAGAGCTGGAGCGAGCTGGACAATGTGGGCGAGGATGATGTGGGACGATGAGGTCTTGTGTAGATGTAAGGATGTTCCTAAAAATGCAGTTGTCAGTTAGCAACAGGTCTCTTGGAGACAGGTCTCTTTTTAAATTACACCATGTGACAAAAACTATCTGGACACACCTTGGTCTGGGGCTGTTTTCATGGTTTGGGCTAGGCCCCTTAGTTCCAGTGAAGGTAAATCTTAATGCTACAGCATACAATCACGATTGTGTGCATTCCCAACAGTTTGGGAAGGCGTGTTTCAGCATGACAATACCCCCGGGCACACAGCAAGGACCATATAGAAATGGTTTTGACGAGAACGGTGTGGAAGAAATTAACTGGCCTGCACAGAGCCCTGACGTCAACCCCATCCAACACCTTTGGGATCAATTGGAAAGCCAATTGCTTCAGGCCGAATCGCCCAATCAGTGCCCAACCCTACTAATGCTCTTCTGGCTGAATGGAAGCAAATCCCTGCAGCAATGTCGAGCATAAAACCTTCCTGGATGAGTGGAGTTTGTTATAGCAGCAAGGAGTGGACCAACTCTATATTATTGCCCATAATTTTGGATGAGACCTTGGACGTCATGCGTCCACATACTTTTTGTCATCCAGTGAATTTTAATCAATTGTGAACAGCCAGACCAAACAACAGTCAGTAAAATAATTAATTCACAGCATCATATAATAAGGATGTTAAAAGAGTTGACATTTTTTTACTGGGTACTGCTTTCAGGGGCCACACTTCAGAGCTACAAAACCTACCTCAGAGGGACATATCAGTTTAATCGGTTCAGAGAATGTCTCAAGCAGGAACTTTTCTCCTTCAGGCTGGAACTGGGTGACAAAATGAATGGGCACATACATCAGAAACCTTTTTTCAAGTGCGTTCATGAATGACAATCTGACATTCAGTCTTCAGTCTGTGCCAGTTCACTTGTAACAGGCGTGTGATGGGCATCATTTGAATGATAGTATCACTAATGAGTAAGGTAGACTGTGTTAATGAGCGTCAGTGTCAACCAGTGGTGCTTACCATGTTGTTCCACAAGCCCTTAGCCAGTTCCTCATGGCCTTTAATGGTGAAGTGGAAGCAGTCAGGGGCGAAAAAGCTCATGTCAATATTCCCATTCTGAGGTGAACAAGATTAATGATCAGTGTCATTGGATACATCAGTCTGGGCATTTGGCCATACCATTAAAACAGGTGTAAAATCTTGATATGAACTATTCTTGTTCCTTGAAATTATATCCACAAAAAGTGTTATGGCATTTTAAACACTGATGTCTCCACCCTGTCCTCTCCTGTTTTTGCCCAATTAGATAAGTTAAAATGTTACATGAAAACAGTCCACCTTTGTATTCCTAATGTTTCAGTGAATAATCACAGGTGTCCTTGTGGAGTATGATTTGAAATGAAACTTGAAATCATACTGGAAGCCTTGGTGGTTGTGCATTTTTCAGGTAGGGCTGGAGAACCACAGCAAAGTCCTCCTTAAAGTAACGATCACTGTGGAGAAGTTTCTCCAACCTCCTCTGTACAAGACAAATAAAGCACTGATAAATGTATCCATGCTTTGCCAAAAATATCACACACCAGCAGATGAACATACGAGCAGGGACCATATTAATGATTCTTACAGTAGAGCGGAAAGAGAAAACAGCTGTACACACCTGGAACTCAAAGTTCAACTCAACAAGCTCCTTCAGCTCAGGAGAATCAGAAGGTGGCGTTGTCAAGCAAGAACAGAAAGACCTGTGGTGACAGATCCAAAGACAGCTTTCTTACAGCTCACATATAAGATTCCATTTATAAAACAAACCAGCAGCCACAACAACCACAACAACAGCAACAGGAACACCACCAACACCAACATCAAGAATAATAATGATAATAGAAATAATAATAATATTCATCATCATCATGCCTGTAAAAGGCTTGGTTTGGAACACATTTTAAGTGGCCTAAAACACTTCCCATACATTATATGATGCCAGTGCTACCCCAGAGCTCCTTGACTGGCATCCATCTGTCTCCTGTAATTGGTACTGATGAAGATGAAGGCAGTGTTATTAAAGAGAGCTGATGGATGGGTGAAGATTGTACTGTACTTCTGCAGCAGGCAGCCCACAGTTGGCCTCTGGACCTCTCTCAATGGCTCCATGGTCATGATCTGAACCACATTCACGATCATCCTGGGGACCTGAGCCACATCACGCAGAGTCAGTGTCGCATATCATAGTAAATATTTCAGTGGCAGACAATATCACTGTCTACATAGGAGGAGGTGCCATATCATTGGATAAAAGGGACGGTGAACACTTTAAGACCGCTAACCTGTCTTAACGTAAACCTCACCTCATTCATCATCATGTCCAGGGACTCTGCCATATAATGAATGAAATTGTCCACTGAGAAGAGTGTCTGTAAAAAAAGTTAGTTAAATGTATGGCTTCGTAATAAATCAGACTTGCATTTCAAAATCCATAAGGCACTACTAAGTTTTCTCATGGAACTGTTTGTGTTCAGTCTTCAGACTTGCTGGGGAGAGGGTGGGGTTTCATAAGGAGGGCTAAAATGTGTGTGTATGGAATCTCAAAATAAATAATCAAACAGAATAGTTCTTACAAGTAGCCCAACATTGAATATTACAGTCTGAACAAAATTATCTTTCTGCATTCTTTCAATTCAAATATAAGTAGAGGAGGAGCTTACCTTGTTTTTACAGTAATCGCAGATATCATTCATTCCAATAAGTACAGTGGCCAGTTTCCAGTCCTCTGTAAAGTTCAGACCCTAAAATAAAATATGGACCTGTTTTGAGACACCTTAGACAAGCCTTTATTTGTGGTGATGTATTAAACTCAACCATATAAATCAAGCAAATACACTCAACAGTAAAAGTCTGGTGCTTACTGGATAGCTCTTGAGTGTGTCAATAAGGTGTCTGGCCTGTTCAGAGAAATTTCTTGAAGGAGAAGAATCAACAACATTAAGGAATTTTTCCTTTAATCTTACTTTCTACTTCATGCACAGGGCTAAATGATTCCCAAGTACACTATTCATGTAATAGGCAATAACATCCTGGAGATACTGAAATTTTAATATCAGCATAAAGTAGGGAGTAACTATGAATGCTGGAATTAATGACCTTTCAACTATTGGAATGCTGCCATTGAACATACAAAAAGAACACCAAGAATAAAATCACATATCATAATAAAACATTTAAAATAACTTCAATTTTTATACATCAGACAGCTGATGTTATCAGTGTAACAAATATCTAGCATGACAAAAAAAATGCAAGTTCATTTCACAAACACATTTTCAACAAGAGTGAGTAAATCAATAAAAATTCATAACACTATCATAATACCAGCTATTTGGGAGTGAAATAGTCATAGGCCGCATAATATCTATGTAATACATGTATCAAGGCCACCCACATTACAGTAATTAAGCCATAAATTCAGATGCAAAACATTTTAATGTTGCACTGATGGATATTATCATCAATAAACCTCTAGATTTGATAAGATACATGAGAAATAAATAACTTCCCAATTACTCACACTAAAGGACTTTCTTACAAAGAATATTGAAATATATTCCAGACAGAGAATGACCACAAATCCAAATCTTTTCGCATGTGCAGGGGCTCTTACAAAGTGTTGTGTCCAGTGACTGCCAGATTGAAGCCTGTTTCATTGATGGTTGTAGGAACACCATGGAAGGTCATCACGGGTGCTGGCCCCAGCACATTTGGGTTAAACAGTTTGACAATGTCTGTAGTGAAACACCACAGAGATAGGAAAGGTTAAAGCTTACTGGTCAAGTCACTGTACCTTCCTTTATATTACTTTACCCAACTGATCTTGCATCTCAATATCTGTTAAGTGCTTTAAGACTTAAAACTAGGCGGGAAGCCGGCAGCAACACACTAGTATTATGCTCATAATACTGAATACAGGACATATGTGCATGTACATACATACACACATACATACACACACACACACATACATACATACATACACACACACACACACATACATACATACATACATACATACAGACACACACACACACATACATACATACATACATACACACACACATACATACAAAAATAATGTATGAATATAAAATAGTGCCTGCATTACCGGCAGTGCCTGCTTTATCAGAATCAAAACATTATTAACTTACTTGCAAGTGTAATAACATCTTGGATTGTTCCATAGCCCCCAATACTACATGGGGAAAAATTGACATTCAGAAATGTCACTGTGCAGGGCCAATAAAATCTCATTTTGGTTTCATAACAAATAAAACTAGAGTGCCACTCAATAAAACAAATTAATCTGTCACCCCTCAACACGGCAGCTGTAGATTAAATAAAATTTAATCAAATCTTCCTTGTCAATTTTGCAAGGATCTCACTGTACCCTCCCACAGTTTATATATAAACACACAAGGGCACGCGCATATAATATCTATCATACCTAGCGTAGTAGAGATTTTAAATGTCATTCTTTTGAAAACGAAATATTATGGTCTGGTTATTTATTTCCCTCACAGATAATATTCATTGAGTAATATTTAGTTTGAGACTGCATTAAATAAAGCAAAGCATTATCATATTTGAGCAATGTCCACCGAGAGGCTGATAAGTGCAATCAATTAATCACCTGAGCTGACAGTCCCTTATTTAAAGGTCATTCAGCTCCATATTAGGAGGTCACCATTTGCTCTGAAGATAATAATTCAGTATATCTGAAAATTCAGTAACACTTACACAGGTATGATGCACTGAATCACTGCATCACACCAAAACATTTACCTGCAGTTAGTCTAAGGAAGACCCCTCGGATTAACTCTACATATTTTAGCCTGAGGCGTCTGCTAACATTTCAATGTGAGGTATAAACAGTATATTTTTATCAGTGTAAAAACAAGTTACCTCCATGAAACTTGACGGTATTCAATGGGCACTTGGAGGACATTGGATGCATTGGCAGCAATTGCTGTCTACAATGAAAAACAGATTGTTTTCTTTAGCAACTCTCACAAGTAAAGGAAAAATCTATAGAACACTGTCTTGTAGATGTAATCTAATGATGACTGTGCTACAGAAGTACCACAGAAGTACGCATCTGTCACTGCCAAACTCCCAATAAATACAGAATATAGTGATCAAGTCAAAGAAAAAGTTAACTTGATATTCAGCAGAGGCACCAGCATATTAGAGAAAAGAATTTGAAACCCAAGGACAAACTGGACTTTTGTTCAACTGAATTGTCTGGTTCCATAAGGGGCCATAGAAATCGCACCTCTTACTCCTGCAGGTGCCCCTTGGACACAGGCTAGCAATTTTTTAAGCTATTGTCTTACAGCAGTGTAACATTCCAAATAAGGCAAGAGACATGTTGTTTTATTCACCATGTGACTGACAGCTAAATAAACCAATAAAACTGTACACAAGAAATATAGAGGCTATACTCACTGTCAGCGAATCACCCATGGCTGCTATAACTCTGATGTCAGCTGCTTTCACAAGCTCAACTGCCATGGGAAATAACCATCACCATAATTAAGAGATTAAACTTTTCCTCTATTTTTTACAGTAAAATTTCACCGTTAAATAAAAAATTGAGAATGTATTTATGTATCGGTTAGATGTGATCATACCCTCACATATATTCACATTTCAAAACACTATCCCAACAACTTTGTAAGTAATCTACTGGGTTCACAGCAAAGCATAACTTAATGGATTGAGTCCATCAGTAATTTATATTATTTTACCAGATGAGGGATTGGTGGGAGAGGGGCTCATGTCTGGACACTGAAACGGGGGGTGACTGAAGCCTTGAGGTCTCGTCTTCTCTGGAAACTCCTAGAATGGCCGAGTGACCCAGAGGTTAGCAGGTAGACCAGGACCGTTGCATCCATAACAGACACAGCCCTAGTCAATTCAAAATGATGCTCAGAGCAGCAACTCTGTATCAATGTGATTCCATGTCAATCTGCTTGCGTAGGGCTAATCACTAAACTAGTACAGAGACGAGCAAAGTGCTTGTAGTTTGAGCAGACCTTGGTTGAATGTGCTCCCTTCTCTCGCCCAGCTGTTACAGTACCTTATTAAGAGCCTCCTCACTGTAGTGCTTCTTTCCTTCCTCATAATCCTCCCACCAACTGTTGCCTTTGGGACACAAAGACATTTATAAGCAACTGCAATGCATTTATCCAATGTCATTACAGGCAACTAGTTTAATTAATTAATAAATGTAACAGCACATGAGATGATATTAGCAATAGTAAATTGTATTAATTAAAATAATATAAATGATATTGAAAAGGAATTATATATTATTAAATGTAATAATTAATTACAAAATCAAAAACAATTCTAATAAAGTTTTGTTGGATGAAATATGTACAATCTTTAATCGTCACCATAATAAATTCATTCATAAATAATAATGATCGTGGTGCATATTTTAAGAGAAATAAAAGTATTTACCTTTGACAAGGCAAGAAGCAAATATGCAGATTACCACAGCAATTGAAAGCCTTCTCATTTTAGTCGGTTCAATCTGTGTTTTGGTGGAGCATTAACCTACCATGTAATAACACAGAAATCCAAAAAGTACAACCTTTATACAATATTATAGTCTTATCTCGTCCCTTTTAACAGCGTTGGGCAAAGTCTGAATTTTTATTACCTAGTTTTTCATCAAGTAGCTCTAGCTGGGAAAATATCCTACAGTATAAAATGACAGATAAAGAAGATTTAAATCAATAATCAACCCAATTGCCGTACTGATAGGTAATGTTCTGCTCCAGTGGCAGCGAGTATGAGAAATGAAATAAAATGATATTCATTACTTCTCCTCTCTCCGCTCCGCTTTTCACCATTTCCACTGCCTTGCAAATCCCACAATGCACCATCAAAGCTTGTAAACATATTTTCACATCTTAAGAGACTTGGGATCCAACCGTAATCCGAGTTTCTCTGACTCATGCTGCATAACCACAAATCAAACCATTCAGTGATGACAGGAGGATACCTGATTTCCATTAATCATTTTATTCCATTTTTTGTCTTTCCATAAACTCTAAATATTGTACCAGCAAAAAGTTTTTTTATTTCAATATTTTCTGATACTTTCCAAGTATTTGAAAAAGAAAATTAAAGTGCAAAATAAACCCACACCACTTCATAACCCTCAATGAACGATAGACATAGCAGTCTTTTTGCAATTAACCTGGGCCATATAACCACTCACAATTAAGTCCTTACATTTAAGTCCTATTAAGATCAATCTATACATTCTATTCTTCAACTGAGGTTTGTCTCTATATTGTCATATAGAGACAAGTATTTAGAAAAGACTCCTCCCTTTCCTGTATAAAGTAAAACCTATTAACCTAACATATTTATATAAATTTAAATCAAATCTGCTACATTTTACCCCTGAATTTTTAAAATACAGTTCAACTCAGCACTTAGAGTTAGAGGGTAGTTTCAACTCCATTCAAATGGAATAGAATTAATTCTTCAACAAAAACCATACAAATTAACTTTCAAGGCATATTTTCACTTAAGGGGTTGTTTATGTATGTATCCATCTACCAAAACAGTCGTTATCTTACAAACTACATTATATAAATCTTAACTAGTGGAAGCATTATGAACAAATTTTCAATTAATAATTCATTTGTCGAATAACAAACACTGAAAAGCATAATGGCAAATGATGTTGTGCGGTCATTATATGTCCAAAACCTCAGAGATTACGTGAATTAAGTTTTTATTTATAGTGGGGAAGAGTATGAAAGTTGCACCAATGATTGCTGAACACCGAATCATCTCATATTTTCACTTCCTGTTAGAAGGGCTTTACATTGTTTAGACGTGGAAACATCAAGAATACTTGGCTTAAAATAAGCAACACACAAGCTTTCTCACAGTTCAGAATACATCAGTTTTCTACACTTGGGAAGCAAATATCTCTAAAACCAACTGTCGCATATGTGACAACCAACTGCTGTTACCAACTCACGACAGGCTGACAGAGTAGAATCAAATGGAACAGCACACATCAGAATAAATCAGACTATTAACTCAACCACATTGTAACAACTGTTATTAGCAATTACGTCTTGTAGTATGAAGAGAAAAATACAGGAATCACAAGGAATCACAGGGAGAACTGCATTAAATAAAGCTTATCTGAGGCTAGCTGCTTCCATCTTTTACAGTCTGCAGAGTGGAAGAGTCTAGCTCTTTGCATGAAGCAGTACACATGCCGTCATCCCACAGAGGCCAATGCACTGGCTACCCATGGTGCTATGACTCCATTTTACAGTTGCTGGTGTGTCATATGACTGACACCAACGTCCCATCTGAACAGCGTACCATTTCATTGCATTACAACCAACGACACGGTCTCCATTACTCTAGCATCCAACATAGTACAGATGCAATCCATATGGCACATACATCATAGAAAACAATGTGCCAAAACCCAAACCTATAACCAACCTTACCATATCTTTTCCTTTAACTTTTAGTGCAAATGACAGCAAAAATACCCTAAAACTATGGGCTTCAGCATAAGCATGTGGTTCTAATTTCCAAATACATACCAAAAACTCTCAATCAAGACAAGAGATCATACGGTTTTAAGGTCTAACTTGTTAAAATCCTTTTCCACAGATGGCCATGTGTTTTCCTGAGTTCTACCAGTGTACACTGGCACAGCCCCCGAGCATTTGGGGCTAAATATAATACATTTAAAAATCCAAATCAAATCTCAGTCTCCTTTTAAAAAGTTGCTGCGTAGTTTTGGCCAGACCGTGAGCCGTCACTGCGCTGTGTTCAGAGCCACCCCACAGACCTCACTGTCGCACCGCCCGCACATTTCCACTCCAGAAGCTGAGGCACATGAAAGGACGATGAAGGCAAAACAGCTTTAACGAGAGGAACAGCAGTACTTATAGCATGGGAGTTCTAGCCAGTCTTATGGCCGTAACACTCAAAAGGCCAAACCCTGAGACACACGTCAGTTTTTTCCCCCCTCAACGTTGCACTTTTTTTTTCTCTGTCACCCAATAAAAACGCAGATTTTCACCCCCACGCCACATTTCCCCCAGAGCAGTCTTTCGGCGTCTGGTGAATCCCATGGTGATCCCATGGAGTTCCTCCTGCCCCACAAGAGAGGCCTGCAGGGTGGGGTGGTCAGGGTCGGCCTCACTGCTGGTCAGGCTGGGGCTCGGCCTGCTGGGGAGCCGGGGGCGGGGCCAGCTGCTGTCTCTGGCGGTAGGCGATGACGGAGCCCAGGAGCAGGGCAATGAGGGTCATGAGGCAGAGGTCCCACTCCGGCCCCAGCAACTGGTCCAGGTCCATCTGGGCTAGGAGCTCCTTTATCTGCACACAGATTGCAAGTCGGGAAGGAACACTGATCACGATTCTTTTAAAACCACCTGCTAAAGAATTACAGTTGATCGCCACAGGAGCATACTGAGCTTAAAGTAGAATATGAACCCGAGTGAATAAACCAAACCACAACTTCATTCCTCAACCAATCTATATTTAAGCATTATGTTGACATGAAATTTCAATACCTATCCGTTACACTCTCAAAGTAGAACATTTGAAAGTTTCCCTAACTGAAAGCATGGCCTCTCAATGTTGCGAGGCTGTAGTTTGGAGACTTACGTTGAGCTCCTGCAGGTACTCCACCGCGTAGAGGAGGCTCAGCTTGCACAGCGCCAGGAAGACGGGCACCTGGGCATCTGGACTGGCTTCGGCTGCCATGTCGTAGAAGCGCTTCGCCAGGTGAATGTCCTAAGAGAGAGGAATGCATTACAGCATTTAAAAAAAATCTATATCAAGCTCGCTACATTGACAGCAACTCCCCTGAAAACAAACTGAAACTATCGGGAGTGCGAATGCTCTTTTCTGTGTGATGCGTTTTGTAATGGCGGGTAATGGCTTTTGAGTGTAACGGTGGTCGTTGGTGTGTGTACTGCACTGTATGTACCAACCTTTTTGATGCCCAGCCCGTTCTCGTGCATGTAGGCCAGGTTAAACATAGCCTGTGCGTTGTGCTGCTGCTCAGACGCCAGCCTGTAGTGCATGGCGGCGATCTCGTAGTCCACGTCCGTGCCGTAGCCGTAGAAGTGGTAGTCGCCCAGCTTGATCCGCGCCACAGTGTACCCTGTCGCCAGGGGAAGAACGACAGACTTCAGCAACGCCAGCGAGAAGAACTCCACAGACCTCTGATATATAATTATATTCCTCAGGGTCTACTTCACACACAACAACACCATCTAGTGTAAATTAGAAAACAAAATTTTGATTTTGTTTATGGACAACGTACTAACATCTTATCTGGGCCTTATTTTGTTTGGAGGCCTAACCCCTGAGTAGTTACTTTAAACGCACATTGAATTTTTTGTACCATGTCTCCTGCTAAATGTGTGCAAGTGCACAAGCACATGCTGTGCAAAAATGAGCATTTGTTTCAGAAGTGCACAAAACAAGTTATGCAACTGCACACATGAAATGTTGGAGCAAATGAAATGACATTTCACAAAATAATTTTTGCAGCGTATTTACAAAATAGGTACTGTGTTTACATAAGCACTTCTGAGAGAGCAAGCATCTACACATCTTCCCTTTAATGCACCTCACATTCAGAGCTTCAGCGACACAAACGAGTGACTGAAAGACAGAGGTTGAGTACGGCGTGAGCCTGACGGAGATTGAGAGGCATCCTCACCTTGGGCCGCCGCTCTGTTCCAGTGGAGCAGAGCTCGTGGGTGCGTCTCGTTCCTTCCGAAGATCTGCACCGCTCCCGGTTCTGACAGGGGAGATGCACCAGAAAGTTAATACTGACGCTATTTTCTGACAGGAATGAGCTCCTAAATGTATTAATTTTATTTATTAATTTTCAGAAATGAAACTGGATTAAAATTCCATTAGTTTATTGCAATATAATTATAACATGTCCGTGGTAGCACTTCATATATATCAAAACTGTCTATAGACAGACATCAAAACACAGCATTTACTGCAGTAGTCTCCAACCCTAATCCTGGACAGCAACAGCGGCTGCTGGTTTTCAGGGTTATTCTTCACTTAATCAATTAAAACGGTTCATTATACAGCTAACACACCTCACCTTATAACTTATAATAAGGTGAAAACAAAAGCCAGCAGACCCTGCGGCTCTCCAGGACCAGGGTTGGAGGTCACTGATTTACGGCATTGTATAAAATGTTACTAAAGCTGACACTGCCCTCTGGTGGTGACTGCTCAGAAGTGAAACAGAAGAACTTACTCTGGTCCAAGATGAAGGCCACATTGCTCTGTGCTATCTCATAGCCCTGTTCAGCCAGCAGCAGGTACTGCGCCACAGCAGAGTCCACGTCACCGTCTTTGAAGCTATCATAAGCAGTCATCAGCCTCTCTGACCAGCGGCCACGCTCACAAACGTTCTTGAAGAGCTGTAGAAAAACAGTGGACGACATGAGGGACGGCTAAACCAATCCGGTCCAATGCGTAAATACTAGGGAGGGAGATGTCACAAGGGAATGGTACTGTAGAAATGAGAATGCTTTGGTTTAACGGCCACTGCAGATCACTTCTTGATTCTCCTTTCATGAAACAAGCTTGAAACATGTGGTACCACAGAGTCAGAAACTCTACCGTAATGTTAAGTAGCAGCCAGAAGAGAGAAGAGGTTGCAGAGAGAGAAAGGATATAACATGCGCACTGAACTGACCTCCACAGCTGTGTGGCAGGAGCGCATTACCCCTGTGCCAGAGGCATGCATCTGCGCCAGGTTGTAGAAGGCCAGGATGTGACCTGCCTGTGATGCCAGGTTGAAGTACTTCAGCGCCTGCTTGTAGTCCCGCTTCACCCCAATGCCATCTGGGAAGAAAGGAGAATGTTACAAGTGTGAAAGCAACACGTGTCAAGCACCCTACCGGTTTCCTGCCCAGCAAAGCAATGATGACAACAAAGTTTCTCCACAACTCTCCAGCAAAAAACACTTCAGATCAAATGAGCCGACATGCCAAGAGAAAAGACAGATTTGGTAATACTGAAGAACAATGACATAATCATACAACATAAAAAACAGAGCACCAGAGGGGCTTCTTCTGGAGGAAGGTAGATGGAAAAAGTCACTCACTGAAGTACATGGTGCCTAACTGCAGCTGTCCATCAACCCAGCTCTGGTCTGCAGCCTTCTGGTAGTACATCAGCGCCCGCTCGTAGTCCTGAGAAAATAAACATGTAGGTAATACACCCAGGACATACACGAAGAGGCCACACAGGCCAGAAATACTGACCTGGAACTCACATGAGGACACTTACCACAGGGACACCTCGACCATACAGGTAGGCCATGCCCAGGCCACTCTGGCCCATTGGGTTACCCTGACAACAGAGAGGAAGCGACAACAGGCGGCGTTCAGAGAAGGTTACAGTGAAGCGCTAGACTGAGCGATGAGCAAGGCCGACCCTCACCAGCTCGGCGGCCTCCTTAAAGTACTGCAGGGCGGTCTCGTTGTTCTGCGGCACTGCCTCGCTGCCGTCCGAGTACATCTGCGGGAGACAGCGCCGGTTACGGGGCAGCGGGGGCAGACGGAGCGGCCACGTCTTCAGCAACAGGGACACCGCAAAAGGGGGCCCAGACTAACAGAAGCACTAACCTTCCCGAGAAAGGCCATGGCGAGAGTGTTCCCCGCGTTCGCTGCCTGGGTGAAGTAGTCGAAGGCCCTCTGGAGAGGAGACAAGCATGCATGAGGGTGGGCGCTCTGTATCGCTACTGGACAACACACTGCAGGTAGAGCGGGATCCAGCGCAGGCTGCTACCTGGTGATTCTGCTCCACTCCACGTCCTCCGTGCAAGTGCAGCTGCCCCAGACCCACCTGGAGGAAGACGGACACAAGGACGGCAGTGTCACAGGACGCCGATGCTGTCAACAAATCAACACTCCTGTGTAGTGATGGGTATCCTTCAGATTCTGCAGATATTGATCCTAAGACGACACTTTAAAAACGGTACCGGTACTTAAACGGTGCCTGAACAGACACGTGTGATGCCATTCGAGAATCAGTGCCATAGTGGTATCGGGTTTTTGTACCCAACCCTACTCCTCTGTGACTATGACCTCCGAAAAAGAGGTCTCACCTGGGCTTGCACGTCCCCCTTTTCCGCGAGAAACTGGTAGTACTGGATGAGGTCCTCCTCCAGCATCCCGCTGGCTGTCCCAGGGTTCTCCTGCTCGTCCAGCAGCCTGACCCTCTGCACCACACCTCCGCCCGTCCCCAAGATGTCATTGGCCACTAAAATCACGCATGCGCACACACGCACATCAGACGGTCCACGTATTTCACAAAATACTTTAAAAAGTGCTAATTCACATTTCAGCTTCTTGTCAGATATAATCACATATAATCCTAATATAATAAGCTGCTTTGAAAACATTCATAAATAAGAACAAACATTCATTCCAAATGACACTATCAACTATGTCCCAACTCAGCCCATGTTCCCCATTCTGTGTGCGTCTATTTCATGATTCTCGCACAGTTTCATTAACCGAGTATGTCCTTCATATCCTTTATAAGAAAAAATTTCTAAAAATTTTAAATTGCTCACTTCTATTTGGTTCAAGCCTATTGCACACGATCAGCCGACAGCAGCGCTGCTGTGAGCGCCAGGCGTCATACCGTGGTTAGCCACCTGTCTGTAGTGCGTCAGCGCAGATTCACAGCTCTGTGGCACCCCGACCCCGCCCCAGTACCGGTAGCCCTAAACAGAAAAACACCTTCATCAAGCTGTGTAATGAAGGATGAAAACCAGAGACAGCAAACAAGAAAGCGATGACAATTTGGACTTGTCCCTCGAGTGTTATTTGAGCAGACAACTCAACTGTTCAGTGGACTTGTTGGCATGTGTATCAGCAAAATCAAATGTTATCTGCAAATGCTTAAAAATGAGTTTACCAGGATCATGTGAGCCACAAGGTTTCCACCCAAGGCCCCAAAGGTATAGTACACCAACGACTGCGGAGAAACGGGGAAAGGACAACAAAACAATCCAATCAAAGATTAAGACAAATCAGGCGTGTTATTATTCACCGTTACAGATAACTGAACTTAAATGCTACTGAAACTGAACTGAAATGCATTGTCTGCATACCTTTGCCTGGCTGGAGTTCACTCCTAAGCCAGCAGCGTAGATGAATCCCAGGGCCTGATGGGAGGAAGGAATGCCTTTCACAAAAGCTCAAAATCACCAACATCTACGAGAAGACACTGAACAAAATGATCTTGCGAGAGCTTTGGGGAATGGGAAAGGTGCTGACTGTTAGGAGGCAGGTGATCAAACTGGGGTTTGTAGCGGTATATAAAAAAGGTACCGTTTGAGCTTTGGGTGACCCCTCCACCACCAGCTTCTCAAACATGTCCCGAGCCTTTAGGACATTCTGGGCCAAACTGTCGCCGAACAGCATGGCGTATGCCACCTTCTCCATGGCCTTGGTGTGGCCCATGTCCGCCACTTTCACCAGCGTTTTATACGCCCTGCGGCAGGAGAAAATACCTGCATGTTGAGGACATAGCAGGAAAATATATACATCTCAGCCTCCTCTAGCTAGTCCTTTAAAACTAAGCTGAACAAGTTGAGGAATATGACATTGTTTTCAATGAAAACTCCTGGCCTTCACTTGAAATATTTTCCAACCGTGGCTGATGTGATGCTCTAAACTGTTTACTACAAACCTTGTTAGCCCTTTACAATGAGGCAAGTGGGTATAAGCTGAAATAAGCACGAGGTAAATTGCACACTGGCAATAGGAGTTATTTCCCCAAAGAGTTATTAATAAATGGAGTAAATATCCAGGACCCACAGATGAAGGAAGACCAGGTTTGACACAGTGCTATATGCACTCTTGACTATAAGCAATGTCATGCATCTGAGTAAGCTGAATGGCCTGCACATCTTTCAACCTGCCTATATTTCTTATGTTTCTAAGAGCAGCCTTAGGAATATATGGGACTGAGGACCGTTGACCACAATACAGTCAGTCTTGAGCTGACAAGGTTGCAGGAGACATTGACAGTGGGAGGAGAGAAGGGGTAAAGCAACGGATTAAAGGGGAAAAGGGCACGCACTCCTTCCTCTGGTTCTTTTTGCTTGTGCCATTGATGATCTTCATGGCCTTCTGATACAGCTCTTCAACCTCCTCCGCCTTTCGCCTCTGCTCGCTTTCCTCTTCAGCTACAATTCACAAGCAAAATATATTTTCACTCAGGTTTGCTGTATATATATGCTGGATATGTCGTTTTTAGATTATCAGCTTAAAGAAACATTGATCTGGTAAACTTGATCTGTCTGACTACAGGAATGTTACCCGTTTTCTCCCTCTGCCCACCCCCCCTTCACAAACACCAACGGAATGCCTTTGGAGCAATTAGGGTCACACCTGAGGTCTCTCAAATGTACGTAATGCCCTAGAATTTTCTCCAGGTGCTTGGTGCGCAATGCTCCAACATCTAGGATAAAGCCTTCCCAGAAGAGTGGAGGTTGTTATAGCAGCAAAGGGTGGACCAACTCCATATTAATGCCCATAATTTCGGGTGAGATGTTGGAAGTCAGGTGCCCACAACATACTTTTGGCCATGTAATGTACTGTACATGTGTGTGTGCATGAGTGTGTGTATGAGTGTGTACATTCACATGCGCTGTATGTATATATACTTGTATTGGCTAAACAAGAAGGTGCTACAACTCCCAAGAAAAACACTGCTTTATTAGGTGATGACTGAATGAGGGTAACTCACTCTCACAGAAACCCCATCTCTTGTCACTGTCGTAGTCGTATGTGGTGGCACACCAGAGCCTGTTGTCAGTGCGCCCCTCTGTAGTACACTCTGAATACTCCTTCCCCAGGAAGAGGAAGGGGAAGAGGCAGGGTTCCCCTGCAGCTGTACCCCCAACCACCACAGGAACTGCATCATCAAAATAAGAGACACACTGTAATGACACCCTCACAGTAACAGAGATCAAAAAAAGTTGCAGAGGATGAAGAAAATATTCTATAGGGACAATCTCTATTAGCAACATAAATCAGCATGAAGGACCAGTTTTTTTGCATTACCATAAGAGCAGGTGTTTTTTCTCCACCTGCAGTAATGAAACTATTGCGATACGCTTGAAGAGTTCTGCCAAACTGGCAAAAAACAGATGTGCAGATGAACTCTACTTGTGTGGTTACTTTATAAAAACGAACAGAAACCGCAACAGAAAGTAAAAAACATAAAACGAGTAACTGAAATATACATTAAGAGGCAAATGGTTTAGGGAAAATCCTGTAGCCCTTCTAAATAACTTTTAACACTGCTGCCATCCAATGAAATTACATGAAGTGTCATCACATGAATGAAGTTTCGAAGGACCAAAATCAGTCTTAAGCAGCAGGACCAGGCAATGCAAAATAAGCATATCTTTCAAGATGATCATTTTCAAGTTTCTATATGTTCTTTTATTGTAGTTTTACCTTAATATAAGAACTAAAATAGAATTGCAGATATATTTTTTAAATGGGTACAGGTAAGCTCTTAGCTGTACACAGTACTCACCATCCTTTGGCTTCTCCTCCTTGGGGCTGGGCTGTGGAGGGAGTTCTTCCTTGCCCGCTCCTTCATGGACGTTGTCGGACTCCTTCTGAGCGTCATCACCCTGGGAAACATCCTCTCGGGGGAACACCTGCCCTGCTACAATCTGCGTCCCCACTGGCACTTCATCCTCCTCAGTGTTCTGACTGTGAAATGACTTCAAGCAAATACAAATTTAAAAAATGAGTTGTGACTGAGGATGCAAGCAACCATGATCAAAGAACGATGACAACAAAGAATAGTCTTAAGAGAACATAAAAAACAAAGGAAAAATATATTTCAAACTGCAACATATACCAAGTTCTGCTACCCCTACCCTACACTGGCTAGGATCTGGCTGGATTTTTTTTAGAAAGCATATCTGGTTCTGTTATCATCAGAACAAGACTCTTATACAGAGTGAATTATTCTCAATTTAAAATAAGTGAAGAACAATACTACTATCTACAGTATCTATAATTACTAATATATATATATATAATTGGCCTTGCACATTCATACTTAAGAGATGCAAGCAAAGTGTTCATTTATTCAGCACCAAAATGTCAATTTTGCACGCTGTATCTTTCTTGTGGGAAGTAACACAGCTGGCATGACACAGAGTCCAAGTATACAGTCCCTATCTAAGTAGAACTATGCTGGAGTTCGCAATATGTAACAAACAACAATTCGCTTTTCAAATTTTTTCTTCCAATACATTCCAGGACAGCTGTCATATTCATATGCACGTCACACTTTCTCGACCAGAAAAGCCGAGAAACAATCTCAAGAACAACTAGCAACGAATACAGTAACCTGATTACATAAGTTGTTGTCTGAAGAGAAGCACATGAGAACACTCAGTCGAATTTTTAAAAAATCATTATCTGTCTTACCTTGGCTTCAGGCGCATCATTCAGCTCTTCTACATCTGCAAATACAAACATAACAACGATCAATAGGGACATGTTGCGTCAGTAACATTATTACCAAGTTAAAAGAGAGCAAGGTATTTATTTAGTAAATGTTTAAAGCAAGTTAGCTACAGTAGTTACAGTAGCAATCTGGTAACACAACAGAAATTGTGACTTCAGTGAACAACATCGTGTATTAGTTTCTAACGTTGAACAACAGCAGATCTATAGCTATATTACGCTTACTTGGAAGCTCGCTAACACCTAGAGCCAGCAACTATAGAACTATTGTAGGAAGCTAAATGCTGGACTGAGCTTCATAGTGGAGTTATGCGCTATACTCACCAGCTGCTACCACGCTTGACACAAGCAATAACAGTGAAAGCAGATTCCACGTCTTCACAGTCATGATTTTTAAAAATTTCTTCAGAACATGGAAAGCACTTCAGTCGACTGGGCGTAAAATTCTGCTAGCATACTGTAGTTAGCATTATTTTGCAGCTGACACGCCACGCAGACTAACTGCTTTACAACATCATTGGTTGTAGCAAACACGCAAGCTAACTATAGTATAGCTTGACTTCAGTATAACTATATGTCTGAGTTTGTGACCGTTTGCGGGTATTTCTGTTTGATAAAATCTGCAGGTTTCATGATAAATGTTCCTACAGTTGGTTATATACTTCGAGAGTCGCAACAATATTAAAAATCGGCTTAAGAACAGCTTTCCAGTTTCATCATCAGACATAGGCTACTTATTGAACCTCGACCGGCACTTCCTACTCTTTCGAGCTAGCCAATGAGTCGCTTACGGTAATAAACTCGTAGCCAATAGTTGAGCTCTCTGATTACAACTGCCCAATAATAAACGCACACACAATGAAATTACTTTACCTGTACTGTTAATGGATTGTACAATATTACCATGTATATGTCATGTCCCCATTTGTCAAGCGCGCATATTTAAACCAATAGACCTTACAGATACAGCGTTTCACACAAATGGGCGTGCGTATAACTAAATAGATTAAAGGTTTTTTTAAAGTTACTCATTAGTGTGGGACTAAATGAATTAAATATATTGGCTGTTTAGTTATCAGCGATCATACTACAATAAAAATGCACAGGGACGTGTTTAGTTAAATACATTATATGGCTTAATGAATAAATTAAGGGTCGCGAAAATTCCATGCACGATACGTTGCGTATTGATTCATTACATTCGATGCATCTTATTTATCACGATGAAATTAGGCTATAATCAGAAATTGTCAACCTCAATCTTACCTAATTATCAATTGAGCGTAGTCCTGGCAACCATTTCTTGAAGCTGAATATTGGTTCTACTATTGTCTGCCACTTTTACCGCACAGCTTTTATCGGTCTAATATTGGGAAAGAACATTTGTAAAAGAAATACAATCAATGTTATATTAGCACGCACTTGTATCTTTAGATAATTCTGGCAAAGCAACCAATTCCTCATCTAATAGTGCATTTTACCCCCCATTTGACTTCCTGTGAAAGGTAAACAAATGGAGCTCAAGATAGTGAGCAGTACAAATCCGAAATGTAACTCTAAATGGGCATTTTTGCGTTCCAAATGCCGAGGCAAAAGAGAAAATACAATGTTCGGTTCCCACCGGTAAGTAAATTACGTCGTTTAGTGTAATTGTTTTTGCCTTTGTTTATCTTGAATTACAAGCGCGGGGCACCTGCGGACGACCATATTGTTTTCCATTCTCCTTTCATTGACCATATGGTGTTATGTTTTCCTCGACTGCTCATATGATCACCTTTGATCAAGTGTCCATCGCTTCTGTTTCATTATAAGCAGGGCCGTATCAAGAAAATTATGCAGAAGGACACGGAGGTGGGGAGGATTGCAGCTGCTGTGCCTGTTATCATATGTATCCTTCTATATATCGTATTACGTTCGTTGTGCTGCAACGAATGGTTTGCTGCGTAGCTCAGGACACAGTGGCACATAGAACTGTGTGGATACTTTCATTTACTTTGTGTTTGATCCATGCTAAATGTCAAATGTTTCTGTTCCAATTTCCTACACATCCTTAACCTTTGAGATCAGCCAGGGCCCTTGAAATGTTTTTAAAATCATTCCTGATCATGACCAGTCAAATTACCCAGTCAAAGCACAGTAGGGTCATGTCAATGGCCCACATGTGAGTGTGTATTGAAATTATGGATGTTGTTTCACCATGAACTGTTTTGTGTTATTATTCCTTGGGGGAAAAGTCAATACATATTCAAACTAATTCAAATGTAGTGATCAATGTTTTATGGGTGATCCATAGGAAGCAATGTATAGAGAACGAGAAGCTCTTTGACTTCCTCAAGGACTTGGCAGAGCAGGCCACGGCCCCAGCCCAAGCCACCCAGGGAGAAGGGCACATTAAGGGGAAATGGCTGGCTCACAGGTGGGAAACCATAGTCTCTAAAACTGTGGAACTGAGTGAACTGGAGGCAGGATGAACTTGGAACCAATACTGGGAACACAATCATAGCATGCATATTTTTATTGACATAATTTCTCAAAAAAAGAATGAAGATTTATGTTCTCAATATCTTTTTGTAGGCAGCGATGGCAAGAAATTCGTATCGGCAAAAAGCAGTGTGGGGAAGCAGAAAGGACAAGCAGACCCAAGAATGACTCTTTGGACAACATTGAACTCTCAGATGTAGGTATTTGTTTTGATGATGAATAATGTGTGGATGTTTGCTCTGCTTAGTTCTTCAAAGCTGAAACTGATTTGTTTTCCCCTACAGGACTCGGGCTCAGAACTTCTCTTCAGCCTGGGAGCGAAGTTGCAACATCATCACTGAACATAATCCATATATCTTGCCGACTGACTTCTAGCCTGTTCATTTTTTTCTGTTCTAAAATCCATGCATAAGTGATCTGCAGTGTCACTTACTTGTATTTATGGAGCAGCAATATTTTATTTCAGTAGAGATGTTTGAATTGGACTTTGTCTGTTTTGCTCTAGGGATGGATGGGATGCTGTCCATGACACTCTCTTAACCCTTTCTAGCCATGGTGGTTGTGTAAAAGGCCTATTAGCCCTACAGAACTGAAATATATATTTTTTTTTTACAAAGTTTTTGGTAACCTGGCATTTTTTTGTTTTAATTTATTGTTCTATATAGCATTTTATAGTTGTGTCAAGAGTGACACAATGACATTTAAATTAATATATGAAAATAAATCAGTGAAATGAATTTTGTGACATTCTGATGAAGTCCGATAAGAATAGCTTGATATCCAAATTGTATGTGGGTAATTCAAGTTTTAGCTCAAAACCTTATTTTTGTGGAGAAAGTCATTTCATATTTTTGTATTGTTCAAATGGAATGTTGATTCTCTTGGTCTTGGTTCAGACATTGGGTTTGGTGTTTTTGGTTTTGTGAAAATTCATTTAGAACGGTAATGTCAAATGGCATGTTTTTTCATTTGGAGTGTTCATTTGCTTTCTGAAGTTTGTATGACCAGAGTTAGGTTTTTTTTTTTTTTTTGCTGAGTTTAGAAACGTTGATGAAAAGTCAATGAACTGTTGTTATTCCAAGGCTGTTGTGCAGAACTGCTTATAGCTCCAATGCCCTGCTTACAAACAATTACCTCTTTATATTTAGGGCATCTGTTCTTGGTTTAGTAATTATGAGTCCCAGGAAACAGCATTACAAGAAGAGTGCTGTACTTCTTATGAATATAGGCATGTTCATTTTTATGGATTCCTATTTTAATTTACAACAAATTAGCTTAGGGTATTTGAATAGATTTCATGTTTTCATTTTTGCAGTTGGTCTATTGAAATGGAAACTTAATTTCTCTTTTATAGTCCTGCTATTAGGTACAAAATATTTTTAACGCTCAAATCATATTGTGTAGATGTCATGACAAAATAAATTACATAAATTTAAGCTTGATATAAGGATACACTCTTAAGCAGTGTTTGCATGATTGAAGCTCATTTTGGATCTAGATTTTCTCAGCAAAAAACCAAATCTGTAAAATATCATGTAAATAAATGTCTCATGTTGTGTAGATGGAGACAGAAGAATTGCATGAAATACAGCGTGTTTCAATGACAAATTGTAGTCAATGTTCCATACTTCTTTTTTCCCCCTTGTGTTTGGAATCAGGTTTGTTATGATCCTATATCACCACTATGCTACCCGCAGTGGTAACACTGCAGCAGAAGAACACACCCTCCTCTGATATATTTTCCCATACAAGCCACAAGTATGGGAATATATGGCTAATATCAGCCATGAGAAAATAAGATGAAAGGTGCTTACATTAGCACAAGACAGTGGACAATGAAAGTGCACAGAGGATGAAAGATTTTTATTGTAAGAAGTGGGGTCATGTCACAAAGAATACTGCAGAGGTTGAAATATTGAAATAAATTAAAACATGGTTAACTATGCTCTCAAAGAACATATATTACTTCTTCAAATATATACATTTTGTAACAAACCAAAAGGATAGTCCTCTGCATTACAACTATAATGAGGAGTCTGCATAGGAAATATGTTCACAGCAACACATTTTTTTAGGCTTCTAATTAGAAGTCATTTTATTTAATTACAGTTTTCAGTTGTAGCCTGATTTATAGTTCATTTCCTAGAAGAAAATAAAGTCTCATCCAAATGCAAAGAACCAAATAAAATTAACATGATTCAAATTGGACAGGGAACAGCACAGTGCCTTGCACTTGTCTGAAGGTTGACTTAATACCTGGGTTTGAGTTCTGGCTTCAAAGGTAGCATCAGGCATGAACACAAACATCAGATATGAACACAGTACTTAAGAAGATGGACATTCATATAGAACCAGTGACGTGATCTTTAAAGAGAACAAAAGTTCAAGAAAAATTACATTTACTGATATCAACATACTTTATGAAATTTAATGTGCGCAAGTAAAAAATGACAAAGCAAGCATAAAACATTTCTTTAAATATATACATCAGAAACAATGATTCAGTGGTTTCCTTTTTTTCCCACTCTCATGTTATGAACTCAACCAACCCCTCTGAGTTGTAGCGCCTGTAAAGATCTTCCACCCTGAAAGGCACCGTTCATTCATACTCGCTGTACAGCAGGTGCTAGAAGAATAACATCTACAAATGAAAGCGTTTCAACACATAAACTAATGACATTTTTCATTTTTTTCTTTACATTTTGCGCAGTTCCTAATTCTTCGGTCATATAAGAGGAATAATACAATGCAGCGTGTCTTCAGTAGAGCTGCGCTCCATAACCAAAAGTCTGTTTGATTGCCTCAAAGTAATACTGCCGCCAACCCCGTTTTGTACTCTCCTCCTCGCTCACTGGCACCCCTTTGCACTCCAACTTCAGTTCGGTCTCATTTCCATGGTCCAAAATGTTCAGGGTGATCGTGGAATAATGTTCTAGGGGTGCAAACGGATTCCAGAGAATGAATGTTGATGTGGAACAGGCATACTACACCAACTGTCTTTTCAAAACGAGTTGATCTAATATGTGGAGAGTCAGGAAGGAGAGTGAACATGGATGGAAGTTTAAATGCTATGAAAAGCATATCTTTGAGCCAGTGATCTTCATTCATACTTGGCCCACCCAAATCTATAAATACAATGCATAACCATCTGGGCAGCCTATCTATCTGTGTGAAGTCAACGGCCAGAAAACTAAGGGTGGTTTTTCACTGTGGCCTATCCATCAAACAGCAAGTGAAGAATGTAGTGCAGTCATCTTTCTTCCAGCTGAGAACAATTTCTAAGATATAGACATTTTTGTCCCACTTGGAATTGGAGAGAGTGCCTTTGTATCTTCTCACTTAAACTACTGCAAGCCACTCTGCTCCTGTCTCAGCCAAACTTCTCTCTCACGTCTCCAGCTTGTTTAGAATGCAGTAGCTAGGATGTTAGATGGGGCCAGGCAAAGGGATCATATCATATTACCACAAGAATAGCCCCCTTACACTGGCTGCCGATAAGTTTTAGTATTGATTTCATTTATTGAGTACTTTTAATGCTTGACACGATTTGGCCCCTACTTACGTCCTTGACATGTTGATCCTCTGTGAACCACACCACAGTCCAAGGTTGTCAGGCAGGGCCCGTAAGATTATCCCAAAAATCAGGCTTAAGACCAAAGTTGATCGGGCCTTTGCAGTCAGGTCTCCAAGGCTCTGAAACTCCCTGTCTGAGGAGCTTATGCTAACAAATTTTGTATCTTCTTTTAACTCACTGTTCAAAATTTTTAAGCAGGCCTCCCCATAACCTTGTGGTTCTTTATTCTTTCATTTTATTATAATACATCATTTCTGATATTTGTATTTATTTATTAATGAATCATTTATCTATATTTATTATTATCTCCGCCAGGCAGAGCCTGGAGGGGATCATGCGTTTGGTCGCGTGTGTGCGTGTTTGTGTCTCTGTCCGCAGCTAATCTCGCATACTACTGGGACAATCAGCCTAATATTTCTTGTGCATGCTGACAGCAGGCCAAGGACCTGAATTCTCGAATATTTTGCAAATTGGCCAACCACAAGTATTTTATTTGAATTAATTTCCATCATTTTTTGTCCATTGAAATAGATTGAGTGCTAACTCCTCACTCCTCCTAACCGGCCGGTAGGGGCCACAAGTGATCAACAACTGCTTCCGTTTGGAATGGTTTTTTTCCATTTCCGCCTGTTGCCACAGATTCAAACATTAACGTACCCCGTTAGCTGGCGAATTATTTTGCTGGCATTTTCACGTTAAAATTGACACTTTACATCACTAGTCTTTTGGAATTGTTCCTGTCCAGATTTGCATGTCAAGGTAAGAAGATTGTGGCTTGTATTCATTCAAACAAACATTATACAGCATTGTGGTCGTTTAAAAACATTCAATAATGTCAGCCAGCTCAAATGCCTTTGTCGGTTAACTTATCACTTATGGTGACGCCTGGCAGAGATCTGCACTCTACTGAGTGCACTCTTCTAGTTGTAACTGTGTTTTGAAAAGTGCTATGTAACTAAAGTTTATTATTATTCTTATTATTATTGATCAGACACGCATAGATAACATACAGACAGGAAACATAAAAGCAAATAGGTTGTCAATTTCAAGATAAAATGAAACATAACTTACCACAGGGCCAGGTGTTGTATCTCCACTTCATGACAATCTTTTGTTCAGGAACCTTGGGGGGAAAGGGTGAAATAAAATTAAAAACCCAGGGCTTGATGCATCCATGTACCCAAATCTATAAGTGGAGAGCTTGACTGGGTGTCATCTCCAAAAAATATAGCATTGAGATATTATACAAAAGTCCCTTATAATTACATTGTCTTTTTATTCAAAGTGCATGAGAGTGCTCAGCCTTTCCCTTACCAGCTCCTGGAACTCTCCAAAGACGTTCCCATCCAACAAGCGAAACTTTCCCCCTGTCTGTGGGTCCACTGTTGCTGCTGCATGTGTGAATGCCTGGACCATCTACAGGTGCAGAAGGAGAAGCTTCATTACTGCTCATTCACCAAATGCAATTTCAGGGCTCATAAACATTCTGTAGAGATAGGCTATAAACAAAGCAAGCAAATTTACTGAAGCAAAAACTCTCCAATGAGTTGCATATCTGTTTCCCTTCATGTTTTTTTCATCTTCAGACTAAGCAAGGAATACATTTGTTTTTAAATGGCAATGGCGGTGTATGTTTAAAACACAATGTGCTTGCTCACTTTGTTCACTTAAGCAGTAATGGGAAAGCCCATTTAATTATAGGGGAACACAGCCCATTTTACAGAGCTGTAGTAAATTGTGTTCATATCTGTGCAAACCAAATTGAAAATATATGGAACTTTCATGTTTGCCCCAAACAAGAACTCCCCATGCCCGAGCCGCCCACGAAGGAACGGACTGTACAGATTGCCCACTTGCCTCCTGGTTGACAAAGACTCTGTAGAGCTCCTCAGGGGAGGTGAGAAAGGTCTCCTTCAGGCTGAACTTGCAGGTGGGAATCTTTACCCCAGTGCTGGGTGGGGGGGCTGAGCTACCTGAGCCAATCTAAAGCAAGAGACAAAAAGACTAATTGACTGGAGTAACTGTAATAAATTCAAGGGTAATATTTTGAAAGTAAACAGACAAAACCCAGACGTGGGAATCGGATAAACTGGATGATTTGTTCACGACAGATAATTTTTTTTGCCTTTTTCACAACTTCCTCTGCATGATGTGCTCACTTCTGGTTTTTTTTTATCTGAATAGAGATGCAGATACAGATAATTTTGTTGGTTGGACAGATACAGATTCTGTAAAGGTTTCCTTAAGCAAACATATTTTAAATAAACTGTTATTTAGATATGCATTATACTATTTCTAAAGATGCATCATCCCTTCACTGATAAACAGGGAAAACATGCATATTTCCTTCTGCCACTGCTGCAAAAATGGCAAACCATACACAACTCACACTGACACATGACTTCGCACAATTTTCTGGTACTGGGTCAGGAAATGCTTGAGGTGTCAAAATAATTTTGAAATCAACGTGCAATTCCTGACACTTTGTCAGTCATAGTTCTGAGCAACTCTAGACACTTTTAGCACCATTTTCTTCTTGATGCTCAACCACTGTATGTCTGGCTGCCCTGTGTCTGTATTTTCTGTTTTTTTCAGCTTCTCTGTGTTTTCGGTATGTCTGCAATATACCTTTAATTATTCTTAACATCATTCTGGAGAAGAGAATGTATCTAACCATTTATAAAATATATGATAATACACTATTTCTCAGTGATATGCACTCCTGGCTCTTTGTTCAAGGCTCACCTGGGTTTTGTCCACTTTGGCCTTGGACTGTGATGACTGCTGCTTGCACACACCATTCGCCGTGGGGAGGATCATGCCTTGAGTAAACTCTGAAACAAAGTGGTACAACACATTAATTTCATTTCAATGCACAAACATGACAATGTTCCAATAAAGTGTGCCATTATAATAAAGCTAACACACCACGGAGATGATCTCACCTGTTTTAAGGTAACCCACGTAGCTCCCCAGTGCAACTCGGATTTTATTCGCCCCCTCCTTTTTCATGAGCCCAGTAAGAGGAGTTTCTGGCTCGTCTTTGCAAAGCATCACACTTATCTGAAAGAAATCACAGTTTACATTTCTTTTTATTTTGCTTGTTAGGCAAGAAATAACATCCAAAATCTTTAAAAGCAATCACATCAGGTGAAATAAGCAATTTACCATTTTAACTTGTACACGTTCATAATCACTGCAACTTACATCCAAATCCTCCATGTCATTTTCATCTGAGAAGTTTGGAACTTCTATGTTGCCTTTATATTTGATTCCAGTTTTTGACCTTCCTGTCAAAAGAGAAAACCCAGGACAGCTCTGACATACTGTAGCTAGAAATAAAGACCCATCATTGGACTTAGATACACTGTCACAGGGGCATCTTTCAGGCTATATAAAACCACCACATTGCCATGGAAACAAGCGCTAAAAACATAACACTGGACTTGATGCTATGTTCTGAGTGAGGATGCCTGCATATACTGTATGTCCAGAAGGGATAAAACTGAAGAGGTTTACAGATGGTGATAGATCACATTATGCTTTTAGATAAACTCATCAATTAAAAACTAACTGTGTTTAATTTTTAATCTGACAAATGAACAAGAAATACTTTAGTAAGAACTTGAAATGACTGACCTTTGGACAGCAGAGCTAAGCAAAATTATGACCTAAATATGTTCTTCCAAGACGTCTTTCCTTCAAATGAGCAGCATCTGAAGGTCTTCGAATATTGGAGTAATACCACTCCCTCACTTTCCCTCACAACTTCTTCATGTCTCATATCATAAAATACATTTTAGAGTGGACTGAGACTCCAGGGAAATATGCCTCCGTTTCATTTTCTTGAAGTTTTCAGCATGTACAATCGACATGTCCGTCTTCCTTAACTCACCGGTCCACATGGCTTTGATGTTCCACTCATAGAAGAATATGAGCTTCCCTTTGCGGTTGTTGATAGAGGCCTCTCCCTCCAGCTTGCTGACCTCTGTGACCTCACAGCTTCCCTCATCATTTTCCACATGCACCCCTATGAGGAGCTCCTTCAGCTTGTCTGATGACCAGTTTGTCACATCCCTCTCTGTCCTTCAAGATACAACCAGGAAAAGCAAGTGAAAGGACATGTAGATATAAACATGTGGCTGTTCAGGATAATGTGAAAATGAAAGTTATTTAAGTCAGGCTGGATAACTGCATCAGCCAAATGCCTAGACATTATGGAAATGTACACTGGAAACAGGGAAAGGGAAAAATTAGTGGTTACAAAAAAAATACTATCTTTGGTAGGTGCACTGTGAAACTGTTTGATTTGGCAAAAAGTGGCCACACTAATCATGATCTGGGATAATATCCTATCTGAGGATCAGACACCGGCAGTTTTGGAAAGCCAAGCCATTTGCACATTCTTTCTTGCACACTAATTAAATTGTCAAGTTAACAACTTGATTTCCCTCTTCCTGATTCCCTCTATTACTGCATATTTGTCTCACTGAATTGTCTTTATACAAAATGTAATATTAGACAAAGGGAACCTGGGTAAACACAAAACACATTTTTAGAACTATTATTTCATTTATTTCATGAAAAAAATTTATCAGACACCCATATCACCCATTCGAAAAAGTAATTGCCCCCTGAAACTTAATGACTGGTTGCACCACCTTTAGCAATAACAACTGCAAACAAAGGCTTCCTATGATTTCAAAATGTTATATCAGTCTTTCATATTGCTGTGTAGGAATTTTAGCCCACCCGTCTTTGCAGAGCTGCTTTAATTCAGAGAAATTGGTAGGTTTTCATTGCATTGTCTTTATTTATTTATTTATTTGTTTATTTAATCTTATTTTGCATACTTCATACTTTAATAATTGTAAAAATTATAATACACAGTATTTTGTTGAATGCATGAGCAGAAATGCACGCAGTTCGTCTGGTGATTAATTGGACCAGTCACGTCAAAGACAGGCACGTTTAATAATACATTTATTTGTAATGTGAAGAACTTTATTTTGGGATTCATAATACGAAAATGTGCTGTAATAATCTTATTATTTCCAGCATGTGCAGAGTACCGCCATGGTATACTATTTTGACATCTCTGGTATCTTTTAGACTTCTAAAGCTTCACAGTCCCAAGAAAAGTCAACATTTTATTGCCACCAACTTTCTTAGTTACATCATCTGGTCCGTAAATTTGGAAAAGCATCATGCAGTGTCCCCTCAACGAAGCTTGCTAGCTAACGTAGCCATGTTAGCAGACACAGGTGATACTTGATCAGACATGATCGATGCCTAGAATTTCAAAAAATACAATATATGATAATATATCCTGAACAGCTGGCTGCCGATGTCATGATGGCAGTAACTGTGACTATGAATTCTAGTCCTTACCAGTGCCAGTTATTGACGTTGGTCGCATCGGCTCTCTCCTCCACAATCCAGCGAGGGTCCCCTTCTCCCCATTTGGCCATGGTTGTTCAAACGGGAAAAACAGTAATTTTACCTACCAACGTTATTTGAGTGCTATGATCCCAACCAAAATGCAAAGATCACTTCCGCGAGAGGCAAATTTTAAAGTGTCTGCAAACGCAGTATCTCTGTTCTGACGGTCACAGTCCTTAAGTCTCACTACTTCTTCTAGAATAGTCTCGGTCGCTTTTTAACTCCGACCGTAGAAATAGCTGGAAACGGAATTGTGTCTGAAACCAAGTGTCACACTGAAATATTTCCTCCACAAACCCATGCACAAACCTGGCAGAGATCCATTCATTTAACAGAAAAGGTTCCATTAAACGTGTGCTACTTAAAAAGAGCCACACGCTCGACCATTGCGTTATTATAGGCTAACACTATTCTAAAATGTGTTAAAGTTAATAGCTAATTATCTTTAAAAAAAAGAGATGTCCAGGGTCCATAACTATTTGAATCAAGTTAGCAAGCTGCGTTCATGGTAATGGATATAAACAATATTTCTGTACGATCTCCTGTGAATAAACTGGAATTTAGAAGATAAAACAATTGAACCCAGTGTCTGAATGAATGCTCTGAATGGATTCACATTCTTCAGTTTGACAGCAGTATAAAAACTACAATTCCCACCCATAATTTATTTTACGAAGCGAAACAAGGAAGCAACGCGAAAGGGAGGGTACATGGGATTTGTTGTTTATTGTATTGTTTCTCTATGTGCCATCTAAAGACAAGTTTATAAGAAAACTACTACATTTCCCAGAATGAGTACAATGACGTGTCACCTACTCTAGGCCCTTTCACTGTGACGAGTGTGTTATCGCAAGGTAAGGATGTACTCTTTTCACTCCCACATATAGCTAACAAAATGTCTCAGATAATGATAAAAATAATTGTTATTTAGGGTTTCTCCTCATAGTTTATGCCAGTAACAAAATTCTGTTCGTGATTAATGCGCTATTGCATTGTCAGCCATGCACAGTTAACATTATTTGCTATTTGGCTGGCTATCTCAATCTCTGTCTCAAAATGTCATTATGTTAATGTCCGTTCAGCCACCATAACACTGTTGCTGGAAAGCAAGAATGCAACCAGGTTAACTAGTTACACATAGTTAACAATTTCAAGAAAACCCAGACAAAGGATGCATTGTTTTTAAACTGCTTACGAGACTGTTTAGCTAATCAGCTCCCCGAGTTCCTGGGTTTAAGTCCTAGCTTCAGACTGCAATCAAAAAGTGCCAGTGTCGTTTTTTAAAATGCATATACGTCATATAAATAACCAAATTTAAACGAAGTATATTTCTTTTTCAGATGATAAGGAGTAAACCTGACGAGGAGGAATACTGGAACAGTTCGAAGTTCAGTGCCTTCACTTTTGATGACGAGGATGACGAATTTTCTAGTGTATGAAACCCGAGACTGTTGCAGTTTCCAGTAAAGCAAATCAGTGCCACTATTGAAACTTTTACGTTGAGTAGAACTTAATATTTTAGTGTGCATGCAGGCACTTACTGTATATATGGTGTTCACAGGGGGGCTAACCATTTAATTGAAAAGATTAAAGTAGAGATAATTATGCTAACTATCAATTTATTATTTTTTTATTTTCATTTGCATGCAGCTGAAGGAATCTAAACGAGCCGTTAACAGTATTCGCCTCTTGGATGATGATGATGACGAAGATGAGGTGGAGAAGGTCAGCTGGAGTGGAGAGCCTGTTGGAAGTATGCTAGCACCTCCCACCCCCACCCCAGTAAAAATAAAAAAGCTTTTGCATCTGTAAAGGAGTCCCCTTCATGTGTTCAGACTCACAGAACAGTTTGGCTATTTGTTTTTAGGTATCTCCTGGTCTATTAAGGAGACGGCATCAAGCACCCAGTCAACGATACGTGATCAGGGATTCCCCAAGATTGACACCACTCCCACACTGACCAAACAGGGTTCTGGCTACTCCCTCAGCTCTCTCTTCAAAGGTATAGGACCTTTGCCTCTGTTGTTGGACTTGGTATTTGAAGACAACAATTTTATGTCAAACAAGTGAAAACAATATTGGATATAACTTATAAAGTTATACAAGATAGCCGATTGTCTGTGTTGTTCTGATTATTATGAGGCCTGTGGTGTACTTAATTGCAATTATTATTATTATTATTATTATTATTATTATTAGGAAGAAGCAAAGCTGGAAGTTACCCATCCTTTTCAGAATGTAAGTATCATTCCTTGGTTATTACATAGATGCTTGTACATAAATACCGTGTTGTAGAAGTCTTTAAATTTATATTTTACTAAATTGGACAGGTCTCAATGAAGTGTCTACCAGAAGTTTTGCACCTGAGCTACGGAAGCCAAAATCTGAATACAAGGTAAATTTAACCTGCATCCTTGGGTTAACATGTTAATGAGCATTGGATGTGAGATTAAAATATTTCCATACATAACATACTGTTAAGTATCAGGTTACACTGTATGTTATCAAACCATTGTTTATGTGCTATGACAGGTGTGATATGAGTCTGTTGCAGCTCAGAGAGTGCTTATTTTAATGCTTCCCCCCCCCCTTTTTACTTTATCTTATTTTGAGTATTAAAAAATATTAAAGGAAATATATCTCCCCTCACCCACTCCCCCAACACAAACATACACACACACACACTCTAATAAACATAACAGTGCCAGATTTACAAGATAAAAGTAAATGCTACATAAAAGGTTAATGATTGTCCATGCCTGCAATACATATTTAAAAGTTGCCTTGAGATAAAATAAAATCAGACACAAGACCAAAAGATACAAATATAATTACAAACAAATAAACGAAATGTGTGATTGAGTACATACACCAAGATACCTTCAAACAAATTTACCTTTACACACTTGTACAGAGTTTTAACATCAGTTAGCCTGACTTTGGATACGGTTAATGAGGGGTCCTCAAATCCTTGGAAATTTTAAGTAAGTGTCAGATGTGGAGTAAATTATCTCCTCCAAATATAGATAGGAAACCATATCATTAAGCCATTTCTTAAAGCAAGGGGAGGAAGCTGATTTCCACTTTTTCAAAATAGCTCTTTTAGCTACAGCCAAACTGAACATAAGATAAGTCATAGTCATACAACAATAACTTGTTGTATTCAAATTCATTTTGTATATTATAGAAACACATGCGTAACAGAACGCATTGATCCATTGACCATAATTAAGGGTTCACAAGCCTATAATTATAAGACTGTATTTACTGTATTACTATTGCACAATGTGTATATAATAACTCAAAAACTGTAACTGCCTCTATTGTAATCTTTATTTGTTTTTATGTGGACTGCGCAATCATCCTCATGCTGCAACAATCATTACAATTCAGGAGAACACAGGCAAGCATGCACTCCTCTCCGAGGCATGTGATGTCAGCCTCCACTTCTTATCATTAATGCAGCTGCTGCTGTTGTTGTGACAGGACTTTGTCAGTGATTGGACTCCAGAGGAAACAGTGAGGAGGATGCGGACAGGGAAGGTAGGACTTATCTATTTATTTTTTAAACTACATAAATTTATCCTACAGAACCATTGCCAGACACTTGATTCTAAAGCAGGGGTTGGCAAGGAGGGCTGTATTTGTTTTGTCATTTGTATTTTAGCTACATTTCTTGATAAGTTTGTCAATGACAGTGAAGACTTTTCCTGTGTCTCAACATTATTGGAGTCTAATCTATGGTTAAACCAGCATAAGTATAGTCAGCTAATCAGCTAATTTGACCAGTGTAATTGGTGATGATGAGAACCTGCATATACTGCAGAAATGGAATGAGCCATCCCTGTTCTAGAGCTTTGAGGTCCCATTTGGATACAAATTACTCTTCAGTCACACGGTCATTGCGTGCAATATGTGTTATTATCATTATTGATTAGTATAACTACAAATTGATATTATACTATTATTTTAGGTTCCCTTAAATACATTGTTGGAGATAGGCTACATTGTGAGGAGAATTACTGTATAGGAGTACAGACATTGAAATTTGTGCATTTCAGAATAGGGCTGTATACAGTAATTATCAGGAATAATTTCAATTGGCACAATTCTAGACAGTGTTACTCAGAGGTTATTATGGTGTGTGTGTGTGTAAGTCCATAGCTGTTTGAAACCTCCAGTCAGTAACCCTTGCGTTTTTGCATTGTGGTTGTTTTGTTAAAAGGCTTACTCCCTGGAGACATTCCGGTCTTTGAAGGACAAACTCCTGCTCCTGGATGAAGCAGTTTGTGCACTTGATGGAAATGTCATTACTGCGGTAAGAAGACCTGGGTGCCTTAATCTTAGTTTTCTTTTTACTGTTTTTTTCCTGTGAAATACATTTAAGAGGTTTTTATAAATATTGTATACTGACTGTGCAAGACGTGTCTTTGCAGGTTTTAATCTATTTGAAGAAGTCGTTAAGTAAAGGTGAGAATCGTCCCTCTTCTTTGGTTGCTGTTGTGCGTCAATTTTATATTTAATCTTCATTTTCAGTTATTTATTTATCAGTGTCAATTTTGTATTTGCAAAAGTTGAAACACTGCATACTGTATACTGTTTTAGCCTACCTTTTTCATTTTTATTTAACTTACATCCTTACAGAAATCATCTCAAGAGAATTGATGTCAAGGGAAATCGCTCTTCGGCACTATATTCATTATCTCAAGGAAGTGGGAGAACAGAAGCTACTACTCGATCTTCTCAGGTAAGTTAGTGCATTTGATTTTTTAAATAGTTTTTATTACATGTTCTTTTTCTTTTGTAAATATTGCTAGATTGCCACTTTTCACGTCTTTTACTATCATTAAAGAATCCATCTTTTTTTGACCAAGAAAACAATAGTTATATAAAGTCCCATTCAAACTAAACACAATGCTGTGATAATTCTTATTACTGGAAGCTGGTGTTGAGAGAAAGAGTGACAAGCCTTAATAAAATGTGAGCTTTGGATTGATAGAATGTTCAGGCTTTTGGCCAATGCTATATAACCTGTTTTCCCAATTTGCCCTGATGATTACAGTGTGTGTAATAGACTGCCATTGCTGTGGTTGTAAGCATGTATTAAAATACAGATTTGTTGTAAATGCTTCCATTTAGGTGTTCTGGTGGGCTGTTTTTAACCAAACTAAAGATCTTGCTCTGGCGTATTTTCCTCCAGGTCTTTGGGCAGAACAGAGGACATGGCGGTATGTTCCAGCATCAGCAGTCATGATGAAGACTTGTTCATTTCATCAGGCCCTTGCTTGTTGTAGTGGTTCTTTTGCCAGGTTGCCAGGTTGGCCTGAGCATCAGATGAGCCTTAAATGTGTTACGTTTTCATTTCCAGCTCCTGCAGTACAGAGAGCATCTCAATATCAAAGATGAAGTGCGAAGAAAAGACTTCTTGAAAAGCTGTGTCGGGTAAGGCACAATCCAGTTCAGCAGAGCTGCTCAATCCTGTTCCTGGAGATCTACTGTCCTGGAGGTTTTCACTCCAACCCTGACAAAGCTTGCCTCATTCACCATCTAAACAATTCCTTGAGCTACTAATTAGTAGAATACGTTGTGCCAAATTAGGGTTGAATTTAAAACCTACAGGACGTCTCCGGAAACAGGGTTAGGCAGCCCTGCAGTACAGTATCTGATTGTACTACTGGTGATTTTATAACGTTTTTGTTCAATGTATTTATCCTTACTTTTTTTGCAGTCTTCCTTTCGCACCGGATGATGCAACTCATGTCCAAGACCACTACACTTTATTAGAAAGACAGATTATTATAGAGGTGAGAGGTGTTGCTGTGTTTCATTGGTGGTCTTTTAATGATATGCAGTCAGATGATCATGAGATAAATATACATTTTGTGAAGCTATTGCAAATTGCAAAAATATGCTGTGGAGTAGGGCTGGGTGATATCAGGATTTTTGTATTGTCACTGGTACAATTTCAAATGAAATTGTGGAGATCATCCTTCTTTAAGGATGAAAACCTACTCTGGGTATGATCACTCACCAGCTAACAAGCAAACCATGAGCAAAAAACTGATATCAAATAAAAAATGTTTTATTTTAAAGCAACTAGCAAACTTGCCTAAACTTGTTTTAATTAACCATATTTTTTAAAATGAAGTGCTACATATGTATTGCCACATCTGAAAATAGGTCAGATTTTTTGACAATGTGGCCAATCCGTATTATGCATTATGACTGTTTCAGAAATTTATTTACATGACTTAATTAAAAAAACAATTTTGTGTTTCTTGTGTTTGTTCAGGTTAATGACAAGCAGGTAGAAAGCAAAGGGCAGACAGACGTATTTAAAAAATATCCCAGAAAGGCCTCTATCCTGAACATGCCCATCATCACTACCCTGTACTACTCCTGTTTCTACCACTATGGGGAGTCAGAGGTTTGTCGTTTCTCCTAGTTAAGCTTCAACTGGTGGCTGCTTGAATTTACATTTCCTCTTAATCTTTCACAAACCTTGTGTGCTATTCTCATAATGTTCTGACCCTTGGCTTGGTACAGGGCACATACAGCAGTCCAGCAAACATTAGACAGACATTTAAGGTAAGAGAAAATTATTCCTTATTTGTGTTTAAAGTGTTGTTGGCTTATCTAGTTATAGTGAGGCCTATAGAGTCATCTTCACTAGGGCACAAGTTTAGTGAAAACCTCACAGTTGACAAAAGTCGCTGTGGCTATTACTTCCTTTTCGTGGTCAGATTTATTCATGTGCAGAATACCACATAGTACGTCATTTTCCATTCCATATCTGTCAATAGCATTTTTGTTCTCATTCTGTGTTAAGGCAGTGGTAAATGATGGCCTTTTCAAAAGTACCTACTTTTCCTTGCACTCTTACTAGCCAGTGACATCTTTCCATTGTAAAGCTGATGACAGCCCGCTTTGTTTTTCTGATAATTTTGGGTCTGAGTCAATTTCATTTAAACATTAACATAAAACATTGGCTCCCCCCTCCCACCCCAGAACCCCCCCCCCCCCTCCCCCACCACCTTCCCCGGACCTTCACCGTTACAAAATGAAATTTTTGAGCAATCAAGCATGCTCCACTATAAAACCAAGGGAAATGCTGTTTTCTTGCACAAATAATTTGTAAATGCCAAGTTCAGAAAAGGTCTCTTGTAAAATCCTGGGATCCAGAGGGAGTTTTGTGAAGTCTGCAGCCTAACAGCCTCAAGGTATTTGTGTGCTGGTTGAAAGAAGTGTTGTTTCTTTTTGAGTGCATCACAGTTGTTGTCTTCTCCACAAATTCGCTGAATATCTAGACACGTTGGCTATTTGAGGTTGTGACTCACTGTGCTGTGCATCTTTTGAGCTAGTGTTTGACATAAATTTTGTTGTTCAATCTTATAAATGTGCTTATTGTACATTTACTGTATTCTGATTTCATCTCATTCATCAGCAAGGATTTTGCCATAATTTTGCCATTTTACAGTTTCTTAGTCTCTGTGTGTTAGGAAAACAGTTTGCTTTTATAAGTCTCAATTAACCAGTAATGGTATGATTAGAGAGGTGATTGTGTTAATGCTTGATTATTGATTGTAATGCAAGCTTAAATCCCTGTTTTTCATGCTTTATAACCCATTTCATTACATTTAGAGCTTTGCATGACCAGGCCCCTGAATACATCTCAGAGTTGATATATTACCTTAGATACTCACCAGGCTTGGATCAGCATTTCAAGGTTACATCTGTAATGGAAACCTGATTAAGACGAAGTGTGATTTATTTTTTTCTGTGCAGGCCCAAGATTATAGATCCCCTTGCATGAGGGATATACTGATTGTCTCTACTTTTATGGCACTTTAAAGACCATTCTTTTAAAAAATACCATTTTCCTTTTATATTTTTCTTTGTCTACTTGTTATTTTCCGCCTTAATTAGATATTTTTACCTTGTATTTTGTGGAAGGATTGTTTTAAATTTGTTCCAACTGTGGTATTGAATGTTTACTGTACTAGGCTTTAAGAATACTTGAAAGGTTTGAAAGGTGCTTTAAAAATAAAATTAAATTTGGGTAAATGATGGTACCAGTTGTTGCCACTCTGTAGACTTTAACATTTTTATAATACACCCTTGACTTGAACTGTTTATTATTAGGAATAAAATATTTATATTATACTTAAAGTATTTAAGTATATAATAAATATATATATAGTATATACTCGGATCCAGTAATCATAATTTGTTTCTTTTTCCTCCAGATTTCCGAAAAGCAGTATTTCCTCACAGCCCTAGGGGCAAGGGCAAAGCTGAAAGCCTGGTTCGATGTAGACAGCCTGTTCACCACCAAGAACTGGTTGGGCTACACGAAGAAGAGATCTCCAATTGGGTTTCACCGAGTGGTGGACATCCTACAGAAAAACAATGCACCGGTGCAGGTAGGTACAGCACAGTATTTTCCACCGCCTGACCTTCAGGGGGTACTCAAATGTAGCGGTTTCAAGTGAAGTCCCTTTATTGTCAACTGCAATATGGAGTCCATCATGTTTATTGACATGCATTCTGCGGATTGTCCACCAGATGTCTCTGTAGCCACCACATGTCTATCCACTGGTTATAATGAATATTTCCACCACATGACTGAATTGTTGGAGCATTAATAACTAGACTGATATTTTTTATTTACATCCAGCTCATAGGGTGCTGAGAACAGACGGCTGATCCAGAGTGAAATTGAGTCTGTGAAACAGTACATAAAACAAATATTTACTGAAAGTCGGAGCAATTTTTCTAGCAAGCTCCACATAAACTGCATAGGTTAAAAGTTTAAAGGTATAAGTACAGGCAACCTCAACATACAAGCTAACCCAACAGCCTGCCAGCTGTATCAGTTTAACCTGACCACAATCTCACATTTCATGGAGTATTGTTTTCGTTTTGCTGTCCTCCATTTGGCACAAAGATATGTGAGATTTGAAAAACAGCTAGTGAAAAACACCAGGCCTAATTTCCACTAAAATTGGACTATAGGTTAGTGGCAAGTACATATGAATAATGCTAAGTGAACTACAGCACAGCAAACACAGAAATTGTTGTTATGATTGATGTAGAGAGTAAGAGGGAGAGTGTATCCAGAGTCTGTTGCATGTGTGTCAGTCTGTGCATGTCTGGTATCCTTATACGGTCAGTACCAATGCCTCTAAATCTGCTCCAGGTGCTGCAGGAGTACTTGAGTTTGGTGGAAGATACAGAGCTGAGGATCAGCCTGGCTCAGAAACACAGGTGCCATGACATAATCATTGATGTGAGTGTCCACTGAGCATCCAGTCAGATCTACTGATTATCTACTGATCTACTGATTATCTCTAATTATCCACGTTTCCTAGTGCCATTGAGAGCTATATATCTGACTAGGAGGGATAATAATGAATGCTAACATTATTCATACTGTGTTGACAGCTGACCGCAATTAAAGACACTTCCATCATGCTGAGAATATATTTTTACTTATAAAGAATTATTTGGTTTCATATACATTATGAGTGTATTAGACACATCTGACTGCAAATTAACATTATTAATTTCCTATTGTGTGGTGTGTGTTGTTTACAACCTCCTGGTCCTGTTTTAAACCTGTTTTTTTGGTGAAAGAGAACAATTGCACAAATTCCTAATTGTACCCCTCTTCCTCCCTCACCTCAGACCTACAAAGACTTGAAGGACCGGCAGCAGCTGATTGTGTACAGGGGTAAGGTTGAGAGGGGGTCACCTGAGGACAGGAAGATCGAAGCACTGCTGAACAACACGGTAGGTCAGGGAAGCGTCTCCCTCGGACCCGCAAGTAATAAGTCAGTGTCTCTCCCTTGCCTGTGTGAGCTACTCCTGCAGGAGCAACTGTGTAGCTCGTCCTTCTCCGTTTCTCTGTGCTGGCTGCAGAGGTACCCTTATGGAAATGGTGGGCACTCCCAATACGCTGAAAATGATCAACATCAGAAAAGATATTGCAACACTTCTTGGTGGGCAAAAATACCAAATATACAAGTAGCATATTCTATTCCTGTGAGGGTATAAAAAAACAAGCAACATTCCTTTTAGGCTACAGTGAAACTTGGTGTGAATGTGGATACCAGTGGGACATGAATTGGCAGTGTAGTGTAGTATAGTGAGACCACCATTTTGGATTTTGTAGGATTTAAATGACACTTTCTGATGACACTTGTATTCACATGGTTGAACTGTTTGTCGTATTTTTGGCACTTATCACCTCAGTAGGATGTGTGCTGTATTAAAAATAGGAACAAAAGGAAATCATTTTACCTGTAAAAAAAAAAAAAAGCAACATTATTCTTTTTGCCACTTTAATGCCATTTGTATGATTCTGTGATCTGTCTTTCCACTCCTGTCCAAAACAATATTGTAGTGGTTATATCTCTTCTTCAAGCAGACCTAACAGAAAAAAAATGTTTGTTGTGAATTATCGCAGGACTAATCTATATACTTTTCAAAAACTGAACACGAAACAAAATCCTAAATGATTCACTTTTCTCTTTCAGCAAATCCGATGGAAAAACTGACCCCTTTGGTGAGCAATCTATGGGCACAGGAAGCGCGTCAGAAAAGGAACCCTCATGACCAAAGTTCAAAGGCATTCTTTTTTTAATGAACTGTGAAGGCCTTGTTTGAGTTCGATAGCTTGTATGTCTATATGTAAATTTAAGATGAGCTGTTGGTCAATTTCCAGTTACTGTGCAAACAAAGATTGACAAAGGAGAAGCTATCTGGAACTGAAGAGACGTTTATTTATTTGCATTTTTGTAAAGCTTCCCAAGCATGGATTTCAACTTGCCAGCTTTGCTTCAGCATTTCTGTTAAACGAGAGTGCACCATACTGACCTTACACTAAAACATGGACGGTTTTTTTTTTGGAAATATGAAACAATGTGATCCAAAATGTAAATCTACTCCTAAAATTTTTTCTTCTGCTGTAAAATTTCCTGAATTTACTTTTGTTTATTTTTATTGTTGTTTTAAAGGCCATAAAAATAAAACAGAATTGCTGAAAAGACAGTAAAGTGTAAAAACTTTCAAATTAGTTTTTCATTTACGAAGTAGCTCCCAGAAAACAGATGCAATTAAATATCTGCTAAATGTTTAGGTTTTTTCCATTGCCATTGCCATTTTCTAATATAAGGCCTATGTATTGTAAAAATGATGATCTGAGTTCATTTAATTGCACTAACAACATAAATCTGGTAGTAAGGCCAGAAGACAGAAACAGCAAAAACAAGATATTAGGGCAAGATGGCAGACACTTCATGAGAAGAAGGTGGGTACATGGCACTGATCTCTAGCTGGGGACCCATAAAACGATGGTGGTCTTTCCAGGTTTCCCCCAATTGAGTGAGGAGAGAGGAAGTGAATGCCCAGCTGCTGTTCCACTTAACCATTGTTTTCTCACCTACTCCCATGACAGAATTCCATTACAAGAATTTTTTGATGCCTCCCTCCGGTTCCACAGGTTGCTGAGGTTCATCTCCTGTTGAACATCTTTTTTGTCCGTGGGATGTTCAGGCCCCCTATGGATCCCTAGCTGCCTCCCTTTCTATTCTGTTATAGGCACCTTTTTCCTTGTCTTGGATAGTTGTGCTTAATTTATACCTACGTCCCTCTGCTTTTGACCCTAAGGGCTGAAATGAGAACACAGTCCACTTTTTTTCTCAGTCCTGTTTGTCGGCGATTTGTGAATATGATGCTGAAATGTATGGCATATCAGTGTGTTGTCCCTGTTCTCAGTTTATTCTTTCAAATTTATTTCGCCCTGGAATATCACACTTCTTACTGGCAGCAGCAGTGATGAGAACTAGCAGATTTTGGAACCAGTAGCCGCCTATCAAGGTCTGTTCAAGTCCAATCAGTTATGCATTTAAAGTCATGACCGCGCATAGCTTTCAAGTGTGAGACATCACGTCAATGACAAAAAAAAAAGATATGTCGTGACTTCCTCGTCTCTGATTGTTAGTCAATAGTCAGAGCTAGCGGCCGTTTGACATTCATATTCCGAATGATGCAAATACGCAGTTGTATGTAACCCTGTATTTTTTATGAGAAGTGGCATCCATGACTGTTCTTAACGTATTTTTTGGCAATCCTTCATGCACTATCGTGGATTCATGTTTTCCATATAGCCTATAACTATACTGCACTTAGGTCTTGAAGAATTCAGTGAATTGACTCATGCTTTCTAAAATCCTCCTAAATGTAGCTCATTACCTTCCTTTGGTAATGTCTTTACCTCCGTTTCTCACCATTCGGCCTATAGTTTAAAATCCGCCCAATTGGGGGACTTCCAAATCAGGGGGATTTACTCACCAACGTCCTCTGCTGGTAAATTTTAGGAAATTCCTCGCTGTCGTTGGCAAACGGAGCGAAACCCTCGAACTGAAAGAAGCGTGGTGTCTTACTCGGTCAACAATGACTACGAACCTGTCACGTTGTAAGGGATCGTTCTCCGCTTTTCCTCCGCAGGTAAGTTCAGTCCAGTTATGAAACTATGGCATAATTTAAGGAGCACGATGTTGTAAATCTTCGGAGATTTGTGTTTCAACTGAAAATACGGTAAACTATAGATATTTTGCTAAATATCAGGTGCAGTACCTTACCGTTGGCTGCTATTTGCGGAACTTCACGTAAAACGAAATAAACTGGTTGATAATATAAAAATACTGACTTTGTTAAAACTACTCACTTTAATATTTTGCTGATAGTCTTTAAAACTGTAACTCTTTTTTTCTGCCTACAGATGCCCCCTCTAAACATAATATTAATATATAATGAGGAATAGATTTTACAAGAAATACCAGGTTAAGCCCTTTCGTAATTATAACCTCATAAAAGTATTACGGTCTACATAACACGAATTACCGTTGTTAAATCCAAACTGTGATCAAATATTAAACACGTGTGCCAGTAATGACTGTGTGTAGGCTGGAAAAAAGCTGGGGATTTTATCGTTATGCAAAAAAAATAAAAAAATAAAAAAATCTACTCTTGCACTAACCTATAGTCAGAAAATGTATGTCCGTATGTGAATCGCATTTTCACATTTTAAAATGGCTAATAATTTTTTATCATGTTTTAGAATTTAAGCGTTCGCATTCATTTACATTTTTAATAAAAGCTTCATAGATCAACTCCTTTGTTACTTCAACATTTCTGAAACGCCCAAATTGAAACCCAAAGAACAATGTGTGTATAGCTATAAGCCTAGCATTTTTTTGTCAGTGGCGATGGAGCGTGCAGTCTGGTCAAGATAATGGCTCGACGCCTTTCTGTGTGAAATTGAAAGGGATTTAGCTAACCCCAAACACTTAAGATGCCCACAGACGACAAATACTGTTGAAGTGAGTTGGCTAATGCATGTGATAAGCCTTTGCATTGCACTCGCCCGAGCGCCACTGACCCTAATGAGAGGAGACACGTCCAGAGAGCTTCAGCAAATACGCTAAGGAGGTCATGTCATTTTCATCGCCGATGCGTCGGAACAAATGAAGTGAGAGTAAGAAGTCTTCAGTCAATAAAGCAAGACTTCCTGTTAGCCTCTAGAGTAGGCCTATCCTATAGGTGCAACTGATTCAAATCAGTCTTGAATTATTATTTTGGAATTGATCTCTCAATATGGGCCCTAGGCTAATTTTCAACTTCAGAGTATTTGTGCTTTGACATTTACCTTATTGTTCCGTAGGCTATTTTGATAAATTAAAAAGGCTGGATTTTTTTTTCCTTTAGGCTTCCTTTCGCAGAAAAAAATCAAACTTTAAAGTCAGAACTCAAAAAAAAATTGCACGCGGCCCTAATCCTCTTCTGTACAACCACGATACACCCAAACAGAGTTTTTCGTTTTGGCGAAAAGTGGAAGCACGTGATTGCTGTTCACAGTTTGTGTGAAGCGCAATTAAAATCTGTTAAACATCCGAAAGTGTGCTCCCCTGTTTTGTGACTCATTAACTGTGGTAGGTGACGTTTTTATTAAAGTGAAGGGGATGATCTCTGCTAGGCTTACTGGAAAGCTCATTGGGGACCAAAAATGCTTTGAAAAAGTTGTGTTTTTAAGTGTTTTTATATACAGTGACTACTTGTATGGATATTTTTTAGTATTCTATTTCGTACTTACATTTTATTTCATGTGATTAATATCAAATAATATATCTAATATGTATTTAAAAATGAGTTAAACATTGCCCTATTTCTAAATGTGATTTACTGAATTTAGTTGTTTTCCCATACTTAATTTTGCAAGTGATGAGCTCAAATAACAGACAAAGTACAATAATAACAAGAAATTAACTGTCACCTTTTATATCCTGGTTATGACCTATTTCTTCCTGTGTTCAGTGATGTGGTTATTTTTCCATATTTCCACTCTCTCCCAAGTCAAGTGATGAATATTTCAGGAGCTGACTCGTTACGCTGGGGGAGGGGGATGTTGTCTTTAAATCAGTTAAAAGCAATGAGACCCGTGTAGGGAGAACAGCGGTTGAACTGCGTTCTTCTCCATAGAGGTAGCCGACGTGAGTGCGTTCTGCACTGAGAACAAAGGAAATGGATTGTGTGTCAAAGTGACTCAGAGTCACTGTGCCCTTAATTTATAGGCCTAACAGGAAAATAACAAAATTAGAACACAATGTTACGATGTTGGCTCTTGAAATAGATATGGAAACGACAGCCAAGACAACGTGACTTTGGACATGGGAAAAGGTGTGTATTTCACTACCTCCCCTGTCCATCATTCCCCTATTAAAGGGCAGCCAGGTTCAGTGAATTAAGTATTATTTTTGTCAAAAGCCCTAAACAGAAAGATGGAAACTTGGAAATGAGCATGATCTGCTGGAGTAAGGTAAACTAATAAAGTCATTGTTTCCTTGTCTAGAAGAACTAAAACTCAGGGACTGTTGAGGTTTTTGCTTAGATGTAAGACTTAGATGAAGTACCTCAACTCACAGTGTGTTTGCTGGGTTATGTGTGTTTGTATGTGTTTGCATGTGCAAGTGTGCCATTTGTTAGTTGTATATTTAAGAAAACCTAGAACCTCATAATCTGCAACATATATAATTTCTAGTCTAGTGAGATGTATAGTTACATATAAAATCATTATGTCCTAGAAAGGCCAGAGAGATTAAATAGACATGACATGAAAGAGACCAGAATTATGCATTTTTAATGAAATACCATTCTATGACATTAAGTGAAAATACAAACATATTGAAAAGGAAATTGAAAGTTGCAAGACAGGATGTACTGATTAACATGCATTCCATGTTCAGATGTTTAAAGATGCGGTCTTACTTGGTTTCTGAAGGCTCTTCTCTCTTTGCTTAACAGCCACCCCAAAAGCAATGCATGAGCCAGGTGTGACACAGCTGGTGCTGACCGCCGACATGAACCTGAATGGGAGCGACAACTGCACTCCGCCGTATGACCAGGGTCGCATCCCGCTGATTGTACTGTACAGCACGGTGCTGATCATTGGGCTGCCGGCCAACGTGGCCACCATATTCATGACATACCGGCAGGTGCGGCGCAAGAACGTGCTGGGAATCTACCTGCTGAGCCTGTCCCTGTGCGACCTCATGTATCTGGGCACCTTGCCCATGTGGGCAGCTTATGTCAACGCTGGCCACCAGTGGATGTACAGCTCCATAGCTTGCAAAGTGACAAGCTACGTGTTTTTCAACAACATGTACATAAGCATCTTCCTGCTGTGTTGCGTGTCCGTGGACCGCTATGTGGCCGTGGTTTACGCCGTGGAGTCTCGCGGCCTGCGGCGGCAGAAGCTCGCCGGCATGATCACTCTGGGCATCTGCCTCGTGGTGGCAGTTGGGCACCTGCCTGTCTTCACCATGTCGGAGGGAAACGTGGAGACTGGGGAGAGACGTTGCTTTGAGCCGGGCCAGAGCACCGCCACGGTGACGGGCTTCAACTACGCCCGTTTCTTCATTGGTTTCTTCATCCCTCTGGCCATCCTGGTGGTCACCAACCGCTCCATCCTGGCCAACATCCAGGCCAGCACCAGTCTGCAGGAGCGGCAGAAGGTGAAGGTCAAGTACCTGGCCATGGCGGTCATCGCTTTCTTCCTGGTCTGCTTCGCCCCCTACCACATCATCCTGCTGCTGCGCGCCGTCATGTACCACTACCGGGACTTCCAGGAGAAGTGCCACTTTGAGAATAGCATTTACACGCCCTACACCATCTCCCTGGGGCTGTCCACCTTCAACAGCGCCATGAACCCCATCCTCTACGTGCTGGCCAGCGACAACATACGCAAGGAGATCCGGCATGGCCTGGCTAGCTTCCGCAGCCGGAGCACCCTGCAGCCCCGGTGTACGGACAGCAGCTAGCACCGGATACCCAACTCCAGGAACTCATGGGACGCGGCCCCCACGCGGGGGAACAGCTGTTGGGTTTCGCAGGTGAACACGTCGCTGAGTTGAACGGCTGCTTGTGCTGCTGTGGGGCATGCGCGTAGACCGCTGTGCGTGCCGGTGCCAAACCAGTTATTACATTTTTCTGTATTCATATCTGCCACACTTCTGTCTTACAAGTGTGTCAAACGTTGTGCCACAATGTGTCCAGGAAGCCATAGTTTGGAGCGATAGGGAATGAAGTAGGAATTTTTTTTTTACATCGCTGCTATGAGGACTTGAGATACTTGCATGTATTTAAATATCTGATGGTATGTCTTGGTTTTCAAAAGTTTTTGATAGCTACACAGAATTCCTTTTTTCAAAATAAAAAATAGGTTGGAGTGGATTCATTGAAGTAGAGCAGATCCTGAACATGTATATTATGTTCTGAAAATTAGTGTATGGCATACAACTGTTTGTGTCTGAAATTTGGTTTGATGGCTTGATTGAAGTTTTACAATAGGAAGACACCACTATTATCTAAATGTTATGTGGTTGGTTTAGTTTTGGAGATATGTGGACATGGCTGCCAACTCTGACACATTGTTGGTTGTGCTGTGATCTAACAACTCTCACTAACCCTATCAGCAGCCAGTATTAGTCAAGTAATGCCATACAACATTTGCCCAATAGTATTTCATCAGTCAGTAGTCGAGGTTGACATTCTGAAGGTTCCACTTAATTTCTCCAGCAGCCAGGGTTGGAGAATTGTTATTGGCCCTTTAGGGCTAAGTTTGGCCCACTGATAGGAATTACATGCCGAATAGCCAGAATTTGTCACAATGTCTGAATATTTGTTGTTTTATTTAAAAGTGTTTAGTTCAGTATTTCTCATTCTGAAACATTATTTAACTTTTATCTACTTTTTTACCTGAGCATACAATTTTGACAGAGAATGTAAGTAAAATAATTTAATAACAGAGCACTGACCACAGTTTACAGAATTTATGCAAACGTGATGTACTCGTGTACACATACTAGATTGTAAAACATACTTTTTATGCCTCCGCGACGGCACAGCCGTGGCCGGAGGCATTATGTTTCTGGGTTGTCCGTCCGTCCGTCCGTCCGTGAACGCGATATCTCAGGAACACTTTGAGGGAATTTCTTCAAATTTGGCACAAACGTCCACTTGGACTCAAGGATGAACTGATTAGATTTTGGTGGTCAAAGGTCAAGGTCACTGTGACCTCATAAAACACATTTTTGCCTTGAGGGAATTAAGACTGATTCCTAGACTAATATGGGAAACAGTATTAACTTGGCTATAGCCTATTTAGGTAAAACTAAACACAGATTTGAATACATTTTCATTACAGTAAGGCACACATCCACAAGGACCAAATAGTGATGATCACGTCTACAAAGATAACTGCACAGAGAAGCGGATTGGAAAGTGTGAAATTCCGCTACAACTTCCGTTGCATTTCTTGTGTATAAAACCATTCTTAAACCCCCAAAAAAATGCTTCCGCTCTGTTCATTTTATCTATAATTTAATAATTAATACGTATATGAACACTCGTCCTCCTCTCCGCCACTGCCTCCACACTGCCCAGTTCCAACCTGATCACCTAGCTGGCCTTCCTTAACAACTTGTTGAGACTGCTGACCTCCAAGCCTTGATACCACCACCCCAGCACATCACCGCGAAAAACAGAGCACTGGCTACTGGTTGGCAGAGGCATACAACCATGAGGTGGTGTTTCTAGTTCATATTTACTGTAGTAATAACCATTTTCCATTGGTAATTTCAATATTTTTAATGACTGTTAAGTCCACTCTTTCATTCTAATGGATCATTCAGGGGTATTTATATGCTTTATACATACCTTTGTACAATGACTTCTAATACCATATGGTAAGAAAGACTTGCAACCAGGTTAGGATATAGACATTGGAAGACTAAAATTATGTTTGAAATTTCATTTTCCATTATCTTGTAAGAAACTAAACAATCCTGGATGATGCTTGTAATTCAGAAATGAGAAATTGAAGTCATTACTAACACATTATTAAAAAGTGTAAGGAAACCGTTTTCTTCAGTATCATTTATATTTACTGAAATTTAAGGTCTAATACTTTGTTCTTTGCAATATTTCATGCCCTTTTTGGAGAAAGCAATATTTTCTTATGTAATTAGTCATACTTTTGTTTATTTATTTTGTGTGTATTATGTGTTCAGCGGTGTGAGATGCAAGGGCTTTGGAATGTTAGCTACAGGAAAGCTGTGTCTTTCATAGACAGGGAGGGAGCACTGTACCGAAAATAGGGAAGTTCTTAAAGATCACAACACTTCTTACTGAGGAAGTGTGCAAGCGGGGATTTTTTAAACTTGTCATACTCAGGTGGAGTGTGGTGTCCCTAGTTCTGCTTTTGAACAGGATCCTCATTTTAATCTCATACAGATTAAATATACAGATTTTTATACACATTTGCCTTGGTGACATTCAATGATTTGACAGTTTGTTGTACTGAAGGAAACTCTTTACTACCATTTCCTACCACTTCCACTTTACAGTATCACTGAAGTTCAACTCAAGAATCATGAGAGAAAGAAGGAATCTTTTTTGTATTGGGTGTTTTTGTCAAAGTAAACTACATGAATGATGTGTGATGTGAATTTATTGTTTGTTTTATATTGGTTTAAGTAAAGTAAATAGTTGTAGCCACATTTTAAAATTTTGCCACACATTATTGGATGCAACTATTAGTCGTGTTCCCTTCCCCTTTTTGTAGCTGGAACACAAATTACTGAAGTGTATAATTTGAATAATTTTTACAAATCCTGCAGTATTTACTGATATTTTCTTATTTCTTATTTTACAGGTGTTAAATTCTGTTGGTTTAATAGTATTGTAAGCCATTATATGTGTTAGGCCCCTTTATATTTATACACATGCGTGACAAATTAAAGGAAAAACCAACATAAAGTGTCTTAGTAAGGTGTTGGGCCACTACAAGTCGCCAGAACAGCTTCAGTGTACCTCGGAATAGATTGTACGACTGTAAGTCTCTGAAACTCTACTGGAGGGATGGAACACCATTCTTCCAAAAGATTGGGTTGAGTCTTCATTTGGTGTTTTGATGATGGTGGTGGAGGACGCTGTCTAACCCTTTGGTCCAAGAACTCCCTTGGGGGTTCAATTGGGTTGAGATCTGGTGACTATGAAGACCATAGCATATGATTCACATCATTTTCATACTCATTAAACCATTCAGTGACCCCTCATGCCCTGTGGATCGGGGAATTGTCATCCTTGAAGAGACCACTCCCATCAGGATAGAAATGTTTCATCATAGGATAAATTGAAAAATTGATTTGCAGTGACCTTTCCCTCTAAGGGTACAAGTGGACCCAAACCATGCCAGGAAAATTCCCCCCACAGCATTACAGAGCCACCAGATCCCCGCACTGTAGGGGTAGCACATTCAGGCCTGTGCCATTGTCTTGCTGTACGCCATACATGCACTCGCCCACTTGTCAAGAATATGATGAAGGATGACTTCTGGCCATATCACTTTTTTCCACATCTCTGTAGACCAGTGCCTATTGTTTTTGCACCACTGAATTCTCAAATGTGCATTCGTCTTAGTAATAGAGGGGTTTATGCACCGAAAACCTACAATAATATCCCTCTCCATGTAGTTGTCAATGGACTTGCTGACATAGCCTGATCATGTCCTGCATTGACATTCTCAGTCACCTGAGGAGTTGCTCTTCTGTTTTTCCTTACATATTGCACTAATCCACAAGCATCATGGTCATCGAATGTGCACTTTTGACCACAATTTGCTGATGTCTTTACCTTAGATCTAAATGCAGACTTCAGTCACTGTTCCTATTGAAACACTAGTCTGTTGAGCTGTTGAGCAGTCTTTGTGACTGAAGCTCCTGCCATCCGTGCCCCAATAATGAACCCTCTTTTAAAGTGACTTAGATATTTTTCTCTTGTAATCTTGACCCACAATCGAGGTCACTTGGGCCTGCTCAGTATTTTTATACTTGAGCATTTTTATACATGAGCCACAGAGCATGATAGGATGCTAATATCTTAATTGTATCATGCAGTGCCCCTGTATGGAAGCATCTGCATTCATTATGTTTTTCTACTCATAAATTCAAGTTTTTCATTTAATTTGTCACCCATCTGTATATATATATAATATAATATAATTCCACCCATCTGTCACATATGTGTGTGTGTGTGTGTGTAATAACTTTATATTACTGTTGAAATACTGTTGAAGTAAGAGTACTTTCTGCCAGTGTTCGAAGTACAGGGTGAATGCAGTTCACCTCTGCTCTGATTATAAGCTGTGAGTTTTGCATGATTACAAATTTACACACATAAGGAAAAGCATCATACAGATTATTTTACCCAATTAAGGAGCTAAAATGTAATGTCATTTTATGTGTCACTTTTGTCTGGTGATAAGACGTGACAAACTTCGCATGTGGTTTATGTTAATTTAATGGGAGTAATGTGGGCTACGGTACGTGTACACAGTTTTATAGTCGGCAGAAAACTGTCAAACGACATTTCCTGTTGAACAACGAATTCTTAAATTCAGTTTTGCGCTCAGTTTTGAGCACATCAAAAGGGTTGAGTGGACATTTTGTAGACATATTAATCTATTTTGCACCTCAAAAGGGGATTTTTAAAAAAATGAAAGGTTTTTCCTACATGTTGGATAAACTATGTTCTGTTGAAATCATCGTTTGCAATCAAAAGATTAAAAAGCATTTTCTCTCTGAGGGATTAGTTCTCTCTTATTTCTGATGGATCTAAATAAATAGGTGATGATGCGATTGTTAGAGGTCCCTTGCAGCCTCTGTTGATGCAATACAGAGAGGTAACTCTTGAATCATAACGTGGTACATAGGAGTTGCCCTTTGAACTCAAAACATTTTGTCTGCCCTGCTCTGCAGACCTTGATATTGTTCAACACATCCATCTATGAGCCACATCCTGCTAGTGCTTTCTGTAAACTAGTTGTCATTATCACTCTGAGAAAGTAGAGATGAGGTTTTTGGCTACTTAAAACAGAACAAAACTAAAGTTTTAATCCATAAAGTGAGATGTTGACAAATAACAGGTACAGTGTTGTGGAGGTATACCGGGAACAAACTCCATTTCATGAAGCTACGTGCAGAAACAATTGTCAGCGGCTTAGGTGTGAGTTCATATTGGGTGTGCATTACGTGTACTTTTCTGCAAAAGAAGTCAGCGTCTGCGTTTGAAATTGCACGTCCCGGTAGTAACAGGAAATTGATTTGGATAAGAATCTGAAATTAAGGTTAGTACAGATATGCAAACACATACAGAATTTTGTAATGGGAGTTGATAAGGTACTGCATAGCCACCAGAAATTGAACTGCCATTATAATTTTAAAGTGCAGTATAATATTGTAACAGCATGTTAATATAAACAAACTTTTGCCAACTAATCACAAGTGATTTTAGTTTCAAATAATCTTAGTATTTTAGCTCAAATTGCAGCAGCTGCATTGTCCTTGTTACAACATTTTAGGCTTGACAAACTGGCATGGGAAATGATTCTGTTGCACAACAAATACATTTTGTAAGACACAAATGTGAAAGTTTTAAAAAGAAAGTAAGCTTTTTGAATTACAAACTGACAGGAAATTGTGGTGATCCTCTGCAAAGTCTGTACTGCAGCCATCTTCAGTTCTAACGTGTTTCAGGGGATTTGTACCTTCAGTCTTGTCTTCAGGAAGTGAAACACAAGTTCAGTTGGATTCAGGTCAGATGATTTAGCCAGTCAAGAACGTTCCCCTTTTTAGCCCTGAAAAACTCCTCGGTTGTTTTAGCAGTGCTTTGGGGTAATTGTCAAAATAATAGCCAGTTGATAGTCATACATGCCCAAGCCATAATGTTACTTTCACCAAATGTTAAAGGTGAGGGGGATGCTGTGGATCATGAGCATATCCTTTCTTTCTTCAACACTTTTTTATTTCCATCACTTTAATACTGGTTAAAACGAATTTCATCTCTCCCTAATAGTTCGTTCTACAGAGCTCTACAGTTTTATAAATGTGCCTTTTAACTGTAATCTGGCAAATCAGATTACCAGTGGTTTGATCCTGCAGTGAACCCTCTAAGGTTCTTCTCTTTATTTTTGTCTTTGACATGTCTATGCCTACATTCTGCACATATACATACAAGTATATGTATGTGCATGCAGACACACAAATTAAAAATATAAACTACACTCTTCTGTTTAAGTCAGGAAGGGAAATCACTGAATCATTAATGAAGGCTGAAGCATGGTCAGCTGACATTTGTGTGGCCAGCTTGTATGCCTGGCCTCTGACTCTCGAGCAGGTCGTAAATAATTAATAGCCTTTATGACAATGCTCACTATTTAATTGGGCCCCAATAAATCATTAAGTACCAGCATCTGGTCACATCCCCCCATCCCTGTACACACAAGTTCACGCTCAGGCTGATGTTCAGACCCGTCTGTCTGGGCTGCTAGGCACTGTCTGGACATCCTAATGCCAGTGGCCAGTCACCAGTTATGTGACAGGAGGCCAGAGCCACTCTCAGCTGGCCACTCTCAGATGGCCATCTGCACATTATTTGCCTGACTTCATCCACCCTACCAGACCTGAGCTCCTGTCTCGTGCCTAATTGCAATGATTCCAAGGGCCATGACTAACAGGGGCCTTCAAGAAATTTAGAGAACATAGGAAGATAGGGCAGGTGGGGCCCAATGTGAGATCTTTTCATGGGGCTCAAAATGCCCTGGTGGTGCCCCTGCCAGTGCTTTTTGTTAGAGAGGTGCAAGCAACAACTGTCATGTTTAACAGAAGGACAAATTGGACTAAACAAGCTGACTAGTCTGTTCTGGTCAATATGAACATTAAAACATTAATTTCTCCTCTACTTTACAAACAGGCCTTATGCAAAAACATACTGAAATACTCCTATGCTGTTTGTTGCAGAAGTGCAAGTGATAAAACAATGTCATGTTTAACAGAAGGGAAAATGTGTTTAAGAAAGTGTGAAAGCTGAGTTCCGGCTTTTTGATTTGCGTGTTGAGCATCATGCACACTGCAAAAAAGAATGGTTATGAGGATAACCTCAGTTTTATTAATGAGGGTCAACACAATAGAAGGGTGAGAAATCAAGAAGACAGAATACCAAATGAACCGCCACTACAGAGTGTGGTCACAACATCACTCAGCACTGTCTTTTTTCTGACTAAAGACCATGTAAGCCCCAAGTGACAACAAAGTGTGGTGTGTGGAACTTTCCTAAAAGCGACTTTACCTTCGTAACCACTTGTTCCATTTCATTTCAGTACAACACGCCACATATGGTTCATCAGTATAGCAAATCAGTCAGGGGGGGTCTATAGTGGTTACACACAAGCAGACGAGTGTTGTACAGCGGGACTCTCCTACCTCAACCTCACCGCATTGGGGGAGAAAACAGCATTCCCAAATGCAGGATAGTATAACAGTAGCACCGACAGTCCTCAAAGAACAGAGCGAACAGACAAAAACTGCCAGGTGGGTGCAATCTAGCCACAGAACACTGTGAACACTGACAGAACTGTGCAAACCAAAGAATCTCACCACCCCTTGTCTGCACCTAGTACAGAAGAGGCAACTAATGCAGAAGATGCTACATTAAGCTGACATAATCGGCAAAAGACATGGGAGAACAACCAAGCGCTGCACAAATGTCTTCCGGAGGGGGCATCTCTTAGCCAGTGCCTAAGAGGTGGTCACACCCCTAGTAGAGTGAGCCACCACGGCAGCAGGAGGGGTCTCCCCAGCACTGCCATAAGCCATAGATATTGTGTCTACTATCCTTTGAGCTGAACACAGCTTGTACAGAGCATGGCCCAGTACCTTACTTCCACAGCACACAAAGAAATTATCTGCTTGTGTGGGAAATATTGGTCCTCAGAGCCTGGCCTGCGCACAGGGTTTGTAGCCTAGCCTAATGGTTCATGATTGGGAGAATGGAAGGCTTCTAAAACCACAGGCATAGCTACCAGGGGGCACTCGTTAACAATTCTCTCAAGTCCACCATCCTGGTCTGATGGGGTCAGTCTTGGTTTACAAGCTGACCCCTCTCAATCATCTGACCTTTGCCAGAACCACAGGAATGAGAAGAAAAGGTGGAAAGGCATAAAGCAGCACAGTTGGCCACTGGTGTGCAAAGGCATCTACACCTACACCCCACCTGACCTCTCAGTCGAGACACAATTCCCCTGGCCTATGCTTCCCCAAATATGGAGTCTGCTGTCACATTGGCTGTCCTGGGGAGGTGAACAGCCTGCAGAGACACACCCCTGGTGACACTGACTCCTCATCAATAGAGTCAGACTGCTGATGGATCAGAGCCACCAATTAATCTGTTCAAATTATCGGACACTACAAATGACGTTTCATCAGTATAACGGTGAGAGCGTCAAGCTATAGGCTCCCATGGCTCTGGAGGCATGTAAGATTGCTACTGACCTGCTAGGAGGCCTCATAGAGACTCTTGCATCTCCTGCATTTGTCGCTGGAGGTGTGCTAGAATTTGGGCCTTTAGCATACATGAGCTTCACAGCGCACCCTTCACTTGGGGTCCCCACTTCTAGGGCAGTTGGACATTCTGTTGAGGTTTCTCTGAATTGGCACATTTTTAGGGCTAAAAATGACAACGGATTTTGTTTTCTGGATTCTTGCAGTGATAATCATATCGATTTTATTGTGATGTATGCTGTCAGCGGTTTTCCAAAGGTGAGGACCCCTCAAGCTTGTGTTGCCATGGTTTTCAAGCAGCCTGTCTGGTTTTCAAATTATATGTACATGTCCCGTTTGTGGTTTCCAACAGGACAGTACTCAACAATTTAATGAATAATTGATAGAAGAAATGTACCAGTAGTTTGTAATGAATTTGCATGTATATGACTTCCCTATCTGAATTTGATTTCAAGGGGGTTTCCCCCAAAGATGGTGTTTCCGAGGGGATTCCCCCGGTCTAACGTTTTCAGAGAGGGGACCCCTGTTCCCATTGCTCTATTGTTCATTAGCTAGGTAGCTAATCTCAACCTGACAGAAACTATAGTTTCAATAAAGCAAGCAACTTATTTTTTAAAGCACATAATGGCTTCAAAATTCACGGTTGAGATATTTATAAGCGCAGTTTCTCTTCAGCTTTTGTTTACCACAGACCTTTCGGAAAAAATTGAAATCCCTATGGAAAAAAGCAATGTAAATCTGCTTGAAGAAACTCTGGTTGGCTTACAAAAAGACATCATTACTGTAACACCATATGTGGGGTTTGCATGTGTAATGATAGAGAATGCATTTAATAAATGAGATCCCCACAAAGATTATACAGTTGTAAAAGCAACATTATTTTTTTTTTTTTCCAATTATTATTTGTTAGCAGGCAAGCTAGCTTCCATTCCACACATGACCAAGATGGCAACCACAATGTTTTGACGACGTCCTTTTGCCTGTGAGTGTTAAGAAATTGGCTACTTAGATCAGATTTTGTAATTGGCTGATGCAGCTAAATGTCCAATGGGGAGAATTATTGATTGTGGTACTGGAAATAGAAGAAGAAGAAGAAGAAGAAGAAAGAGGAGGAAGAGGAGAGGGAAAAAACATGAAATTCCTGAATTTTGATACTTTATTGTGAGGACGTGTGATGTTTTTTGCGTTCTTAGGGGCTAAGACTCTGTGGTCATTGTGCTTATTTCTGTAATTTGTTGGGGGCTATATCTGGCCTGCGGGCCTTGAGTTTGGCACATGTAAAAGAAAAGGAAAATCAATTACTGAACAAATGATTTTTACAACAGAAATAAAGGAAATAGAGGGGAAAGCATTCACCTCGGGGCAATGGGTATGTGGGGCTGTAAGCAATGAGCATTTGACTAAGAGAAAGAGAGAGAAAGAGAGCATGCTCCACCCTACAGCATGCTATCTTTGTTTCTGCTCCCTTTCTACTGTTGTTTAGGATTTCCCTGCTTGAGTAAGATGGTAGTCCCACTTTCAGAGGTGACACATCAAATCAGTCAGGTTGATCAGTGATGTGCGTACAGTTTGCCAGAATGTGGCAGGGCAGGAAGTAGAAGCGTAGAGGAGGGTAATCTCGGTTTACCATTGCAAGGGCATGCTGTGAAAACTCCGAGGAACCAAATAATAATAATAACCAGTAAGCATCCACTTGGTTAGTGTAAGTGGTGTTTTGCTATTACAGAATGAGATACTTCCCTATACAGAATTGGTTTGCTTGAAATAGTTAGTTAGCTCCCTGCTCAGTCAGAGTCCCACTAGTGGCTTTGTTATGTGATTTAATTGTTGCCTGATCTTGTGTCTCCATATAGTAGCTCTCCAACATTCTCATAATAGCCAAAGGTGTCACTCCTAAAATGAAATTATTAATATTTAATGTGTCACCATAATGCTTACTAGAAGATGGTCAATTTCCCTATAACCTTAAAAAGATGTGTTGTATTGTAAATTGACCTGAACCTATATATATATATATATATATATATAAATATATAAAGGAGAAATCAGCACCCCTTAGATCCTCCTTGATCATTAATTAAGTATGCACAGGCCAGGAGAAAAGTGGGTGTGTCCTTCTCTTTCTTTAGATAAATATGTGCAACCTCCTTTTAGGATGCAATTACTTGGCAAGAGGTAAGTTTGTTATAAGTAGTTGGAAGTGGGCTTCTGAGTCCTGCATCTAGGTCTGGTGTTCTACATTTCATTTTTGGTCGTTTGGAATATTCTGCAGTCTTTTGGTTTTTGAAGTTTGGTCTTGGTACGTCCTTGGATTACTTTTGGATGAACATGCTGCGGTTTTGGTTATTTTCTTTCATTCAATAATTTTGTGACTGTAACCTGTCCATGTTTGCAACATGTTATTCTTTTAAGGTAGTTAAACCTTATTTTTAGATTAGAATATTTGTGAATATTTGTTGTAACTTAATACAAATGTTCATTTTAATCTGGTTTCGAGTTGTACATTTTGATAAATGTTTATCCAACAGTTTTCTCTGCTTATCAATGAATTTGGTGATTTAATTGAAAATTGATATCTTTGGTAATAATTACCAAATTAAATCAAACAAATATATTTTACATGTTGGATAAGTAAGGTGTTTTAACTGTTGATGCACTTGTGTTCTGTATTCAGACTTCCGAACATTAAACGAGGGTTTGGCTGTTAAAACTGCTGGATTCAGAAAATTAAACATATTTCATTTAATCCTCACTTCGCCGGCAGCTCTCACAACATGGAAGAAATGTGCAATTATAGTGATGCCACTACATTTTGGTAGTAGACTACAATTTATTATGAGAAATTGACAGTAGATATGTGCCCAAACATATTATGACAAGAACAATTGCAAATGAAACTCTTTGACAGGAGTATGGAGAAGAGCCTTGTACCCTAAGGAGTTCTGCCCTCAGCTAAGCAACTGCTGTCGTTTGCTAAACTAAAAAACACAGGCCCCATGTACAGAGGAAATAGAGTCAATACTTCCTGTTCTTCCTCCAGATAAGGAAGTAACACCTTAGGTGAGTTCCCAGTTTATTTCCCAGGAAGACTGTTCCTGTGACATGGGAGCGTGTTAAGATTCTATTTGTGAAAGGTGTTGAAAATTCGCCTTGACAACCTATCATCTCTGCACACTTTGTAGGCTCATATGGCACAGAAAATAATCTGATACTCTGTTTTAAAATCTACATTTTAAAGACCTCATTATTTAATTTAGGTGATAGTTATTTGTAAGTATTACTACTCCAGGACTAAATAACCAAACAAAGAAATATGTGGTAAAATATAAGGATAGTAGACACAATATCTATAGCTTATGGCAGTGCTGGGGAGACCCCTCCTGCTGCCGTGGTAGCTCACTCTACAATTTAATATATAGAGAGTGTGTGTTTAGGTAAGATTATAGTTTCCATGACTCCCATGACAACTGTGTAGGAACCTAACATAGTCATCATTTTTGGTGATGAAATAATATGTGCACTGTATACACAAGCTCCACTCAGATAAATCCCTAGAGCTGTTGGTGTTCTAAAACCTGTAGCAGGGATACCGGAAGAAAATGGTATCATTTCAAGCATTGTACCTGCTGGTATAGCTGTGCTGCACAATTAAATCTCCTCTATTTAGCACTCCTTTTAACATCTGCCGGGATCCAAGGAGGGAGAAACCACAGCAAGCAGAAGGAAATAATTGTGCATGCTCTTCAGGTTTCAGTGGGAAGCAACTCTGAATTGTTTACATTCTCATAATTAAATGCATGTTTAAATTCTCTCTAAATAAGTATATATGTGAAAAATGAGACTAGAAAAAGTATATAAAAATGAAAAATAAACCCGTGTTAGGACCTGATTACCTTGTGGGGTGCAACTTTTGTTTTGCGTATAATTTGACATATGGTGATTGTCACTGTGCAGTCGCAAATGAAGTAGTGGGTTATTACAGGTTTAACTATCAGGGTATGTCATGATGTAAATATGTTGCTTAGAAATGTGCAAATTAAAGAAGAAACTGCTATTTATTTTACCTGCAAACCCTCTGCCACAGATCAGGACTGCATGCTCCTTGGCCAGTTTATATTTGACTGTTAATGGTCTGACTTTACTTGTCTGTTGACAGTAACACTGTGGCTGTTTTACATCTTAAAATCTGCATCTCTTCTTTTAGACACAACCCAACCTCCATTTTCCGGTAGACTGTCAGTCAAATGTCTTCAAAACTATGACCGCAGATACTCGACACATTTCCAAGGCATATGTCTCCCCCTACTGGTAAGTAGAAATAGCAGAAATAACTGTAAGAACGACCTTGGTGGGCATACCTAGTAAAATGTTAATGCACACTACATTGAATATTGAAACAATCGGTCCCGATGTCTACACGAGCATTATAATATAATCACTTTAAGTTCTTAATCTGGGCTACCAGTAGAAGCATACTTATCATAGAATGAATGAATGAATGAATGAATGAATGAATGAATGAATGAGTGAATGAAACAAAAATTACATTAATGTTATAACTAGCAAAAATAGCTGCAGTTTCAGGGCAGATATAAAATTATTTTTGTCAGCAAAAGTTACTCGTTCATTATATTAAATGCAAAAAGATATAAGCTAAATTTTCTTAGTTTTAAAAAGTCTGTCATTGATATTTTGCTATTTTGTTCAGAATCCATTATATATATATAATAAAGATTATTTGGTCATTGTAGCTATCTCAGATTTTTACTATTTTAAGGCTGCTGCAAGTAAGGGCAAAATCTCCTTTCTCCATTTTATTGAGTTGGAGGGTAAGTGCCCACAATCAATGCAGCCAGCTCACACAATGAGCTCCATTTCAGAACAAAATGGCATAGAAAGTTCTACAGGTAGAAAACAATATTTTATAATCCACTTTAATTGTTAGGTGGGGAATTCCCTTTAAATCAGAAAACATGTGGGAGAATATTGTTTTATTATTTTTAAACATGCATAGACAGTGTTGCATGTACTAAACACATAACATGAATAAGATAAATGTAAAAGTAAAGGAAATATAGAAGTTTTGTGTAAAGATGGTTTCATACAGTGACTTTAAAGATGGGTTCATATGGTGACAATCAACAGTAGGAATAAACAGTGTGGTCCTGACAGTTTCAGATCACTGTGGTTAATGAATGACTCGTACATGCTATGAGAAAATGGGTGCACTGTGAATGCTTCGTTGAAAGTGGTGCTACAGGAAAAACCTAGCTAACTGATGAAAACTGCTGACAGATCATTTCTGCTCAGTAAGGACGAGAGGTCCAGTAGCCCTGAGTCATTCCTGGCACAGATTTGGTGTGATTTCTTCTATGCCTCCAATACTGGTTTATATGCCCTTCAGGAATTTCAGGCATGGTACTGTACTGTATTACCCCTGACAGCTATTTTTTGTGTGGGAAATGCATCCTCATTGGGTACAAGTAAGGCAATACTGTATTTCTTATTTGTTCATGCATCATATGTCAATCAGCTCCCAAATCTTGTTTCCTTAGATTTTACCAATTATCTGTGTCTCAATTAACTCTGGGAAGGTCTCAAAAAAGGAGTGGTAAATTTCACATTTACATCTCCATCAATGCTTGCTCTCTTGGCTGTCTTAATTTCTTGTGCTCCCACATGATCCACCAATCCCGTGCTCCAAGGGAGCAATCCCAGGGGGCCATGGGGCTTTGACATGTCAGTGTGTCAGAGACAGAGGAATGGTGACAGAACAAAGGCCGTAGCCTTGCAGGAATAAGCAGCTGCAGCACTGGGGAACCAGCAGACACCGTTCTGATGTAAGAAAATTTGAGCTTACAGGATTTTTTTATTCAAGTGTGAATTCTGGGACTAAATAATTCATACATTTAACCAGAGCTAAGGCTTGGAAAACAGATTTTTCATTTTAATCTAAAGATTATACTCTTGTGTTTTTAAACAAATATGTGGTGTTATTTGCCTTATTTTCAGAAACGTTAGAGAGATGCACCAAAAACGCAATCAAGCTGTTTTTTCTGTCTTAGCCTCAGTTAAAATAGTGGGACAGGAGGACATCATAGGTAGTAGTAAGTAGTAGTGAGTAGTAAGTAGTGGTATGACACAGATACAAATAAGCTGTGTTTCAAAGGATGTCTGTTTTGGTAGGTTTTTCTGTCAAGAGACCAGTTCTCAATTATGCATTAGTGATTCTCTGTGAGCTTCTGTATGCGATTCATCCCAATGATATATGTCAGGTGAACGCAAGCAAACATTTTGACCTGCTACAGCTTGGAAATACAGTTCCATAACAGAAGCCATAATCAAGAAACAATAAACATAGTAAACTGGCAGGCCAGGAGATCTTTTGTGTACCTTGTTAAGAAGACATTATCACGAGGCACCTTAAATGAATGAGTAATTATAGGTAATGAGCAGTATTGATGAGCCTCTTATACAGGGTATCAGTGAGGAATCCCCCTGCAGTTCTGTGTGAATGATGTATCCCTGTCCTATTCCTGGGCTGTCACCATGCTTTGTGTGATGCTACAAACAGGACATATGTTAGGGGGAGGGTAAGCGTGCAGACAATAAGCAAATCGGCTCACATCTTTTTTGGAGTAGAGGTCCCCAAACCAGACACAATTGGTTGTGGAGTGGCCAACAATAGACATTCTGTCATTCAGAGCTGTTTCTTGAAGCCAACTTCACTTTGTTTTCTGATCACAGTCAAGTTTACATCTCCTTATACATTTTTTGGCAGGCTATATAGCTAACTGCTCTCGTTCAGATGAAGTCTCAAGACACAGTATGTCAACATCAATAGTTTCCAGAGCCATCATAGTGAATTTACAATTAATACTCAGATCCATATTTCTTGTTCAGAAACATATTCCCAAAGACTATGCTTCTTCCAGATATTCTTCTGTTCACAGTCAAAGATCATGTCCGTCCCCGCTTGTTTATTCTTTACAATCATTGTTTTACTTTTTTGGAAATACTGTAATGCGTTAGTCACAGAAATGCAGTCAAATCTAAATGACCCAATCCCTTGTTCCTTGTGAGTACGGCTTTTGTTCGCGTATTCCTGGCTCAAGCGAGAGCCTGTCGATCAAGCTGCAACGTATCCGCCCACTTCACCCTTCCTTCTGCCGCAGCTGGGCGCTAGGTAGCTGCTTTTGGCTGTATCAGTGCTGAGGAAACCAAGAGAGGGGGAGCGCTGTGCCTTTAATGATCCCAACCTCACAAGATACTCACTTCCTAACGAAGAGCTTATGCCCACCGTCAGTAAAGAATAATACACCGATAAGGTAAGTAAAGAAGAGCTGATTTTTTTTGTTTTTCACTTCTTTTAATGAGTGAACGGTATTTAGCTCGACATACTGAAGAAACTTGGGGATGAGTCAGAGGGTGCTATGCTAAGTAAGCTAGCGCTCACGAATTTTATGCGGAAGTGCACAGCGGTTCTTTTACCACTGGTAAAACATGATCAATGAGGATTGGTATGTGGTCCGAAATAAATAAATGTATAGATGTGTTGTCTCTGACTGTAAGCAATGGGTTCACTGAACTTCCGGTCGGTGGCGTTATATTTAAGGTTTTAGAGCTAACTGGACGAGAAGGAGTTAGCAAAATTCAAAATGGCTTCCCTCCTTGTTGTCGCCTCCGCTCGCTAGCTCATTTTGCGTGCCTTGGCTTTGGCGTAGAAGACAAAGCACGCGGTGGTGGCAAAGGTTGGGGAAGTACAACTGGGTCCAATCGCCAGTGATGGTCCCCGGCTTTCTTTGTCCTCGTTACATCGTTTGAGTAGAAGTTCGAGCTGTCGTTTGTATATTGATGGTATTTTGATCAGTCAAAAACTAAACCGGTAGGGGAATACCAACAACGTCAATATGGTGGGGGAGGGGAAGTGGGTAGTCGCTTGGGTGGAGCTACATTTAATTTGAGATGGAAGGAGGCGGATCAATTAAATTTTACATGTGGCATATTTCACGTGCCACCTTAACTGGCTTGGAGGGTTATACTGGGTGGGATTTTCGAAATGTCCGAATGGTCGACCCAGGAACCATTTCTTCACCTGTGTTTGAGTGACATGATATATTTCAGGTGTAACGATCCTTCTGGCCTGTAGAGGGCGAAAGGAGCGCAGTGTGGAGTTGTTGCCAGGGCTGACGAATCTCCCAGCAGGAAATATTATGGATTTTTGCCACGGGTACAGATCCTCAGCTGATCTAGGCCGCCAACAGTGAACGGTTTCGCGACCTATCCGAAACCGAGATTTCTTATATGAATTGTTGGAAAATCCGTCGTCCATATTGGGGTGTCGGCATATTTGCTGGCTATAAGCTGTTAGAAGGTTGGCCACTCTCGAAATTCCTGTACCAACCATTTACTTATTCGTTAGAATGAAGTTTGTTATATAACCCCACTTTGCAGTAACTGTAAATATATTTATTTAACTTTAACAGATATTTATTACTGTCCATTTATGTGTAGTTTATTCCCAAATGCTCACTTTTGAATACCCCCTATTTAACTACAGTCTCATCAACATAATGTTGAACATGAGCGGTTGTTTGTCTATTTAATTTACATGTAATTATCCTTTTGCTGCCAGGTTGTTCATTGTGGCATTTATGGGTGTTGTAATATTTTTTAGTAATGTTTTTTCTATGAATATGGTCATTTTCCAGGTTTGCAGTGGCTGTGTCCTAGTTTGGACATTAACCAATTCTGTCTACATAATTCCCTCTTACTTCATAATAAATTCCTATTTTTCATTTTGTTCTCATTTTCAGACTTCAGGCCATTAAAATAGAATACATATTGGTATGGCTTGTCTTTTTTTCAAAGGTGGTGCACCACTTGGGCAGCTGAAAATTTGCAGAACCAAATTATTAAACAATTGATTATTCCTTAACATTCTCACAATGCTTTATATTCCCCTAGATATGTGCTCACAGTGTACACATTTTAACAGTCGACTGCACAAAGTCAATACTTGAGAAGAAAGGACTGTGTGAATATTGAGCAGTTGAATGATCCCTTCCTCCCCCCTAATAGTTGTTAATCTATTGGGGCTTTGCAGGTGTTGTATTGATCAACATTTCAACTATCTGTACTAGTGATGGCCTCCAGAAAATCTGTTTGCAACAAGATGCCTGTACACCGTTTGGCACAGGAATGGATTCATATTTGCTAAATTTGACTGTTCTCTTCCATTTCAGAAAAATGACAGAAGTGAGTGTGACTGTGTGCTTTGTATGTAGGTTCAGGGTTGTCTTGGGGAAATATAGGAGAGAAATGCTTACAGAATCAACCTTTTAATGTTTAATTGTTGCATCTAACTTGCTTTTGATTTCAGTTAAAAGTCCTAAATGTGTTTTTAAAACATTGCAGTAAATTTTGTCTTTGCAAATTTCTGCAGGCAGGGTAAGATACGGAGTGCACACTGTTGCACACGCCTAATGCATTCAATCTTTATGGCGGTTGTAGCTTTTAGTCCAGCCACAGCTGATACAGTGTATCAGCTTGTATTGTGATGTCACTTCAGTGCTGGGATGTCGGACTTGTGTCAGGTAGGACAAATTCCCATGCCTTCACTGAGACCTATCTGTGCCCTGCTGTGTTGTGTCCAGTGTCCCCAGATTGTGGGGGTGTAATTCAGGCCTCTTGTATGATCAGGGCTTTAAGAAAAGTTGATTTACACCCTGAAACCCAAAAACTCCATCGATCTCTGTCTTTGTTCGCCTGCAATTAATGATTTTTTTAAAACAAAATGGAAGAGTACTGATTTTTTAAGGCAAGAAATCCAGTGCCTATTTGTATTCAGATTGTTTTTTTTTTTTTGTTTTTTTGCTTCTCATATCTCCCCCCCCCCCCTTTTGAAATCCCTTTCATTTCCCTAGTGGTTGATACACGTGGGTGAGTAGTAATGGCTAACCAAACACACATGACCTTATGTCATTTCCACGGACACAGTAGAGTAACATTGGATGTAATGTTCACTGACGTGCTGGTTACTGTCATGTGTTTTCTCTGCTTTAGCTGCATGTTTGTTACTTTTAGGCTCCAGCAGCCCTGGTTGGCTGGCCCCGTGACTGGAGGCAAGTGTCCAACACTCGTTTCAATTCTAGATGTATGTACAGTACTGTACAGTTTGTCTCTGTTTGCCATTTGATTTAAATACTGTGTTAACTGAATGTTGATAAAAGGCATAGGTGACCTTGCTTGTGTATGGGGTCTGTTACACATTTTCTTTTTTAGACCAATTTTCTCAACATAGGATTTAATATCAGAGAGAGTGTCAAAAGCACCGTTTTAAAATGACTCTGAAACCTATGTTCTGCCCAAAATACTGTTTTTCTTGATCGCACTTAACTCTGATAAAGAGTGATTTTTGGCTGATTTGGTTTTTGGCTCTATATACAGTTGTGTAGCTGGTAACTTGATAATGACATGCTATTGGGGCTTAGTTCAGTTTAAAAAAAACAAAAAAAAACCCTTTCCTTTTGAAACGTTCAACCCATCTATATACAGTAGCAATAGATTTTTGATGTCAAATGCACATTAATTGATACATTTATTGTATTTAAGTAGCTTTTGAGTTGTGTGTAAAGTAAATCATTTTTATTTAAATTAAAGTTAAATAAATTATAGCAATTTCTCAGACATCATAAATTTGGCTTGATTTGCGACAGTGCTGGACCATTTGTTACTTCTGTCTTTAATTTAGTAAATTACCTCTAGGGTCAATGAAATGCCTCCATTTAGAGTTAATGTGATGTATTCTATTAACTTTTTTTGGTGCCCAGACGCTTTTCATTTCTTTGATCATATTTTTCCTTGCAAGGGCAGAAATGGTCTGCAGTCCTGCATATCAAGAAAAAAATTAAGTTGATCAGCAATTAAATAAGATATTTTACTTAATTTGTTTACCTATTTGCCTGCAATCCATTTTTTTGTCATGTTGGCTTGTGTGTGTGACGTTCAGTTTTCAATGACTACCAGTAAATTAGCAAACAAAAAGAGAGAAAAGAGTAGTAATTCTACCATGGCATCTGTGCATGATTTAAACAATTCCATGAGTGTGGGGCAAAAGAGTAAGTTAGTTGACATGGTATTGGCTAAGTGTTTGAAGAAGACTTGACAAGAGAGGTTGTTAGTAGTAACATGCTGTACTTTTCAGCCGATCAGGGGGGCTGTTTAAAGTTTGGTTGTTCCGCCCACCAGGAACCTTACTTCTGACTGGCCTAAAATGTGCAGAAAGAGTGCAGAACAAAAGCTGTTTGTCGCTAGTGCAAAGGTACTGAAGCGCTGCGCTCTGGAGGAAGCTGCTATGTTAAATCCTGTGCCTCTCAACAGGAAAGGTAGAGCACTACAACTTCAAGAAAATGTGTATGCTTATACAGTATACGGCTTCAGAGTTTTGTCTTTTTGTAAACTGGCATTAACATATGTAGATGTAGGTTTTATTTTTTAATTTTTTTTTTTTTTTTTTTGCTGGTAGCCGTTTAGAAGCATTCTTCGTAGATCTAGTGTAGCCTTTACAACATTTAGTAATATAGGGTATGTGTTCTGTAACACAGCTCAATTTTACATGATGGAAATGTGGATAATTTGGGAAAGTAGAAGTTTTTTTTTTTTTTTTCAGTCATCTTGGCTTTGCATTATAAATCAATGAAGTGATTTGTAGTAATGTACATTTAGTTATTTAATGTTCTTTTCAATGTGTTTATGTTGAATGTTTATATCCCTTTTCAGGCTTGTATACGTACTAACCAGCTCTCTTCTTCGGTTTCTCCCTCCATATAGAACGAACATGTTTCCAAAGGGCACGAAACGCAAATTTTCTGACGCTGGCGACGAAGCGACAGACGAGCACCCGGCGAGCGTCAAGATGGCGTCTTCCTACAACCTGCAGCGTCAGTCCCTGCTGGACATGTCTCTGATCAAGCTGCAGCTGTGCCACATGCTGGTGGAGCCCAACCTGTGCCGCTCGGTGCTCATCGCCAACACCGTCCGGCAGATCCAGGAGGAGATGACGCAGGACGGCAGCTGGCAGATCATGACCGAGGCCCTCAACGCCGCCCAGAACCCGACCGACCGCCTGGTCGCCACAGAGATCTTGTGCCGGCCGTCGGCGCGCGACCAGGACGAGGAGCCCAAGCCCTTCTCGGTCATCGGTTACGAGGGATGCCACCCGGAAGAGGTAGTCGTGGATGACACCTTGTGTTCCGTCTCCCCCGAGACACCTTCCACGTACATGCCCGGCAGCTTAGGCATCGGTCCCTGCTGGGAGGAAGAGGACCTGAAGGAGACCAGCGAGGAGGAAGAGGACGACGACGACGAGGACTGTGGTCTGAGATCAGGGGAGGAGGAAGAGAGGCTGGAAGAGGACTCTAAGACCACAGAGCAGGTCTTTGGCACATTTGAGATCAAGAATCCTGTCCCCAGTCCAGACCCTGCTCTAGAGGAGCTCTTCTCAGATGTTGACGCCTCTTATTATGACTTGGACACCATGCTGACGGGTATGCAGAGCACACCCAAAATGGGACCTTACGACCTTCTGGAAAGTCTGTCCTCACACGGGCCATCATCCATCAGCTCCAACTCCAGCTGTCGGCCTGATCTTAATGAACTGGACCACATCATGGAGATCATTGTGGGCTCATAAACAGGACCTTCACATAGACTTTAACATGTGTCCACATGTATCTCTTTGTGTATACACTCACTTAACATGGAAGGTGTGTTAAATCGAGAACCCTCTCTTAAAAAGGATATTTGTGCAGTGGGTTGAGATTCAACAGGCTGGCCATTATAATTTCATTTACATACTTTCTGTATGTTTCCATTTTTCTACGTGCGCTTTTTTAAAACTATTGGTTATGTTTTTTTAATTTATTGTCACTTTTACTTTGGAATGTCATTACACTACATACATCATGAACAGAACAAGTCATATACCAGACCTTCTAAAGCAACAAATATTTTCTTAAAAAAAAGAAAGAAAAAAGATTAAAATATATATACATGTACATATAAATATATATTTTTACAACACACACAACTTGGGAACTGTTACAGTACTTTTTGCTTCATTTGATTGTCAACATGAGAGTTAAAGAAAGACTGTTCCATTGTGTGGAGATCCTGCCAGTGTCTTATGGTTTGGTGTCAGGTATGAGTTGAAAAAGGGTTAAAAGTATTTGGATTTTCAAAGCAAATGATGGAAGGCACCTTATTCTGTCAGTGCTTTGGTAATATTCGCGATCTCTTCTCCTTCAAGCAGGACACTCATGAGTCAAACAGAAACATCTGAATTAAGTTTGGTTAGCACCTGCTTTGTTATGCTTTAAGAAGCCATATGTTCTTATATTTGTATTGTTACAAATGAAGAATTATGGGTCTGACCCAGATAAGTTATTACTTTTTTTATTTATTTTATTTTATTTATTGACTGGAATTAAGTCAGTGTGGAGTTTTATTCAACTCAACGTAGAATCAGCTTTTCAGTTAATTTAAGGCCTTCTCTAATTAGACATGTATACCTATCATTCCTCGTTGAAGGAATGTGCGGTCCTCCATTTTCTATGCAGTTAGTGTTACACAATGTCTTAACCAGTATTCAAGTATATAAAAATCAAACAAAGGTTCATTTAATGTTTTTTAATCATTGAGTAATGTGAGCATTTTCTTGTTTTTAAAAATCTTAAGAGATACTCCCAATTATTGACCATCATTATGGCTAAAAGATTACTCAGGCAAACTTTTTTTTTAATTTTTATGAACAGCCAGTATTATCAAAGTCACAATAACCATACTCTTGAATGATGTCATTGCAGTTTAAACTGCTAGTCAAACCCAGAATTAAAATCTAGAACATTGGCATTTAATACCTTAATTGGAGTAGATATATGCATTTTATATACATTGTAGCATTTTGTAAATATTTTTTAATAAAAGGTACAAAATATTTAAAACACCGACTTGTCATTTTTATCACTTCAATAAAAGCCCATATCACTTCTGATGGAAACGAATGACTGCTTCACTTGCGCTTATAACCAGTTGTTTTCGTACGCAAATTGTATGCTATTATGAGAGACTGCAGGCATTGAGCAGATGAGCTTAGCCAGAGCGAAATACAATGTAATGCTACCAGGAATGTCAGACACACTATTACCTGATAATATATTTTTTTAAAGAATCAACACACACTGTGGGTTGAAGCAATTGACTTATTTGACACCTCAACTGTTGGTTAGAGGAACTGGTTTGTTTGAAACCTCAACTATTAGTTAAACTGCTAACGTTTTATTTTTATCATGTTTCAGAGCATGACAGACTCAATTTATTTATCCATTAAGGAAAAGTCACTGTGCTGAGCGAATTTGAGGTTGAGGCCTTTGATTTTAGAATGTAATTTAGAGACAGTTGACATATGTCGTAAATGCACATACTTTAACAAAAGTTATGATCCGAAAGTTATGTGGAGACGGCGCAATTAAAGATAAAGGAATGTATCTGAACCGACTTTTCATACAATTGGGTTTGGTAAAGGGATAATCTCTGTGTCTACGTACAACCGTTCATCTACGTAAATTTAATGGATATGTAAATCCGGGTTTACTGCTGCACGTTGAATAACAGTAGAAAATCTCAGCCCAGTTGCACTATAAAAAAATTTGTTTAATGTGTTTTGCGGTTAGTATTAGCCTGTTGTTTTATTCTGGCTGTTGCTGCGAAGGCAAATTCCATCCTGTTTACTCGACTTGAATTTGAAGGCTATTAACTATTATATCTAACTGGTGGCCAGTGCAAAGATGGAGGAGTATGGAAAGCCATAAATGCCAAAACATCTTTAAAACACGTCTTATCACTGTTGTTTTTTAACTTTCGACTCGGAAAAAATGGCCATACTAACACGCCATTATTACTTGCCTTAACACGCTTAACAAAAGGAGGTACAAACAAGAAGCAGACAAGTAGGGCTATTAGTTTGTCTCCCCCTGTTTTCGTGCATTGTACTTCAGTCCTCCGCCAGCTAGATGTCGTGATAGCCTCTTTGTCAAGCCCCTTCTCAAACAATGATCTCCTTCGTATTACATTTATTTGGCAGACGCTTTTATCCAAAGCGACGAACAAAAGTGCATTTCATGGTCATTGACAACTACTAAACACAGGTTCAATAAGATACAATACTTATTTTGTACAGCTATTTCTAGCCAAGAACACAGTTTAGTTCACACAGTGAACACCATTCAGACCTAACCTCTGCAAAGCCAACTAGGCAGAAGAATAAGCTACAGTATTAGGACAAATACAAATAACCAAAAAGTGCTGGGATGGGGCAACATGTAACAAGTGTCATGAAAACAAAAAGGGGGGGGGGGGGGGGGGATTTAGAGTGAAATATACAGCATGGTGGTAGTTAGTCCAGGTATAGTCTGAAGGGATGAGTCTTCAGGCCACGGCGGAAGATGGGTAGTGAGGGGGAGGTTCGAAGAGGGACGGGGAGTTCGTTCCACCACTGGGGAGCTAGGGTGTAGAAGCTCTGTGATCCCTTTGGTCGGGTGGGAGGGGGTAAATTCTCATCTGCACTACCTCAGTAACCTGAATTGATAAATTAATTGCCACTAATTAAGCACAGACAAAAATTTGCAGCGATGTTTACAAGCGGCACTCGCATGTAAATTTCTGTTTGATTACCACCGTTGACATGCTATAGTATTTTTAAATGTTGCACAGCTGGATTATATTGTTGGCTGGAGCGCAACAGCTGGGCGAGCTCTACAAACGCGGATGTCTGTGACTGAGTGATGAAGTTACACCATTGGTCGGCCGAGTTATGAAGATATACCATTGGTCGGCCGGTCCAGGCCATAGACATATATACGTATGTCTATGGTCCAGCCATATACAAGGGTTTGACCTGGTCTTGTTTTAGAAGCTGTGGAAAATAGCCAAATTAAAGAAGGAGAGCAGTAATATTGGGGATGGCAGGTATGGCCCATGCAATGCTTTTTTTTTATTTTTTTATTTTTTTACTTTTAAGACGTTTTATAATCTCGTAATCTGCACGATTCAAATAGTGGCATGTCTTTATTAACGGTGTCCTACAAGAAACGGAAAAAACAAAAAAGAAAACCATGAGTCTGTTCCAAACAGCTACTAGTCGATGGTCACAAATGTGTATTGTTCACAGTAATAACTCCCTAATAGTAAGTGTATGCATATTATTTATTTTGATTTTTAGGGGGTGCTGGGGGTGCTGGAGTCAATCCCAGCGTGCATTAGGTGAGAGGCGGGAATACATTCTGGACAGGCTGCCAATCTACCACAGGGCAAATATGCACTTGTGTTTGTAGAAAATATAAAATTATATATATTATAAATAATGGAATAAATGTAATAGAATTTCCATAATATTATTTTCTACAACATTTTTTACAATTTTATTTCGGAGGGCCCTGTAAATGTTTACCAGAAAAGGATGTCAGCACAATCTGAAAGATTACTCACTGTTGGTCACAGTGTGAGATTGTTAGATGGATAGAGGTGACTGTTGTGCTTGGTCTCAGCCCTCTGCACCACACCAAGCTCTTTTGCCTAATAAGTGACTAATGTCAGTCTCATAGGGGTGAGTCACACATTTTGGGGGCTGTATTCACTTCGTCCAGTGTGCGTGGTTCACATGAAACACACTGCCGCCTGATAGTCACAGAGCAGTCCTTATAAAGATGTCCACCCAGCTGGCCTATTACTCAGAACCAAGCCCACTCATCAATGAAATCTCCTCTCCTCCCTCCCCCTGGTCTCCTGCTTCCCCTCCGCTCTTTCTTTCCCCCGCCTCCCTCTCCACACACATGCGCGCACGCGCGCACACGCACACACACCATGCCGTTAAGAAGCAGGCCGGCAGACCCTCTCTAGGGCCATTTCCGCCTGGTGGAGAGCTTGTTCTTCCACTGCCCAGCTTCCAATCAGGAAACCGTGTACTGCACTCCTTTTTTGTAATCGCAAGCAGGAGTGGGGTTTTCTGCATGCAACCAAATCATCTCTGGCCTTGGTGATTTGCAATAGCAATTGCCTACTTTAATCAAAGAATGGTTTTTGTTAAATGTATTTGGTTGCAAATGATCAGTGGCTGTAAAAATTTGTATACACTTAAGTAGATATTGATTTTTTTATTTGTAATTCAGAAACGCAGTGTTCTTCAGAGCTACTCAACTGCAGGTTCTGCGGGCCTCAGTGTCTGCAGGAATTCACTTCAAGCATGCACTACACCACCTGATTTCACTAATGAACTTACTTCCTAGGTAACAAGGTAAAATTAGGTGGCGTATTGCATGGAATTGAGCGAATACCTGCAGGCAGTGCAGCCTGCCGGATGTGGAGTTGAGTAGTGCTGTTCTAGCCTTTTGGTCTGTTCCTGGGCTTAGACACTGTTATGAAACCATTTTCACTCCCTCATTCCCAAACTGAATGTTCAGCATTTCCACAAAAACTGTGAAGACGAGCTGTGAATTCGGAAGGTAAAAGCGGTGAGGACTTGGTTAATGTACAGAAAGTGTAAATAAATTGGGCTGCACAGAGAGAGGGCACACGTGAAGTGTTTTGGCGAAGTCTGTGAGCCGAGGAGGAAGATGGGACAAGGCCTGTTGTCACTGGGCTGGGGGGTTCCACCAGAGTCAGGATAAGTCAGGAATGCAAAAGAGACGTCTAATTTAATGCCCATAGCCTTTGTCTCTAGCTTCTGTTCACTGATCTCTCTTGTGCAAGAATTTTTGTTCTACCTTTGATGATTTGATGTTCAGTAGCACATGATAGCAAATATAATGTGCCTTTATTTTTCATCTTTAAACTATATTTTTTTAGATCCCAGTATTTGAAAAAAAAATAGCACTTGCCAATATTTACTGAGACAAAACATTCCAGTATGGCATCAGTAACTCATTTCACTGTGCAATTGATTGGAGAAAGCAAGGGGTAGTGGATGGTACTTTCTGGTCAGTTTAATACATAGTTGATTTGCAGATTCACCTCCAGTAGAGGGCTAACATTCACCCTACCATTCACAGTGGTTTCAACCTCAGTATCTGTATTTTAAGTGCAAATAGATGCACATTTAAGGTTGTAAATATGTGTGAAAGCCCTCTGTGGTAACGCTAAATTTAGCCTAACGGTAGATACAATAGTGTTGCAACTAGAAAATAAATTTCATACTGGAGCATAATCTACCTTTCAGCAGCATTTCTAAACTCATCAGAGCCACCTTCACATAACTGTGAAAGGGGTTCATCCACACCATTGCACTCTCCGTTTTACTACCTAAGAGGTGTGGCTACAGGTTGGCAATTGTGCACTGATGATTTGCTGGTATTACTATGACATGAGTGCTGGTACAAAATCAAGACATCACAAACAAACAGTCATAGCTGAAAAGCTAAAAAAAAAAAAAAGAGTTCCTTTATCTCCTTAGCTACCAATGCTTCCTATGGGTTGTTCAGTTTTGCACACATCCTTGTACACTTAGAATTAACGATTTACTTGATGCCACAGGAGTGAAGACTTCTTAAGCAGAGTGGAGAGAGTGACGTGTGGGATGGACCAGCTTGAAATGAAAGACCCCCACCATCATCCACCCTCTGACTTGCTTCAGTACAAAGTGCACAGAGAGAAGGAAGTGGATTATGGATTATTTGTGATAACTCCAGGGTCTGTATTTATTTAACATTAGGAAGTTGCCACTAGTTCAGCTGTTTTGCACAAGTTGATCACTTGAATCATTCCATATTTACTGAATACTTGGTTGAGACAGTGTATCAGCCATGTGTGAGTTTTAAAATATTAAAAATATGTTAAATGCACCTCCTGCCTATTTATTGAAATAACTTTGGACTTTTGAGTGTTTTAGAATGTATAACCATCCTCCTGAATTTTGACTGTAGTATTAGTATGTCACTTTAAATTTTTGTTAGTAGAGATTAGTGGCAAACTAAATAAAATTAAAATGACTTTCCAAAATATTTTCTTTCAGGAAAGCTTATAGTTGTGAGCTGGTAATGTTTGATTAAACTGAGTGATTAACATATTTTCCTAACTTCACAAGTTTCAAGGATTGGATGTGTAAATGGCCACAAGCTTTGTTGGACACAATATTTTTGTATTTGTCATCCTGAACAAAGATTAAAATCAATAGCTAGCTGGACATCTAGGTAACTACTTGAAAATTAATTATTCATTTTCCCAAAGCCAGAATTTACCCATACATTGAATTTATTTAGCAACATTGCCTTGCCATTTGTAAGCTTGCTTTTTTTTTTTTCAAACACTTCCACCACTAATTCAGGAAATTCTGAGCCTTGTTAAAACTTACAGGATATACTCTTTAAGTGTTTGTAGAAACGACAAGGGTTTCTACGTTCTAACTAAATACACAGGATTGCAGTTGTCTCAGTGGGGATTTACTTGAGTGAAATGAAGGCAGTATTCTGAAAACTAATGCGATAGTTAAGGAATTTGTTTGATATTTGAGGAGGGAGATCGCATGGAGAATGAATTGAGATCACAATTTTAATACGATTGATCGTATAGTCCTAGTACTCGGCTTTGAGTGTTACCTGCCTTAAATAGCCTATTGCACATGTATAATTGTGGTCTCCTTTTTGACATGCAATGACATAGAGCCTTCTCAAGCAACATTCTTTGTATAAAAGTGGAAAATGTTTTGGATAGAATTACACCCCAAAGCAGAATATGTTTGTATGGTTTATGTTAATTGATCCATTTGTTCAGTTATGGGAGCAGGTCCTTGGTTCAAATCTCGGCCAGGGCCTTTCTGTATGGAGTTTGGATGTTTTTGTCTTGTCTGCGTTGGTTCCCTCCGGGTGTGCGAGTGAATGGTGTGTGTGCTTTGTAATGGACTGGTGAACTTGGTGTTTTCTTGCCTCTCACCCAATGCATGCTGGGATAGGCTCTGGCACCTCCCATGATCCTGACCAGGAATAAGTGGGTACAGATAATGGATGGATGGATGTTCAGTTACATCCATTTACAATGACTGTCTCTGAAGGGCATGGTTGGAACACCCAACTAAGCATAAATAAGAAAATATTGAGGACAGCTGAGTGGGGATTGTAAAATAAATAAAAAATTGTGTAAAAATGTAATGGTTTTTAGGTATGGAAATTAAGATCTATATTAAAAATGTGTAGGCTACATCATATTGTGTACATCATCCATGAGGATGTTTTAAGCTGGCTTTTGTTTGGTGTTGTTCAAGGGCAAACTCAAAGAGTAATCAGACAAGCAGTGAAAGGAATAGCTTGGAAATATTTGTAGTCCCTTAAAAGATAATTAATTCTCTCAAGCTTTAAAAAAATATTCTATCAGTTGTAGTGCATGATTTAGTCTGGACTAGCCTATACATTTTTTGTCTGTGATTAAGGTTATTGTGGATACAGAAGTTTCTGATCACCTGCCGGCTTTACAGTGGCGGGCATCCGGAGTATATTAAATGATTCATCTCCCAAAAATGATGTTTATCTTACTTTCAGTTGGGACTATTTCCTGTGGCCGTGCAACCTGCACTCAAGGATATTGTGGCATGGCTTCCTATATCAACCAGCTACACAGGACCTTGGGAGAGAAAAGCTTGCGCTGCTTGAGAACTGAAAAGAACAGAAGTACTGGTATGATTTAAAAACGAATTTTTATGTTAATAATTGTGAATAAGCACGATACATTTATTTGTCCATGTATATAGCCTCTGGAAAACATAATGTCATACAAGCTGCTTTGGGGTTACTTTAAGTGTCTTCTCTTGCTTTAGACCACTAACCTCCATATGCCTTTGTTCCCACCATTCTGAAGTCAGAAAGTCATCAAAAACTTATGTGAGTTTCTAAAATATCCCTCAAATTATTGTCTGGGCCAATTGAAAACATATACTTAATGATGCAATAAATTACTGCAAAAAGTGAACTGTCCACTTATGAGATTAAATGTTTGTAATAGCAGGCATGTGGATGTTCTTTTCTCCTAACAAGGGACTTTATGTCGTGTTCAGTCAATCTTGATGCATCTCAAGCTACAACTTCTCATCTTCCTTGGTTGCCATGGTAAAGGGGCCAGAGAAACGCATTAAAAAAGGGGCCAGCTTGAAGCCCTGTCACTGTGGTTGGATGGCTCAGTGCCTTACAGCTTGGAGATGGAGCACTGTGACATTCAGAGTGTGCTGTGTCTTTGAAGGCTTGGCTTTTATTGTGTTTGTGAGCATCCTTTATAGCACTGCTCTTACATGCCGAACACGCAGAAACATACCAGGACGTCAAAAATGCATATACCTATAATTGTTGCTGCCCTGTTTTATATATATATATATATATATATATATATATATATATATGTGTGTGTGTGTGTGTTTCCACTAACTGCCAAATATTGCCTACTTGTTATTATACCTAGAGTGGCAGAGTTTGCTTGAAACATAAATTATTAGAAATTATTTTGTCACCTAGCATGGGTTTTAGTTCGGTCCTGCTGTTCCACTGTCCAGATCGTTTAAATTTCGGAATAAGAATTAGAACGAGACTAATTTTGTGGCGTTTGTTTCAGCACTCCTGTTCCATTTATAGATTGCTGTTGCTATCAGAGACAGGCTGCAGACTTCACGACTCTTTCCCTAAAGTCTGCTGCATGAAACCAGCATCCAAGAGGATAGCAAGCAAAATTACAAATGGCTGTCTTAACCGAAATAACTGTTTTAAAACCTATAATTTACAGCAGTATAGTGCCGACCCAAATTGAACCTTTGTTCTGTTGTTTATGAATTTTATAATGATTTAGGGTACACAACACCCACAATCAGGGAAACAGGTTTTTTTTTTTTTTTAATAAAAAAAATAAAAAACGAATAACATTATGAAGAGAAACTACAAGCCAGTAACTGGTTATTTTGTCCAACTTTCTTTACTACAAATGGGAATTCGCCTTATTAATGAAACGGTACACGTTTAACTGTCGTGTACACATTTTGGGAAATATATTAGACGTACTAGATTAATAAAATATGTGACATTGCTGCCAAATAAACTAAAGGCATATAATATATGGAGGACATAAAATACAGCGGCTATATGCGCTCGTTTGATTCTTAACTTGAAGTGCAAGTAGGCTGCTGGCCAAAGCTGTTGGAATGGTACAACAGTAACTGACCCAAGTGAAATGAGTTTAAAACATACAGTTCTGTGTGGTTTAAACTGAGTGGTCAGATTTTCTAGCACTGATCAAACATCATAGTTTGCCTACAGTCGCGCGATATAAAATATATGAAAACGAGGTAGCTAACCGGTTTTTACGATCGAGTTTCAAGCTGCTGGACAATTGGTTATGAATGCATGGAATAACAGGCCCGCATGAGATAGAGGGATCACAGTTGAAATCAATTAAGCAATATAGCCAAGCCTGGTATAGGGGAAGTCTTTACTCAAATGCACTTGCACATTCGCTGCCCCGTGAGCTTTCGTGGCCGTCCCCTGTTTTCTCTTGAACGTGGGAGGGGCGGCTGCTGCGTGCGGGTAGACTCGCTGGCGCTCCGCCTTTCACTGTTTTCCCCCTTCTCTGTCCCCCTGCCCCCCGCTCCTCCCCGATAGAAAGCTGTACGGCTTAGAAGTATACGTCAGCCAGCCAGCTCGCCTGTGCAGTTTACTTGTTTGTCAGCTGTCAAGGGAAAAGGAATAGGGGACGTAGACAGCTGCTGTCTATCGCTCCCGAATATTTAAATTAGATATTTAGTTTTCGCGTCTCAGTTGTTCATTACTCATATGTTAAACAAAAGGATATTGGATCCGAAGAGAGGGAAGCAGACGAGTCGGTGTATTCTGCGATATTAACCATGCGCAGCAACTTTATGGTGAAGAGTTCGAATGAAGTGACATTATTACATCCAAAAGGTAAGGTTGTGGTTGTGTTTCTTTGCGTTGGCGAACTAGCTGCCTTGTTTATCTAGGTAGTTTTAACTGTAAAACATTCAACGTTGTGAAACTTCTCAGATGCAAGCTATGTTTTCGTAAGCACATACACAGTTATGTAGTAGAGCGTGTATTGTTTACGCCACTAAAAGTCTGAAGAATCTGTTATTGTAGCATATTAAGTGTACATGCAAGAATAAATACAAATATATGTAGCCTGCTTACAAATCAGTGTTCTGTTGCGCTAATGAAGGCAATGTAATCTGACAGAAGGTATTATTCCGTGTTGCATTTTTAGCTATTCTTAATAATTATTTGGCGAGATATTAACAGGAGTGTTGGAGGTTTGTCAGAATTACACATACATACTACAAGTATGAGAACGATTTCACACCCTTAGCAGGAATAATTGAGTTTTGTCTAGGAAGTTTATTAACACTAGCTCATCAAAACACAATCACAGGAGATTCTGATAGTAGACTGGTGCACTTTCTACCACGAATCATTTTGTTAGTCAGATTACTTGTAGTGAAATTTAGAACTGCTTGTTGTTGTTTTGAAATAAATAACTTGTGAACTGTGTATACGTTTAATAGAATGTGACTGCAAAGCACACATATTGGAACTGACAAGCGATACGTACATATTTGTTCATTATTGTGGGTGAAGGGATAGTTCTTAGTACACTTAATTGTAGTGATTGTAGGGGTAATCATTTAGACATGTCTGAATTTTTCTGGAATTATAATGCAGTCAGTTATATGGCTAATAATAGTAGCATCACCATGGTATTCTTTGAATACTTCCAAAATAGTACCCCCCCCCCCCAAAAAAAAAAAAAAAGTGAGAAATTATATTTAAGCTTTTCCCAATTAAAAATGGGAAACTATCACCTGTTCCTGACTGCCTCCTTACACCTTGCTTCCACTGAACGTGCATGCATTTATAACTGGCTTGATACCCCAAGTCTCCTTTGTTTTTGCAATGTAGCTAGTGCCTAGCTAGCTAATAGCATTTTGAGTTATTGATCTGTCCTGCTGTCACTGAATGTTGAAAAGAAGCTCCTAAATGTTTTCAGTTCAACTATTGATATAACATGACCACTAGCTGGACCAAATATCAGTTTGGCTAATCAGTTGTTTCTCTCTGTGGTGACATTAGTTCCGAGTGCAAAAGTTGATTTGAGAATGTGTCAAGCCAGATTATGTGGCTCGATTGCTATGTAGGAGCTAATATTAATAAAGGTAAGAAGGGTAATGGCATCACTCTGCTGTTTCCATAGTTACATAGCGAGTCTGTTATTAACATTAGTTGTAAAGGTACAAGAATGATGATAAAGGAGTCTGTCCAAAATGCATCTGTTATTAATTCCTTCCCCTCTCTTTTTAAGTGCACCTCCACGATGGAGGTAAAAAATACCCAAAAAAAAGACCCCTCACCTCCCCTAATCTTCTTCACTTCAGTTGGGGCAGGGGCTATATTTTCATGCCTTTGTCTGAAAGGTGTTTGGCTTTGTATTAATAATTCTGATACAGTTCACCTTGTACTATCCTTTCTGATATTACATGTTTAACGGTTGTTGTGGTTTAGACTATTGGGCTAAAACACTAGAGAATTTCGTACCTTACTTTTCCAATAACTTTGGCAGATGGGTTAAAATATCTGTAGTGTATTTGCCAAGGCTTGGAGTTCTGGCTGATTTTTGAGCAATCATTCAAAACAGTAGCCTACCTTTTTCAGACATACCTGCATAAATGGATGATTTCATTTTACTTAGGCCTAAGTGTTACTTTGTACATTAAAATAACGACTCATTAACACATATGTTATGAAATATATTTATGGATTTATGTGTAGATCAATTTGTTTGATTCATCACACACATGTTGTTGGAGTTATGTGGCTCAGCTACTTTAAGTTTATTCTCCCACAGACTGCACATTTATTTTAAACTTTTAATTTATGCGAATAGCAATATAATGTTTGTGAATAAAAGGCCCAATAAAAATTAGTCTGCTTATTGAATTTGTGAAAATTAGAATTTTACTTGCCTCCTCGAAAATACAGTTTTTGCTTCGGCTTTTAATTGACGCTCTTAATAAATGCCATTTTCACATATTTCCACACAGACAATGCACCTCCTCATGCAGCGGCAAAAACAAACCAATAAATCCCTGGTATTTTCTCCTGCCGCTGCCATTTCTGTAACTGGGATCCGGAACAGCACTTAGTATTCAGGCAGGGGATGTCTGGTTGCATGTAGCAGTGTGATGAATGAACCGTGGACATAGAAAAACGCCCGCAGCAAGGAGGAGAGAAAGAAGGAGCCGCCACAGCCAGGCTTCCTGTTTACGGCCTGGAGTGCGAGCCGCGCGCACTTACTGTGGGCGGCTGGGGTGGGGGGAGCAGTGCAGAAGAAAAGCTTTGGGCCGTGTTACTTTCAGGTGGATGGGGCTTTCTTACTTGGACATGTTTTCGGGACAAATGACTTAGGCGGCGCTGTCACTGTTGTCAGTGAAACACCGGGGAACTTTTGGACCATTATACCAAGGGTCCACAAAATATGTGCCGGTTCATTTCTGATGAACTTGTTACTTAACTTCGGGGAGTGGCAGTGGATGGCATCAGCGATGTTCTGTTGACCTTTTAGAAGCACATTGGCCCATATATACACCTCCACATATGAATATTATACAGATATCTGAGGACCACACAGTGAGAAGCAGGCCTTGTCCTCCCTAGCGTAGCCCTCCAGTGTAGAATCTCCACTTTGTTTCTTGCTCTCTGTATCACTGTCTGCATCTCTCTTTCTTCTCTTTCCCCGGCTTCCAGCAGCCCGAGCCCAGCGGCAGCTACACTGCTGCCACAGACGTTCTGTACTCCTTTACGTAACGCTGAAATCCTCTCTAGGCACTTTGACTGTACTCTCTGCCTCTTTTTCCCTCCCTCTCTCTCTCTCGTTGGCTGAGGGTTTTTTTCCACTCACCTCTGTCTGCTGTTGTATTGCACAGAAAACTGGACGATGGCAGAAGGGTGGACTTGCTGAGTGGGATGGATGACAGGATCTTCCTCCTGCATGTGTTTGTGTGTTTCTGCACGGAGATTTAACACCTGAGCTCATTGCGAAGAGGGGCAAGGAGGAGAGGGGGAATGTTGCCTCATTAGTTCTTTTTTTTATTTGCGCTTTAAAAACAAGAAACAGAACAGAAATAACACTAAAAAGAAACAAATTAATGCACAGGTGAGAGGGGCATTCTGTGGGGGTTTATACAAATTATCACGAAGGTCACAGGACGAATAACACCTTGGATTCATTCTGTAGAATAATAATTCTACTATTAAAATTATTGGTGACAAGAAAACCTGGAAGGAGAATGAATGTGATAAAAGGACAAATAAGAATATTTCAGAACATTAATATTTTGGCCAATTAGATCACAATTAGATTACATTAATTGAGAAAGTGTTCAAGGCTTTTGTTTCCAAAAGACAGACAGTGTCTCTAAAATTAAATAGTTTATGTTAGAGATGTTAATGTTTAGTATGGTTAATTGTAAGCTATATACCGAATATAGAAATGGCTGAAACTGAAAACTATTACTGGATGTCCATCCATCCATCCATTTATACCTGCTTATCCTGGGCAGGGATCGTGGGGGGTGCTGGGGCCTTTCCCAGCATGCATTGGGCGAGTGGCAGGAATACACCCTGGAAAGCCACCACATGCAGGGCATGATGCACTATGTGAAAAATTGCAAATGTGGGAGATGAGGCAACGCACATGCTACTGTAATTTAGATTTACAGTGCTGTGAAAAAAGTATTTGCCCCCTTCTTGCTTACCTCTTTTCTGCATAGCCTATTTGTCATACTGAATGGTTTCAGATCTTTAGACAGTGTAATATTAGACAAAGCGAAACTGAGCAAACACATTTTTAAAATTATTTGTTCATTTATCTAATTAAAAAAGTTATCAAACACCCATATTAAACACGTGAAATTGTAGTTGCCCCATTAATTACCCAATCAACCAGTTCCACAAATTTAATTGGTAATTAGCATCAACTGATTGGATGCAGCCAAGCTTAATTGCAGCCAGCCCTGTTGAATCTAAACTTTACTCATATTGAACCTTACAATCAGAGTGAAGTAGTCATCAAAAGTTTTTACAAGCACACTATGCCACAATCAAATGGAATTTTCGAAGAGATGAAGAAAAAGTTGTTTAAATATATCAGCTGGGAAAGGGTTACAAAGCCATTTCTAAGGCTCTCGGACACCACAGAGAGCCATTATTTCCAAATGGAGAATGCTTGGAACAGTGGTGAATCGTCCCAGGAGTGGCTGGCCTGCCAAAATTTCTCCAAGGGCCCAGCAAGAACTCATCCAGGAAGTCACAAAAGATCCTAGAAGAAAATCCAAAGAACTGCAGGTGTCTCTAACCTCAACTAAGGTCAGTGTTTATGACTCTACAATAAGAAAGATACTGGGCAGGAGAGTAGCACAGTGTAAACCACTGCTAACCATGAGAAACCTTCAATACTTGTCTCACATTTTCAGAATTACTTGGATGATCCCCAACCCCAAATTGTTGCCGTGGCATGCAGTTTATTGTGCTGGTCACTTCACCAGGGTTGGAAAATGGCCTTTTTTCAGTTGAAATGCACTTTTAAAAAGAGTGAATTGACTGAATTGAAATGGAACTGACCATTGCTCTACACAACATATAATAATGCGCTGAAAAGCTGTGCCAATATGTATGATAGACTGCAGCTTGAGATGGGTTTTTTGGGGGGGCATGGCCTATTATATATTTGTATAGCACAAATGGAATTTTGTTTTCTGTATGTTAGAAAAAACATTTTGTTTAGCTGCGTTGTTCATAACCAATGAAACTATCAATCATAAAGAATAAAATGTCAAAACCCTACCAAGCTTAATACCCACTAAGTGTGATCTGAACTGAATCTGGGTTTTATATGATGCTGAATCCATACCGCACTAATCCGCAAGGCTGTCTCACACCGGTCATTGTGATTCATTTCTTTATTCACATTTTGCTGACCTGCCAGAATTTTGTAAAAGACCAATCTTGATTCAGAAAAGAAATCTGTAAATAAATCAAGTTAAAAACTCAAAAATTTCAGGAAGAAAAGGTTGTTACATGTGGTGTTTACTGTGAGTGCAAAACAAGCCATTTACCCAAGACAGTGGTAGGCTGGGCTTTGCTTTCTCTAACTATGACTGTCCTTACAGAATAGTTAGGAACTCAAGCTTTGAAAGTCCTGGAGTCATATTTTATTTGTACTATTAATGTTTTTGTATTTTTATTAATTTTTAAAATAATTTTTCTACCACTTTCACTGTAGCAACCAGGCATTATGTCAGAAACACATGAAAACTGGCAGTTTTTCAGAGGCTGTGTGCAAATACCCACATACCAAAGAAGATGGCACTGATTACTGCAACTGGCATTGGTAGTGATGTAAACATATCTTGGTGTGTTCAAGGATAGTACATAAATTTTTATTATACATATTTTATGTACTAGAGGATGAATAGTAGCCTACATTTATGCACAGTTGAATTAATCTGTATATAACAACATGTTGCACAAATATGTGATGTACAGAAAACTAATGGTATCAAAAAAATTCCAGGTGTGTATAACAGCATGTAAACAATGGCACTTGTCAGAAACACCCCTGAGACAAAATGCAATAATTAAATAAATAAATTAAGTGAATGGTATTTTTCTGCAGAATATAAAAATATTTTGTTGAATGTGCCTTGCACCAAATCTAGTTTGCAACATAGTTTTTCATAGCCTAGCGGCCTTAAGACTGGTAGTAGTAGCTGAACACTTGGTCTGGCTGTGGAAGGGTGGGCTTAGCTCAGCGCGAGTTCCTGGGGGACCCTCTGCATCAGAGCCTCCAGCATGGTGCCCACTCCAAACAGGAAATAAATTGGGGAGAAAATACATCAAAGAATGGGAAAGAGGCCTACAAGATGATAATAGAGGATGCATACCTGTACACTTGTACACAAGAGTTTCTACAGGACTCACCAAACATATGGTTTAGCAGAGTATTGCTTAGCATACAATTAACATGGATTAGTTTGAATTGTGAAACTAAATTGTGAAAACCCTGCCTGTATCTTCTTTTACATGTTTTTACGAAGTTCAAATGCTCTGATGAGGTTGCACCATCCTGCTTTCTGATTCGGTCAATATTCAAAGGGATTTTGTTGGCAGTAGATGAAGACTATATATATAGAAATAGCTCTTGATGAGATTTGGTCATTACTATCTGGCACAATACACCTGGTACATTTCTGAGCAGATTCTAGTCATTTAGTCCTTAATGTGTCCCAAAAACTGTAAAAGGGGTATTGGTGTGTCTTTTACTACATATTGATAATACTTTCAGTTGATTTAAAACTTTGTATTGGTCTACAGTATATGCCTTGTTCTTGAAATGTCAGAGAAACGTAGATAACATTTTGAAAATAGGGGTACTTTAAAATGGATTATTAATGTATATTTTTATTCATTAGAAATGGTTTCATTCTGAAGAGAACTGATAGAAGATATGTAGTTAAATTGTGCCCCCAAGTGATACAATTTTATATGCAATTTAATTTATGGGGTAATTAGTCCTGTAATTGTGATGGATCTAGAACAAGGTATTAATTGAACAAGTAATTAAGCGTAATTAGAGTGAATACTAATCTGGGCTATATTCCTCATTTTCTACTCTATCAATATATATGAATGGTCCTCAAGACCAAGTTGCCAGTAGAAGTGGGTGATGTATTGCTTACCTCATAAGAAATATACCAGTTTAATTTTAAGCATCCCTAATATTATTTTACTTTTGACTGTTGACAGGATTTTTTTCTTAAGTAGAACTAATAATAAAATAAAAATAGTACTACTAATAGTAAAATAATGAGAGGGAAACTTTCCTCAACCACCACCAATGCGTAGCACCCACCTGGATGATGCACAGCAGCCATTTTGCACCAGAACGCTGAACACACATCAGCTTAGGTAGAGAGGGTGGAACTTTATTTTAGCCAATTAAATTGTGGGAACATTAGGTGGCAGATTGAGAGAGCCAGGTTGGGAATTTAGCCAGGATACCAGGGAACCCTCTACTCTTTGCAATAAGTGTCATGGGATCTTTAATGACTGACCTTGGTTTAACATCGCATCCAAAAGACAGCTTCTCCTACAGCACAGTGTCCCCATCACTGCACCAGGATTTATGCGACCAGAAGGACCACCAATGCCACTTCCAGCAGCAACATAATTTCTCCCAGGAGATCTCTCATCCAAATACTATCCAAGCCCACATCTGCTTAGGTTCAGCTAGAGCAGGGTACAAAGTGGCGTGGCTGCTGGTCATACCATCATGGTATGGGCTCATGCGGACGTGTTAAGACGATACCATGTTTAGAGGAAAATACAGTACAGTAACAATAACTAATTAACTTATACATATCTTGCATTATTCAATTGTTTTGTTTTCACTTTTTTGTGTACAGTGTAGGCTTCTGTTAATTTCTTTTGGTTGAAGAAATTACACTAAAATATATGCTGTGGCATTGCAATATTGCTGTTGTGTGAAGAATTTATAAAAAATTGTGATATTTACTAACTTAACCCTTGGGGAAGGTTGGGGAGGTGAATTGCTTGATAACAATTAATTAACAATAACATTCACTTTGCGTAAACAAATTTATTCAGTATGTATGCTAGTTTTAATTTTTTCCTTACACATCCAGCCTTGCTCACTTTGTGCAGCAGCCTTGGGTTAAAGTCTAATCTGGAGAGGTAGCAGACTGTGGGGAGGACTACTATGCCTGGCCCAGCCTTCTGGCAGGGAGCCTGCTTACTTAGAAACAGGTTCCAGAGCTGACACGGAGGGTAGATTGATATGAATCACCATGGTGACCAGTGCGTTCCTCTTGGAGCCTTGTGTTTCCTGCAGGAGAGGAGCCCTCTGAGACTATGTGTGTGTGTGTGTGTGTGTGTGTGTGCGTGCGCGCTTAGGTGTGTGTGAGTGTGTGTGTGTGCAGAAAGTGCTGCAGCACTCCTGTGTATACTGCTGACGGGAGCAAGAATAGATGGGAATAGAGGACGAGTGATCACAATATTACAGCAACCACTCAGGCCTGTATTTTCACCCGTTAAGGCCCTTACACTGCTTATTATAATACTAGCAGTGGAGCAGAATTTATATGGGGATGTTTGTCTGAGTCTGAAGCAGTCTGTGGTGGTTAAATCGCATGCTACTGTTGAAAAAAGAAACGTTTTTGAATGCCTTTATAAATTTTTGCCAGATAGCTGGCAGTTAATTCTGAAGTAAATACAAAAAAATCCTGTAACTGTTCATTGAGAGTCTTAATAAAAAATGCACAGACATGCTGATATCATGGGTTTTTTAATTAGAAATTATAAAAAAATGATAAAAAGCCTGTGCCCATTCTGCACGAGATGAAGCATGGATTTATGGAATCATGATTGTAGTCTGTTGCCAAACAAACACTGTGCATTTTATGACAGGAAGGCTACATGTATGACCAGGTTATATAGCAAAGTTGTGCTTTGCACAGTTGCCTGACTGCAGGCAGAATGATGTTCTAAGCCTTTCTGAACCTTACTTGAGAAGAGCAATTCGCACAGACTCAAATGTGTGCAGAATCCCCGTACCTGGAGCAGCAGCACGCAATCCGTCTTTCAGGCACAACGGTCTGCGCAACAAGAAACTGCAGCTCCATAAAACAGAGGCACAGTAACCTGCAGCACTGCACAATTCTACATGCTACCGCCCAGCCATGGCCTCACCTGGTTAAGACTCAAATTAAAATTGAATGGCTTTATTTGATTCTGTAATGACTGTCTATAATGGTAGTGTTAACGTCATTTCCTTCCCCCTCAGATACATGTTGGGGCGCGGAGTGAAGCGCAAGCTGAGCGACTGCGAGGAGGCGATGGGGGCGAAGGACCCGGCGCTGGACCTGCCCTACATGCAGCAGCGGCAGCTGGTCCTGAACCTGTGCCTGGACAAGCTGCAGAGCTGCCACACTCGGGCAGAGCCCAGCCTCCACCGCGCGGTGCTGCTGGCCAACACCCTGCGCCAGATCCAGGAGGAGATGCGGCGGGAGGGCTGGGAGCCGCCCGCCGCGCCCGCCCCCTCGCCCCCCCACGCCGCCACGCCGCTGCACACCCCCAGCTTGCCGCCCGTGCCCTCAGACTGCCTCGCCGGGGACGGCTCCGCTGCGGACTCTGACACCAGCCTGTGCCCACCACCCTCCCTGCTGAGAGAGGAGGGTGGCACGCAGGGGGAGAGAGGGCCACCAGCCTGCCCGGGCTGCACCGAGAGCGAGGGGCAGAGCGTCTCCTCTTCCTCGTCCGCCTCTTCGTCATCCTCCTCCTCCTCCTCCACCTTCTCCACCCAACCAGAGGAGAGCAGGACACCAGACTTGCTGTTCAGCTCCTTTGAGATCACAAACTCAACCAGCTATCTGACAGATCTGGCCTTTGATGACATCTTTGAGGACATTGACACCTCCATGTACGACTGCTCTGACTTCTCCTCTGTCCTGGCGTACCCCCCACTGAGGGCCAACGGTGCCACCCCTGCAGCTGACGATGGCCTCAAGTCATTCCCTAGCTGTACCACAGCCAGCACCCTGCAGCTGTGTCTCACAGACCTGAACGAACTGGATCACATCATGGAGATCCTTGTGGGGTCATGAGTAACCTGGATCGCATTATTTGGGGATCCTTGTGGGGTCATGAGTGACCTGAATCGCATTATTTGGGGATCCTTGTGGGGTCATGAATGACCTGGATCGCATCATGGAGATCCTTGTGGGGTCATGAATGGCCTGGATCTCATTATTTGGGAATCCATTTGTGGTTGTGAAGGACCTGAATGACATTGTGAATCTTAGTGTGGTCCTGAAAACCTCCTTTTTCTCTATTGTTTCTATTTTCATAAATGTATTTGGGGTGAGAACAGCAAAATTGTTTTTAAAAATGTGCTATTTATTTTTATACAAATCTAACACAATATATTTATATAAAAAGACAAATACAGAGACTTGCCTGATGCACACCTACTGTAGAATGAAACACAAGTGTGGTGAGAGCTGATGCAATGTTTCTTACATTTAAAAATGTAAAGACTACAGCGAGAAACACAAAGTATTATCATTATCAGCTATTTTACTGAACTTTCGATTGCATTTGACAACAAAATTATAGCCTTACATGCAGCTGCTCGATTGAAAATGAATTGGAAAAAAATCAACTTGTGTAATAAGGCAATGCCTTCAGCTTTTTCAACTGAAAGTTGCTTATTTTTGTAAATGAATTTTTAATATGTATTTCTAAACCATTATAATGTCCTTTAATGGATTTGATTCCATCATGAAGTCCGTCATGATAGCAACATTAAATATATAATGCTAACTCTACCTCTTGTTGATCTGCATTAAGCACACTGTTTCTCAGCTTTTGGGCTTTACACAAATTCTTTGATATCTAGTCCTAGCAGTTTAATGTACTTTTAGTGTTTGTACTGTTTTAAATAATACATAGATACTGGCGATTATTTATAGTTCTCTAAGATTATTTATAGTTCTGTTTGCTTTCAGACAGGATACACACAGCATAGCAGTGTTTTGGGATTTTAATGTAGAAGACTGATACAAGTCCTCTGGTCTCTATTAGCAACATCGCTCTGCCACTCAACACGGGTCTGTACAGAGCAGAGAGACGACTCATTTGAATGGTACTTCCAAATACAAACAGCAGTGTGTACACAGCAGTCGTATAAGCCTGTTTCTTTATACTCCTTAGCTGATTTTTTGCCCCTCTTGTTTTTGGTCTCAGAGAAGTCATTGTCCCGGGAAATTTTATGATGTATCTGTTCACCACTCAGTTACCTACATCATCTTTAGCACATGACGATTAAAAAGCAGAAAGAGATTTGAGTTAGGTATTAGCGGCATCCTCAAGTGCTTGGTTCTGGCTCAAATGGGTCTGCCCACCTATTCAGTTTGCCTGAAATCTGTTGCAAAAACATTGAAAAACCATGTTGTTTTCATTTAATCCCTATGGTGGAAAACAGCACCAAACTGTAAATTTCAGTCTTCCTCCCGTCCATCCTTTACTCCCACACTACCAAGGAGTGATGCTCATGTCCTGTAATTTGGCGAGCCGTTTGCACTAAGGCTGTGGGCACATGGAGGTACTTGCCTGTGGAAATGAGCGTTCCGCTTAAGCTGCTGTGTGCACTGAAGCCCCCCCTCCCCCTCCCCCTCCCCCTCCTGTGGAAGACCCATCATTACTATTCATAGCCTGCCACCAGCCAATCAGGTGAGGTGTGGGCGGAGTGTGAGCCCCCCTTTGTTAGATTGGAAAAACACATTTTAGCAACGAGATTAAGATTCTATCCACAGTTAGACCCTTGCTTTGCCTTACCTTACCTGTCTTCAATTTTAGGAGACTATTTACACTTAATATAATGCAATAGATTCTGCAAAAGAAGCAATTCAATCTTTATCATTATATTACTCCAAAGGTTGTCTATCTAGGTTACTATTTACTGTACAATGGAACTAATCATGTGCATTTCAAGTTAAGTGCAGTATGTTTTTCTCTGATGTGTGAATATTGTGGCTTAACAGAACTGAAAGACGAGAGGAAAAGGGAGTGTCCTGCGCTAGTTAGACACCATAAAGCTACTGGTGCCTCTTCAAACACTGAATGCTCTGATGTTTCCACTTTCCACCCTGGCTGACCACAAACAAGCACACCCAGCCATTCATTTTATTATGATATGAGCAGGAATTATACTTCTGCGTGCTGGCATGTGAATCGGACCCACTTTTCGTTTTCTTCTTTTTTCCTGAGATCGTTTTTTCACTGTAGATACTGTATTATTTAAGGAAACATACTGTAAACACAAATATGAAACCATTTCATATCTAAAATGTGTTAAGATCACATTACGGATATTTTTTGACTAATGTGGCTTTGTCTTGTATGTAAAATCACTTAAAGATTTTATTAAGCTTTATAAGCTTTTTGTTGTGTGTATATTTGTATTTATACATCTTGTATTTTATGTTTGGTTTTATTTAAATATTATCATGGCAGTTATTTGAAATAATATATTGCATTAATTTAATGAAATCTGATCAGTAGGTTTTGTCAGGCTGTACAGATTACTGGTGCCAGCAGTTCTCACTCCTGCCGAACCTCTTCACATGTAAAAATATATAATTGAAAGGTAAATCTGTTTGTAAATATTTATTTTGCAGTCAAATTCAGTGAGTTTTAGTTCATACTCATTTCAAACGTATGTAGCACTACTGTCTTTGAAGAGGAAAATAAATGTCTGTATCAGGCCATTGTCAGGCAGCTCTTCAAACATTTTTTTTTCACTCAACAGTAACTTGACAAACCACTCTTTATTACCTGCCATTGGTAACATGGCTGAAGCAGCATATTATTTATTATTTTAATGCATTTTTTTCCCCCAGAATTAAAATATTAAAATGAAGTACCCAGTGAAGCACAGTGGACCTTACATCTGGTTTCTAATCAAATGGACAGGCCCAGTTCCTCTAGCAAGAACCCTTCGGGCAATGTAACCCACTACTACTAGTAGATACAGTACTAGTTTGAGGCCCAGGTCCACCCTTTTGCCTCTGCAACCTTTAATTTCTCTCTGTTTGCGATTTCTTGCTGCAGCTCCTTTACATACCATTCTCCGTGTTTGTATTTTTTAAAAACTCTTGCTTGTTTCTTTTTTCATAGTTGGCTTTCGAAGAGATTGTCCTTAAAGATGTCAGTAAGTTAACAATATCTGGTGCTTGTTAAGTTTTCATACCAAGATCAGTATTACTACAAGAAAGTGTTTAGCTTTTACGTTCAGCAGCAGTTATCTTTAAAAGACTATGGTGTATACCTGGAAAGCACTGAGACCATTCAAGTGGGGCCACTAAAATTGAACCTTGAGTACAGTAAGGTCAGAAAGCACATCTTGCGAGCCTTTGGTTTGTACAATCATAAATTACTTGAGATCTTGCGACTTACTCAAAATGCTGTAAAGATGACTGCTAAAGTTTCACTTTCATGTCCTAAGTGCAATATGAACACATTTTCATGTTAGTGGCAAGTCCAGAGCTTAGTTTACTATGCCTTTATCCTATCGGTTTGCAGCAAACACTGTCCTTTACTAGCCACACTCAACTCTGTGTTGCTTGGTAAATGCTATATTATATTTAAGCATCTAGCTATATATTAAATGGGCAACATGAATGACTTGGACCATAAAACTGCATTGCATGATAATTCAGATGTCTTTTTTTTATTTTTTCAAAGGGGATTTTTCACTGGTTTAAGTTCCTATCTGAACCTGTGTGTATGTGTTGTGTACATAATTTCATATTTTTGTTACCATTATATTCTATGCAATACCTTTGTAGCAGGTCTAAATAAAAAATATAAATGGAAAATAAAAATCTTCTCCAAGCCCTCATATATTGTTGCAGTTCATACTTTTGATCCTGTCTGGTTTTGTCACCACTCAGTATCTTGTGTTTATGGAAAGCATTTGTACTACTCCTAAACACAATATATCAACTATGTTGTTTTGTTTGGGGAATTACTGTTCTTTTTGGTTTTCTACCTTGCAGATTTGTAATTATTACAATTTTTTGTTTATTTACCCTTTTATAACTAGGAAATCTCTTGAGATAAAATCTATTCTACAAGGGTGACTTGGCTTTCTGTTCTAAAACCAGAAATTCATAGGAAGGTACTAAAGTGCATCATTTGGTGAAACAAATGAAGAGCCTTGCATGCAATCCTGAGACAAAGAGCGAAGTGGAAAACAGTTCACTCGTTGAAGAAATGAATGGAAGGCCTTAGATCGCCCCCTGCTGGTAGAAAGTGGGAAGAAGTTCTTACATATTTCCAGCTTTACCGTGAATTGCATCATCTCGGTGAGGAGTTTTCCCCCTTTTCCAAAAGGAGTTAGACATTAGAGCCCTGTTTGGAAACAACACGGCACAGCCTTTCCTATGGCATCTGAAGAGAAGGTTTTGGTGGTCTGATTAACTTTATAACCTGTTCAAGATGGTTTAACTCCTAAAAAACAGTTTAATAAGCCAATTAAACAAAGCTTTGTTCCTTTAATGCAATATGTGCATTTGAGAATTTAACAAGGCACGACAAATAAGGAATAATAAATAAATAAGTTTGTAACAGATTTTATTTTATAACAGCTTATGTTTTGTCCCTGGCTCCTTGAAACTAATAGAACATTCTTAGGTTGTACTCACCCTCAAATTGCTTGTTTTTGTTCTGCAAACTCCAAATGTCAACTTTAAAGGAAATAATACATACGTGAGTATGCTAAGCAGCTATAAAGTAATAGCACAGATAAATCTGGGTGGAGAGACTCCTTACAGCTCACCGACTATGTCTGTAAATTAGAGAGAGACAGCCTACATCTGGAAAGGCTGACGCTCTTGCACAAAGGCACTTTTGTCTGGACTTGAGTGACAGTAAAACCAACTCTGTGGGTTCCAGAATTACAGTACTTAGTACGAATACACAAACTCCTTATAGTATCAAAATTCCGCTATTAAAATCATCGTACCAAACTAATCCTAGGACAAATGGTACAGGAATTGATAATAGCAGCATGTCTACTATCAGGCTTACATTAGTTGCCTTAAATAGTTTTCCATTTATAGGAATGGAATTCCCTTGTCCTGGTCCCTGACTGCTTTGGAGCAGGACTCAGAAGAAGAAGCCTTTTTTGTGGCTGTGATCTTGCAGACGTAGGTTGTGCTTGGAGACCCATTGGTGGGAGATCTGGTAGAGGAAGCTTGGGGAGTCTCGATGGTGGGGAGGTGCCAGTAGCTGTGGGAATGACACAGGAGCGCATGGAGGAATGGAGAGGGAGGCAGCCGGAAAGTCACAGCTTCTTGAGGTAAAACAGTTAAATGGGTAAACTCCCTTCGACCTCAGACGAGCTAAGATCATCTCGCTCAAAGTGGAGCCCCCCCCCCAGGCACCACACAGTGTTATTAATAATGTACAGGCCCTTCGTTAGGGGCTTAAAAATCTCACTGCTGTCACCCACCTGCGGTGTTCAGTCGCACACATAAATTATCACACACCCCTCTCTGCTCATTAGGAAAGAAGGAAAAGCACAACGCAGAATGACTGTGGAAGCATAAGGGCGTGTCCCCTCTCCCTCTACCTCCCTCCCTCCCTCCCTCCCTCTCTCTCTCTCTCTCTCTCTCTCTCTCTCTCTCACAAGACCTGCACTCGGAGCGGAGCACGGTCTCTTCCCCCCACCTTGGTCTGGATCAACGGGCCGGCAGGAGGACTCGGTGGCACCCCACTGGTCTCCACGGGGCTCGTCTCAGCAGGAGGCACGTTCCGCTGAAAAGTGAGGGATTAATAAATGAGGAGGAGGGAGGAGTGCAGGAGATGCAAGACAACGATGCGGTTTGCTGGCGGAATGGAAATGAAGGAGTGTCTTCCTTACATTGCCTCCGGCCCAATTCTGACGACAGCAACCACAACCTACTACACAATGTACAATACACAATACAAACAAGGCACTGTGTAGGTAGGCACGTGTAGTTAATATCGCAACACTATATAGAAGGAACTGCTCAGCTCATTGGAAAGTCCGGAAATTTCTTTTTTTTTTTTCTTGTATAGTACTTCCTGTGTGAGACGTCTGAGTCATTTCAACAAGGTTCTCTGAAGGCTCTCAAATAATATGCTTCAAAGAAATCGTTGGCTTTGCGGTGGAAAAAAAATGTTTCATTGCAAGTCATTATCTTTTACCATTGCATTACTAGAAATTCTAGGGGTTGGAGATATGTTAGATGTGCTAGCAAAATTATAGTCACTTTAGGAGTGTATAATCTATTTCAGAAACTCTTTACCCAGTTATTATATGTACTTTCATACATATCAGATGAAAGGTTATACAGATTCTAAATTCTAACTTCATATCACATAACCCTTATTTCCATTTGGCAAATTTGACAACCAGACATAAGCTTACAAGTACATAATACAATAAGATCGATGAAAAGGTAAGAGGGAACATTATTTGTGCTCATGTTTCATAAGAGAGCAAATGCTAATTTCCGGCTAGAATTTTTACATGGAATCAAACTTTAATTTCAGCTGGATTCATAAACTGTTGTTGTGAAGACATGGCTCTTAGGCTTTATTATTGGTGCTGTTAAATGACCCATCCTTTCCCCAGATGCCAAAAGGTTTTCAAGGGTTGATATGTAGAAATACTTGTCAACCGCCTCTAAATATTTCATGGGCTGCTTTCACGCTTGTCTGTAGCAGGACGGCTGTCTGAGAGACAGGCAGCACTACAGGGGCTGTGCGTCGCGTACGTTTCAGACGCTAAACAAGCTAAACACGCAGGTCCGAGAGGTAATCCCGCTTCAAATCGAGTGATTCTGATTACACGTCGATAGGATCCATCGCAGGAAGCCCATCAGACCTGGTGTAAACTCACAGGAAGCATACCGGCCACTAATGTGCTGGAGGAGAGCGCAGTCAGGGTCATCCTCTCACACAGATCAAACATACAGCTGCAGGTGCTCTTACAGTCTCCTGAGACTGTCTGTGGATTTCCAATCGGCCTGCGTTTCTATACACGAACCCGACATCGGCACCATGTCCACACACAAAAAAAAAATATCCAGTGTGTTACAATCAATCGATTGATTTCATTTGTGTATTTTATGCATAAGAATTGTGTTCAATCTTACACTTCATCGTTTCAAGAGGTACATGATTTTCACAGGTCACCTGAGAGCATTCATTCAGATTTACCAAATTAGCCACTTCAGCATTGGAATTAAGAAAGTGTATCTCGTATTTTTTTCCCTTTAATATGCTCTTACTGGCAGTACAATGAAACTGTCATAACTTGTCATAAAATGTGTTGGTTCCTCTTTGTAAAGCAATGTATAACCTTCTGTTTGGTTATTGGAAACTGGGTGTAAGTAATCTGGTAATGAATGCATCTGCTCTCAGATATAGTATTGTCAGGTCTTGTGTCTAGACAGGTTTCACTTATTTTTCTTTCTACTGTAGGCATGTTGCCTATGACTGCAGAAAAGTCCTACAGCACCACCCAGTGGACAAACACATGTTTCACATACACTTCGGTTCTTTATTTGTGGGGGCGCAGTATATGAACAAAACACTACAAAAGTTATTTAGGAGCATTTCTGTGGGGAGCATGAAAATGCAGAAATCATTACAATGACCATAGGACGTTCAATAAAAAAATGTTGACAAAAGGTATAAAACGTAACATGACTGAATCACTAGCAAGCATTGTTAGTCAGTAATTTCGGGGAATCAAATCAAACATGTTTCTTAGCTCATCCACATAGGCCAGAATATTAGTGAAGGCTTGTGAAAGGATGGTGTGCACCGTTTGTTTCTCTCCACACTCACCGGGTATGAGCTGGCATTTTCCCAGATTTTGAGGGCAGAGCGCAGGCCTCTGAGAGTGTGGGGGCAGAGACTGGCCCCCGACCTCCTCAGCCCACTGGGCTCCCTCGATAGGCAGCTCCACAGAGAGGCAGCGTCACTGCACAGAGGATGAAGCAGGGACACGTGGTGAAGCTGATGGCTTTGTAAAAGCTTATTCATGTTTAGAAAAATATAATTTACAGGATCAAGTAAGTGTAAAGCTCAAATATTTTGTACCACAACGCAGGTGAGCTCAATGGAGAGGTTTCCGGTGATTTTTGCAACAGCTGGAGCAGAGGTTCCGCCTCATCGGTGGGTGCATCTTCTGATGTGTTCACCATTGGAAAAGAATTGTGAAAAATTTGCCAAGGACTTGGGGATTCAACAATCTGTAGAAAATTTCAAGTCATCAAGACAGGTGAGAAAACATGTCTTTGTAATCAGTCCTTTTTTTCTGTAGGCCCTGAATGCTACAGCTTAAGTGTTGCAAAGAGGATCAATGGCCTGCTTGCCCCACAGAAAATGACTAAATTCAAACCAATTTGCCACCCTGTTCATCAAAAGTATTTTTATCACTGAGGTTTTCTGGAGAACTGGAGAAATCTGATATGCGCATGCTGGCAGTTGCATCTTTTCAATCTATAATTTGCCCGTTTACCAGCATAGCCACAGGAAGTCATACAGGAAGGTTGCATGATGACTGCAGATGCTGACTCTATCCAGCAAGTCAAGACAAGACAGCCCTGCCTTCTAAAGTGATCCTATGGCTAATTATTAGCAGAGAGCAACACTGAGCAAGCCCACATGCTTTCTCTTGTGCTGTTGCAACCTTATTCTTTGGCTTCACTCATCAATATCTGAAAGAGTGACACAACTAGTCAGGGCTGTGCAGAGACATTTTGAGGGGCACATGCTTAAAGTGAGAAAAGGGCATGCCAAATTTAAAAAAATATTTTACAACACCCAGTTAATGTACATCATATATTTTGGTGAATTCAAATATTTTCATAAATGGGAGCAACAACAATAATAATAACTATATATTTATATATATATATATATATATATATATATATATATATATATATATATATATATAGGTGCACCTGGAGGTCATATCTATAGTTGAATTTTCTTCAGCATAGGACATAATCAAACCTTTTCTTTGGCACACGTTGAATGTTCTGAGGTTTCCAAATGTGATTCGGTCAATGGGTCTATCAGGTCAGAAGAAGATGAGCGTTGGTGATGTTGGTTCCACCTGTCCTCTTCAACGAAATGCGTCCATTCACCAAATGAGTTGTCCAACTTAGCGTTGACTGGTGCGTAAACAGCCTGGGCAGGTGAATCCTCAAAATCTAAGGAATCCTCAAAATCAGAGGAATCATAAACTGAGTTGGTAGACATGTTTCCATCACAGCTATCTAAAATTGCCGGTTCATTCATTTCAGTGTGATGGTGATCTGTCTGTGTAGGCTACAGTTGAGAAAATAACCTTAAATCGGGCGGCAAGCAAGTGCTATCTGAAGTGGTGAACTGAGAGACTCCGTGTCTTGCCAGAAACATGCATTCCATAGCCTTGGGATTAATCCAGTTTCACTCGTTTCCATCCGTTTTACTGGATTCCGTCCTCCTGCTTGACCACGGCGTTACTTTGTCAAAGTAGGCTACAAGCATATTTCTGAACTCACCACTCCTGCAAAACGTAGGAAAAGCCTCATTATTTACACGTGTATGTTATGTTTGTAAATTCTACTTACGTTTTTGCCAGTGCTATTTAATTTCCATTCTTAAAATACGCTATGGGAGTAGGCTAATGGAAATAAAGAACCAGCCGAACGAGTAAAATCAGTAGGGTGATAGCAACAAGATAGCACACCGATTGTCCAGCAATTTACATCTTCCCATGCAGGCAGCCAAATAAATCTCTGTAACGAGGCCTGCCTACTATGACTTCGAACGAAAGGAATTTGTTAAAGTTTCATGACCTTCAAAACGTTACAATCGAAAATGCAATGTTTTGAATGTACTGAAATCAATGCTTAATATGTCCACCAATATAAACAGAATGTGTGAATGCTGTTCAGATGATAAGCCTATAGGCTATGCACAAAATGCTTCAGGCGTTTAAATTATAGACGTTTAATGATAAAGATGTCCATTTCGGAGCTATACCATGGCATACCTGCACCGAATGAACACGTCAACAAATGGCTATGCTCAAGTATTTAACAGTACGGGAATATGATTAGAAGTGTTCAACCATAGCCAATATAGGCTACTGTAACAGGATAGTCCATGACTGAGGAATCTTTGCTCACTCATTTCCGAAGAAGCAGTAATTACAAGCTAAACCGCTTAACTCCTCGGAAACAGCGCAGAAACACTGATCGCAAATATAGTAGCCTACTTTTCATTCTGAAAACTGAATTTTAAAAAAATTCCCTTTATCCTCCAGAACACGAAATATTATTTCCGTATACTTTTCCCCAAACATCAGCGCATTAGACTTCTTGTTGTGCCCTTGGCAGCGACAGGTGCATTTTCTAATCCATACGTTAAAAAAAATAGTAGGCTCAGCCAACGTCCACAAGACCACAACCAGTAAGTACCAGTAAAGAACCTGTTGATTCACTTAAACTACATTAGCTAATGTTAAATATAAGAACAACGTCTTTATGGCTTTATCATCGCCCGAAAAGTATAACCGGCAACGATACCGTAACATCTATAGCATAACACACCATATCCCGATAGCTCACCTCGATTATTTTATCCATCAGGAGTGGCACGGCTTTGTGGTTGCTCAGTCGTCTATGCTACTTTTATGTATGACAACCTACACCAACGCAGTTCTGGAAGGCCATGTACAAACTATTGCCACTTAAGCTGCCTGAATCCTTCACAGTAAGCTAATTCGGTAATGCCGTGCTTTAGCTTCGAACCCGGAAATCACTTAGGGTAAGTCTTTGAAGCGAGAATACCTTAAAGGCAGGTGATGACCTAGACATAGCCTACAGGATATTTACACGTATTCAGAACGCATGTATAAATTAATTAATGTATGAATTTCTTCCAACTTCTTCCTGTTTCCACACTTGTAATAACAGCCTGTGCAAAACACCAAACCTTAATTCTTTTTGACCACAGTGCAGTGATAAATGTATATTAACGTATCACTTCCTGCATTCCTTGACGGTTATTTGGGGTCATCCTGGGTCATTACTGTATCTACTGACAAACTGTGTCACACCCACGTATTTGATTTTTACTCTGTAATTCGTTGTATATCGCTTATATTGCTCCCAGAAGCAAAATGAGTAAGACACCGAATAATGAAACCCTTTTATCATATGTCTGTTGTTTTCAAATAAAGCTCACAGCTTTATTGACATGTTGTTAATAAATCTTAATTTGAATCTAACGGATTATTCGTGCATTGATTGACACCATGTTTGAGGCTGTTTTTAATTTTTTTTTTTTTTAAGTTCTCTTTAAACAATACTCCTCCCAAGCCAAGTATATTTCCCCTGTGACTTCAGATGTTGTGAAAGTTGTGTCAATGTATGTGACGTGTTCTTCCTTTCATGCTAAATGTAGACTATTTTCAGCTAGTCTGACAATATCTTTCTTAACCAGAATTAATGTGGCTAATTGTTTTCAGTTTGATAAACCTTCTGTAGACATTAATTTCAAACAGTAGAGGGCGCCCTTGATTAATTATAACTGCTTTCCCCAATGATCTGTGTTTACCTATTGCCTATATTACAATAGGATACAGATTTTTGTTGGATACGTTGACATTCACACCAAAATATTCATATTCTAAGATTTCTTAAACCAAATTTCAATTCATTATTCAGTTTAACACGACACAGGCATGTCATTTTTGACCCCATAAGAAATGTTTCACTCATTAATTTCATGTGAGTTCCAGTGCTCTGTAGATATTCAGCGAAATTTGACAAGTATTGCTCATACTCATTTTGTTTGACTTGCTACAAATATCATTGGTACCACATTGATTCTACCCCCAAATAAAGAAATAGAGTGGGAGCATGTTCCCCCAATAGTCATCATCCTTATTATACATTTCCCTCATTATAAGATATGTTTGTACAGTAGAGTAATGTACAATTATATGTTGCATTAACATTTAATTCCAAATTCCAAAATGTTTCTAGCTAGTCTTCTGAAAACAGTGTTAAAGGCAGCAAAATATCACACAGGTTATATGAACACACACACACACGCACACACACACACTCGCAAACACGCGCATGCACACACGCACAGAAACACACACACATACACATTCTTCTGACGCTTGAACTAGAACTATGCAGAAAACAGGGTTCCTCCAATTAATGTAGCGTAAACAAAAGCAAACATATAATTAGGTGAGAAATGTTTTTCGTATACCCACTACATACTGCAATATGGTGGCTATTTGTTGTTTGCCATATTATATGTATGTTACCACAATTGTTATTTTCTGGAAACATTAACATTAGACAAGATTAGCCTATAACTGAAAGCTGCATGTGTATTTTGTAGTACATTTTCATGTTGTTCACTGTGCCAGGAAATAAGTTACATAAATGCTATCGTTGACAGTTATTAATCCATGGGACTCCCTGTATTTTGGGTTCAGCAGAATTGTAATGTAGCATCAATAATGCATGAAGAAAAACTGCCCCCATCGACGTGTCTTAGTGGATACTGCCTATTCTCATGACCAGCACTTTCTGTCTTAAAGGGCACCTGATGGAAACATGGGAGGTGAAAGCACAGCCGCATCAGTCTAACTGTAATCTTTACATCACAAACTGACATTTTGCCTCAGATTGAGAGTTAAAGTAAACAGTGGTGTATGTCAATACCAGAGGCTAGAAGTGCAAAGGAGGTTGTCATCTTGACATTAAGACAAAAAAGTATAAAAGTGAATCCCATAGGTGTCAAAGGTATGATGCCATAGGACTGTGAATGTGTGGCATTTGTTTAAGATTAAAAAGCTAAATCTAATCTAAATGAAATGATGCTTTCAGGATGTAGTCTAATCTAAGATAAAGCACTCTGGACACTGCTGTTGAAGTTACATAGACTGTGTGATCTTTAGGCCCCTGTCTGCCTGAGCATATTCAGTGTGATTTCACAAGAAAACTCAATCAGTTTAATTCCCTTGGTAGATGATGTTTACTTCTTTTGTATGTTCCCTCCTCCACTCCCACCAGCCCTGCCCCCCAACCACCATCTGTTCACTTTCACTCCAGGAAACTCCTGTGTCACCCCTTTGTTTCCCAAGGGTGGCCTTGTTTCCTGTGACATCGGTGAGGGAAAAATAAGGAGCCGACTCCTCAATGTTCACAAAACACTCCTCAAAGCATTTACTTGCAAACTAACTTGAGTATCCATTCAGAATATTTGGATGTTTTGTTTTATGAAATATATGAACAGTGGTTGCTCAGTCAGTTTTTCCCCTACACATTTGATGTAAACATTTTATGGAATTACTCAAGCAATGTAAAAGAGTAACTTCAAAGACATTATTCTGACTTGCCTCCATGCATGTCCCTATTCAGTATTCCATGTTACTATGTTCAGTGTAATGTAGCTGTTTGCACATGGTTTTTGACTGTGACCAGTATTTATCCCTAGCTTGAACTTACCTTATCACTAGTCTCTAAAAAAGCTATAATTCCAACAGGAAGCAAAGAGGAAGTATCTGACAACAGAACATCTCCTTCAGAGTTTCCGTGCCAAGACCTTGGGTCAATGAAAACAATAGTGAAAACATTCTCAAATCTCTGGGCTTTTGTTTTTAACCTGAATTTTCAAAAGACTTTGTGTGTAGTTCTTCCTTTGCTGGGCACTGCATGTAATTGGCATAGATTAATTTCAAGTAACAGAAGAGTAAAATGTGTTTGGAGATTTGCCCATGCTTGCATTGTCACTTATGCAAGATGTTTTCTTGCAAAACTGTATTTAATAGAATGCAGGTAAACCCAAAGCTTAAATCAAGAAATAGAAAACATCAAGCTGTAAAATTGGCCTATTTAAAAAAATCTAAATAAAAACACACATTCACATCATAATATTTTGCTTTACATGGACTGTATGCTAGTTTGTGAGATGTTACCACAGCCACTGTGAGGTTTTTCCCCCAGTTAAGGTCTGTGCAAGCACTGAACTGGGGTGAGGACTGTCTGAAGGTCCTACTCATTTAGACCAGAGTTAGAGTACATTTTCCCATTCAGTCAGGAACAAGAGCTGCTCTATACTACTGGATAATGCAAACCTCTGCAATCTGATTTTCTCAGAATTAATTATGAGCCTGGTAATTAAGAACTGAGTATATCTTATTATGACTGTACCGTTCTCACGTAAATTCTTCAAAACACTTTTTTTTCTTGCACTGGGTCTTATCAGAATCTCTAACTGCTTTACATTTAGCTGCACTGAAGGAAAAACTTGTTTTTTCACTGGAACTCCTTTTTTGGAAAACAAAGGACTAAGCCATAGATTCAAATCATCTGCACAGCCTTTCAACCATTGGAGATATCGACACTGGAGAAAATTAATGAAATTGTGGAAAAGCTCAAGATCCACCATAATGTTCATCCAGTCTCCTTTTGAGGTGTCCCATCTCTCAGCTACAGTATAGCCCTGGCCTGCAGGACAGAAGATCAGTATGATATTTTTCACACTAGTCCATTGACACCTGTTGTCCAAGTGGCAGGGTTTTCACAGTAGAAGATAAGGTGGTGGCTTTATGCCACTAAGTCCATTATTTCCAGCCATTATCCCACACTGCCAGGGTGCGCATTGTTCTCTGAGACAGAATGAGAGGAAAGGAGGCTTTGGTACTTGTAATTCACTGGATCATAAATATAGTAAGCTAGTAGCAGGTCCATTAAAACACAAATTCAAAAAAAATAAGAGTGTGGGAAATCAATACGGTGGCACTGATTAGAGTAACAACTTGTAAAAGTTTTGGAAAATAAAACTTAGATTCAGAGGAATTCTTCATGTTAGCCTCTGCATTTTTTAAATTCTCAAAATCTTTTATTGCTTTTTCTTGAATTTGCCACTTCTTCCGGAAGCCAGGTGGTTCGGTGAAAACCCAGCTATATTTGGTTGAAAAGTAAAAGTTTTCTAGAACATAGCCAGGGTATATCCTGAGAAACCTGAACTAAATTGGAACTAAATTGAGCTAACCTAGTCTGTTTATATCAAAACATCTCTCAACCAAGATTTCCACCCCTCTAGGCGTCTAGATTCCGTCTATATTTGGCCTTGTGTTCACTGGGTTCTCTTGTCTTCACTCATGCTGTTGTAAAAGTAACATGTGGTTTATACAGAAGCCTTCCTTCAGCACCTGGAGTGATATCAATAACAATTAAGCAGCATGAACAGTTATTCACCTGTTTTCTATAATTCCATATCCATAATTGCCTAAATAGACCAAGCATTTGAAGTATTTGCAGTTTATGAACCTTGGCTGCAGAGACCTTCTAGAACAGTACAGTCAACTGATTCCTAGTTTTTTTCTTTGTTTGCTTTTCTCTGCAGTTCCACCACAGTCACGGGACAGGGGTTACCAAGTGTCAGTATGGGGCATTCCAAGATGGTCAGCCCCCATTTACTCCAGCGATAAATTGGGAATGTGGGTGATCTGGGTCACATGACCTCTCTTTCATTTTTGGGCAAAGTCCTTACACATTAACCAAAAACTGCTCTGGCAAGATGGGTCTTTCTGTATGTGTATACACAAAGATTAATACATGGGGCTTGACAGCAACTCAGACATTCCATACAAATTATGGGGGATGGGATGTAGACATTAGTGTAGCTTTATGGGTGGAGTGAAATGCAATCAGATGGAAAGGCAAGAGAGAAAAATAAACTCAAAACTGACGCATGACACCAAGTCCCATGACTTGCTGTGATTCTGATTCGGTGGTAAAGGAAAATCAGTGTGTCTGCATTTTATGCTATGTTCCATGTTCTGTGGCCGTCCTTGAACCAGATATCTTTGTTTAGTTTGTCTGAAGGCTTTAATTCTCCATATATGCTGTCCCTCTGTCCGTTATTTGCAATTTTATGGAACTGCACTCTTTAAACTCAACTCTTCATCCACAGTATCACAGTAGCACTTAGTTACACACTGCACTTTGGCAACCATGAAATCAGAGAAATTTACTGTGGTATCGCACCAGGATCTGATAAAACTCAAGTGCTGTTCCTCAGCACCAGATCACAGCTTGTTTGGAAATGAGAAGAGAAGTTAAAGAAGTGGGTTGGTCACATATTCAAGTTTTTTGGCATCTGCGCACAGTGGTTGGTTTAGATTTTTTTTTTTTTGCCTACTTGAAAATATTGGCCCATTGCCCGTGGCCAATGCAATATCGATAAACGCTCTAGAAAACAGGGTTGGTTTAATATAATATATATTATATATTATATTTTAGACAATAAATATGCAGAAATTGTCACAATCCCCTTTAAAAAATCACAATTTGATTTAATTGGTAAAAGAGATTAAAACTATGTAGCCTACTCAGCCTGCGACCAGTCGGATTAAATGAAGGCAGTGGGTGACGTCACACCCTTCATAAGAGAGCATGTTCGGCTGCGCTCTCCTGAATCGACGGTTGTGGGTTGTGATGAGCATTGCAGCTAGTGCGTAAATGGGCATTCCTAACTGGTGAGAAAAGGGGGGGGGAAACAGCAATACCTCAATAACAGTGTGAAAAAAAACGAAGAAGAAAAAAAATCAGGTGCTAAATGTTATGTTGGGAAGATTTCTGACCCTGTTACGCAAGGAAATTGAATGCATTACCATAAATTCTGTGGAGCAAGTTAGCAGTATAAAACATTGTGGTTAGGCTCTTAACTGAAATGTGTTGTGGAAAGGAAAGGGGTGGCTCTTGTGAATGACGTAACTATTTTAGATTAATTTAGAACTACTTTTAAAATATAGTGTAACAAAAACTTTGCATTTTAAATCTGCACTTGTATTTTAACGTTCTCATCTGGATAGGTAAAAACGTATTTGTAATGAAGATAAAATTACCTTCCTCGCTGTGATCAGAACAAGGGAAAGTGTAAACGTATTGACACTGCATATGCGTATATGTCGTATTGCATGTAAATCAGGACTGTGCAAGGTTTTTAGCCTTGTGTTTAGTGACGAGTAAGCCAGGTACAAGGATGTATAAAACATACATCAGAGGAAAATATTTAATGATATTAAAGTGCTAATAGTGTCATTTATAATACACTATCCAAGTGCTGTTATTGGATCTCGATGGGACTTGGCCCTGGCCTTCAGTCTCTGTCAATATATAGCATTTTCTAAATTAGAGAGGTTTTACCAGATCACCTGACACCTCCCCTCCCCCACCATTGTATTGATTACCAGATCTTTGAGTTCTTAGACATTAATGTTGTGCTATGTTCACTGTGAAGCTTTTAAGTAAATTAAAATGATGATTCCTGGAGTTGGGGTCTTTGATCTCTGACTAGTCAGTGTAATAGGGAGATTTGAAATTAGCAGGTCATGAAAGAATCTGTCCTGCCAAGATCCTACTTGGAGAATCCTGATCAATGGTCTGGCATCCCTGAACCAAACAAGGATTCAACACATGACTTAGCAATGACCTGGTTATTTGGGGTAGATAGCAGCTTTTACGATTTTACAATGCAAAGTATGTAGCAGCAGTACACACAGCACAGGGCTACAGTTATGTACTTGCTTCTTCAAGTCCTTAGATGCTGTATGAATTTTGTGAAGAAAAAAAAGAAAAGCGTTAGAAGAATCTTAAGAGGAGTTTGACCTAACAGAGATCATTTATGGTAGATACATTTGTCATTGGCTGCTTTGAAAAATTAAAAGGATAGGGGCATGCAAGGTGGCCTGTTGTAAAGCTGGCATTCCCTGATACGCCCCACAGTCTGGAATAAAATCCACTTATGGCTGGGAACTCCACAGGATGAGGTATACTTCATCATAACATCTCCCATGGAGAGAGGGTTCCAGTCAGGAGGATGTTAGTCATGTATTAGTGATTAATCTGGTCGATTGGATGCCTGTAATCCGAGGTCAGTCCTCCAATAAAATGACTGCACAGCTCAGCTAATGGACTGCAGAGTGTAATGAAGTGCCTGCTGGCTGCATGTGCTGTGGATGATGTACATGCGGGCCTGATGTTTATAAACTATATTTTAGTGAAGGGTCAGGACTGCAAATGCAGTTGAGCATTGTGCATTGGGAGAAAATGAAACAAGGTTAAATCATTTGATTAAAAAAAAATATGCTTCGATTAATTTTTTATAAATTCCTTTTTCTCAGACTCAGTGAAAGGACTTAGATGTAATGTATACTTCCTGAATGTTATTAACATTTAAATGTGCACAATGTACTGCATTGCTTCAGAATGATTCAAATCCCTGATTCTGAATTCCTACCTGTAATATGAGAGAGTCCCTTAGGCTGCCCTTGTATACTTGTTCAAATGGAAGTTGTAATGAAAATATGAAATATGGGAGGCAAAGGAAACAAAATGATTACACAACAGCTGCATCATTGCTACTTTTATTGCTACAAGATTAGAATTAGATCTGGTTAAAGTCAGCTGATGAAATCACTTGTAATTGTCATTTGAGCTCAATTAATCAAGTTCGGTTCTAATAAAGTGCGTTCCTTTTAGGATGGAGGTGTTTAGTTACATTTAAGTGCACCATTGAGCTGCACCAAGTGTACATGGCACACCCAGCTGCAGCATACGGAGAGAACAGCTGAGTCAGCACCTTCACCTGATGCAGCTAGTTGCAATGTTACATGGTCTGCATAAATGAGTCTCTGGAATGAGACTGGTGGCAGTTATCAAAATACATTTCTTTGCTCTTTCTGAAAGGATATTTTTCTCCGAGTAAGGTAGTTAAGACTACAAAAAATATTTCCACAAATGTCTGTGTTGTTCATTTATGCAAGCAAACTGTATTTCTAAACAAAGCTGCAATTAAACACAACTGCTTTCACTTGGCCAGCTTCAGCCCAATTGAATATTATAAAGGAAAGTCAAGTGATTCAGCAGAGACCATGCAGGGACCTCAGGGAGGTACACAGAGGTAAACGTGACCAAAGGCATGTTTATTTCCATGTGTAGCTGAATAGGAGATAGTGCTCACAGGCTATTAGTGCTGCATGTTAACTGTGTTCTATATCATGTCATGTATCTGTTGTATGGGCCATCATATTTTGTGGTGACAAAGCACAATATTCCCTGCAGATACACAGCAGCGGGTTGCAGTAAGTTTAGTACTGCAGATTCTTTGGGCTATGAGCTCATGCGTTTATTTTTAGGCTGAGGCGTAAATGATTTTACGAGGGATCATCTCAATCCCCAAGGACAGAAACTATGCCCAAATGTAGGCCTACATCTAACTAAAAAAAGTGCCTTGGCTTTTTGAAGTTAATTTATTTTGGGGAGAAAATGCACAGAGTCGCAAAATTGTGGCATGATATAAAAGCTTTGGGTCTGCATTTTTCGTGTACTCAGGTCATCAACAATAGTGTTAGTCTCAGGACCAGACAGGAATTTCATCCCATTGCTATGTGTTCAATTTTTCTGTGCATCTGTTTTCCAATTGCTAAATAGCCTGACATAGCCTACCCTTGTGTGCTCTATTAAAGTGGTTGATTCAATTACATTGCCTGTGAAGATTCTTCCCTAATTTTCCTGGATGAAACCCTGGACCAGTTGTCCTGAGTGTCCTTGCCCATCGCTTCGATCGATAGGGGCTGAGCAGATCTGTATGGGCAGCCCCCCTCTAATTGGGTTAGCATGCGGGAGTCTGTGTTTACTGGAAAGAGGAGAGCTACCTCACTCCAGTGTGGACTGCTGTGAGTGCGGATGCAGACATCTCTCTCTCTCTCTCTCCTCCTCTCTGACTCCACTCACCCTCACTCTCTCTCGCCCTCTGCCTCCGCGTGCGACTCCCTTCTGCCGGGACTGACTGAGAGAGGCTGGGACCGCGGCAGCCTCTACGGGGAAGCCGCCAGAGCTCGTCTGCCCTGCGAGGATCCGCCATCCGTCCCCGGGACAGCGACCGGACCTCGCCATGTGCGACTGTTTTCACCTCCCCTTCCCCAACTGGCACGGCTCGCCAGGCACGGGTGGGCGTCTATTTCACTTCCCTCTTCCCTTTTTTTTTTGCCTCTTTTTATTTTGTTTTTCGCTCCTTTTTATTTCCTGCGCTTGCAGTGGTCCAGACTGTGCTGGAGCAGGGATGCTGAAGCGCAGTGCTGTGTGACTGCAGAGCGCCGCTCGCTCGCTCGCTCGCTGCGCCGGTCTGCGCCGGTTTCCTGCAGCGCGCTGGGTGTGTCTGCTGCTGTTTGCCGCGTGCAGGGAGGGACTGGCTGAGGAGAAGGGCGTAGTCAGAGGGGGAAAAAAAAGTTCTGTTGCGTTTGCTGCAATTTATACTCCGTTCTGTTGTCTTAATTATAGGCATTTTTACAGGCTGCTTAAGAGATTTCTTTTTTGTAATGGGCAATTGAGATGCCAGTGAATAGCTTTTGTCATGCATCAGGCAGGCTGGAGATAAGCAGGAAATTGCCCAGGGACATAGATGTGATTATCAGTGTTATGAGTGAGAGGGGTGTGTACTCATAACTCCCTTGGTAATCATTGTCAGATACACGAGGGACAGAATAAACTAGTATAAGAAACTAACCAGCACACCTGTTCAACATTTACCAAAATGTCCTTATGTTATGAGTTTTTTCATTTTTTTTTGAATAGGCATAAAGTTAACATGATTTCCTCCACAGAACACACAGATGCGATTTCATGTACTGATAAAGAATTTCATGTTTCATATGATCTTTTAAGTCACTTTAAAATCAGTCTGTTTAAATTCAACCATTTATTTTTTTCTGCTCACCACAAATCAGGAAGGAAAAAAGTTGTTACATTCTGTATTTAATTCACATTGCTTACTGTCCTTTACAGAAGTTCTGTGAGAATTATTTGAAATGAAATATCAGAGTACCATAGAATTACTGTTTTAATAACAATTAACCATTGATTTATTTCTTGTGGTATTCATTGTAGGAGAACAATAGGACTTTGAGATTTTAAACAATGATGCATGCAGTAGGTTATGAATTTACTCTATTTTTTAATGATAATCTGGTTGTCCTGGTGTTTTTTTCAGCAGAACCATTGCGTAATTTTCGCTGTCCGCATGAAGTGCCTTCTGTTTGTTGTTGTGCAAGAGCATGAAAGGCATGTAAATCAAATTTATGGCTTAACAAAACAATCTAACTATGGCATAATGCAAGAAAAAGACTACTTTTGTCTCTTTTTACCATCAAACCAGTAAAGAATGAAGGGGAAATTTGCTTGTTTGATGTTTCTTTTAAGGAATTTTAACTTTTGTGTTTAAAAAAAATTCTGTTCATTTTCGGGTTTAACTACGTTAACTGCCGCAAAGATTACTGAGGTTTGTTTACTTATTGAGCTCAGTAAAAACACAGGGATCCTGTTTAATGGTTGCTGCGTGGACACGAGTCTCCATACTTAGCAGCAGTGGCAAAACCTTGGATAAATGGACCAATTCTTTTAGCCAGGGGATGGTTCTAAGAGCTTTTCCAAGCCATGCAATTAAGAGCATATCTTCTAAATGCATATATATTTACATTATTTCCTCTTCAGGTAAAATCTTTGAGCATGTATCGTAAGATCAAACTTAAGGTTACAAAATGCCTGGGAAACCTAAAACAATCTTTGAAAAAACGAAGGTTGTAAGTTATTTGTAAGATACGGTTTCTCTATTTATAAGTTTGGAGCTTTGGTCCAAGATTTTGATGTGAAATCTGAAAGACGTAGTGAGACATTTGGTAGGATAGTCCCATTAGAGGTGCAGTCTTGGATTAATCTCAGAAATGGGGCGGGGCTGGGTTGTGCTGTGAATTTCTTCTTTGGGGTGGGGGTGTAGATTGGGTTCTGCATTGCCCATTGGTGGTCAGTGAGATCTCTGCATTGCCGTGGTTGTCAGTAGCTGTGCTGGGGCCATTTGTATATTCGCAGAACAAAATTTCCTTTAGTCATTGATTACGGATTGATTGATTGTCGGAGTTTAGTTTTGTTTTTGCATTTTGTTGATATGTGTGTGAGCTCTGAGTGATGTTTTTAGACATTTCTTAGGCAGTCTCTGACCCTCTGGCCCCATGGATAATATTATCCTCGTGCATCTGTGTTTTTTCAATGATGTAATACAGGACAGAGTTAAAGTTAAAGACCCCATGACACTTGTCACAAAGAGTAGGGGGTTCCCCGGTGTCCTGGCTAAATTCCCAACCTGGCTCTCTCAAACTTGCCACCTAATCATCCACTGATTTAATTGGATAAAAAAATATTCTCTCCCTCTCCACCTTAGCTAATGTGTGGTGAGTGTTGTGGTGCAAAATGGCTGCCGTGCATCACCGAGGTGGGTGCTACACATTAGTGGTGGGTGAGGTGAGTTTCCACTCATCACTGTAAAGCACTTTGAACATTCGGAAAAGTGCTATATAAATGCAGTGATTCATTCATTCATTCAGAGTTGAGGGGAAGACAGTTCTTCATGCATACTTGAGCAGCCTGTGCAGCATGACGACATTGTGCATGGCATTGTGCCCTGCATAGGTCATTTACATGCTGTGTTACTTGTAGTCCGTGCAAGCAATTCTCTTTGGAATAAATCACAACAAGTATTGTCACCTAGTGGAATGTCGGATACTGCACTTGGAAATTAATGCATCCACAAAGTCTAGACAGTGCATTTCTTTAAGTATTGAACTTTTGGTGACATCATATTTCATTTTTATTTGCAGGATATTCATGAGTTTAAGACATATAAATCAGGCTTTGGTGGGCAGGCCACAGCTTCAACTCACATAAACAACTAGACAACCTACATTTACTCATAAGCAAGTATGCACACACAGACATCAGGTACACTACTTATACACTGAAGGTCCTGCATGTACAACAACACACATGCTCTTATAAATATGTATGTGTAGATGACAACAAAGACCCATCCACTCACACAAATATCCACTGGCCAGAAGTGGCAGTCCAAATTGATAAAGCTCTGTGCCCACTGTAACGTCTTAAAATTATTACACGTTTAGGATGTGTACAAACTTCCAACCTCGCATTAGACATTTTGTCCCTAGAGTACTGCTGTGTGCCCCGTCCCCCCCTCCAGAGTCCAGAGTCAAGGAGCGACCGTTGACATTCTCCTGAGTAACACCCGGATGTTTAACAAGGGTGGAGTTGCTTTACTCCCATTCTGATTTTTAATATCTATTCAAGGGCAGGTTAGACACCACTCAAGGTACATATTTATTCGAGGCTGGGTGTAGCTGAGAGGGAACTGTACTCGGTGTCTTCTGTGCAGAGCCTGTGAGGGGAATTCTGAGGGCGGTTCAGTAAAGAATTTCTGATCTGATGTAGGACCTCCTGGTCATTTGCACAACATCACTGAAGTGTCTGGGTTTATTGAAAGCATGTGGGTTCACAGTCCCATGTTTTCTGGGATAAGTGGAGGAAAATCCAATTTTGCTTTGTGACTCAAATCCAGTTATATTTTGGATACAAACAAACATCTATGAAAGGGGGCTTATGTCTTAAGTTAAAATGAAAGTCTCAGTTTCCTGCATTTGCCAAAAATTCAGATAACTTTATAACTTCAGCTAATTACTACTCTTCGGGATCTTCAAAGGTGCTCAGCCAATGAATGCAGGCTGTAATGAAATCACTGGCTGCTCTTTGTAAACTCCTGGTTACCAGTAGTGAGTAATTTAGTTACATCCAGAATCAGTGTGTTAGGTAGAAGAACACTATATCTTTATTGTAGACTTATGGACTTGTGTACAAAAAATTTGAATAAACAAAAATTAATAAAAATACAGATGTTCACTGACCAGTGTTTACAAAATTGTGCTGGACTTTCATATGTTTGGTACAGGAATGCATACCAGAAATACTTGGAGCATAATTGACCTGTTATTGGTCTCTTTCTCTCATTCATAAGACATCCTTGCACAGTGCCACAGCTCACATTCTTAAAACTGACCACACCCCTTGACGCAGAACCACATTGGTGCAGAACCAAATATGACTCATGCAGATGTTTCTCCAAAAGTAGAGTGTTGGGTTACTGGGAGGGAAAAGATTTTTGTTCTGAACACAGTTTGTGAAGGATATTTTATTGGTTACCTGTGTGAAGGATATTTGATTGGTTACTGGTGTGACGGATATTTTATTGGTTACCGGTTGTAAGAGCATACTGAATGCAAGGCGACCCCTCCCTGATTGATAGGTCTGTCTCTTGGGGTTGTAAGGTAATGTGTATCTGTAAATTCAATACTGGTGTTGGAGACAGTCTGTCTGATGGCTCACGAATAGCTACAGAGGATCAAGCTTCCAGTGCTTTCCTGTTCACGTGCTCCATCATTTACAAACACAGAGACACATCATTGTTTGCTCTGGGAAGTAGGATCAATTATAACTTCTTTTTTAATGTTAATGACAAAACAAAATGAATCTCTCAATCTACATAAATGGCTATTACAATATGCATGCTGGATTAATTAACAACAAGATAAAGCACAACATAGACAGTACAACCGTATGTTTAATATGTAAGATTTTTATTTATTTTTGCTGTGCCTCCACTAATAAATTGGTCATTTAAATAAAAAGAGCTCTTATCAACTTTGAGTAGCGCCCCCATTGCAAATATTTGAATAAGGAGTAACAAGGAGAAGCATTTTTCTGACCTGAGATTTGTGTCACGCTTAAATGCTGCATCAGGCAATGATATATGAACACTATATCAACCTTTGACAATCTCTGTCAAACATGTTTCATTACATGTTCAAAGTAAGAATCATGTGCTTGTTTTTAGGAAAAAAAAACTACAGAATGTGCACATTGTACAACTGAGCAGGCATATCCCACTATATCTAATCTTCCTATGGCAGTACTAGTCAATGCACCGCGATGCAAACATCATGATACAACTGCATCGATGTGACATGTATGAATTGATTTGCAATACGATGAATCGTTAATTTACATGGCAAACTTGTTCAGGCAGATTGAGGCACTGAAGTTAATAAACAAGCTTGTTAACTTTTAAAGGTATACTGTTTGTTATTTCAATGATCTTTTGAGTGGTCGGTGGGGTGGGGGAAATCTGCCAAATCTAATGGTCACATTCACATCGCAGCTAATTGTAAGAAAAATCATATTGCATCATATCCTTGTTCACAGTATCACTATAGTATCGTATTATGATTCATTTGTATCATAACACCGCTAGTCAATATTCCACGCTATTTTACTAGTGAAATCAAATGGGAAGGGAGACTGTGAGAAGACAAGAAATTGTGTCAGACCCTGTAGCTGAGGAGTCTTTTTAAAAATCAAATTCCCTTCAGACAGATCCAAGCTGCATCTCAGCATGGACACTTTGGGAACATTTGTTGGAATGAACTTCAGTTATGTTGCCAACAGGCCAGTCTACTGTTCCTTTAGCTAGCTACCAAAAATGCTGATACATCCACTTTGGGGAAGAGTACATGTATCTTTACTGATCTGACATATCAAGCCACCTGGAACTCTCCTAATATAATGTAGTACGTGTAAATGAATACCTGTTCCTTTCCTACCTATGTACAAACTGACTAGATGGATCAGTTGGTTGAGGTTCAGCTAATATTGGCTTTCAAGTGTTGTCTTGATTGGCTGTACTCAACATACTGCAGCAAATCCTGTGTAATCCAGCCGACACTTTCCTGGCCACTGGTCCTTCTTGAGTATGTTGATTGGTTCTTCAACCAAAGTGTGTGGGCTTTCTCCCTCTGACTAGTCTCTGGGCATCACAATCTATACTCCGGTGGCACATATTTTTATATCTTCATTATTACTCTGCTGAGGGTCATCATGTCATAGCACTGAGAATAGATTGATGCATTTGTTGTTTATTGCATTTTCTGAAAGAAGGCAAAGATTCCAATCATAAAATGACAGAAGCTGTGTCCAGTAAGGCTGAAAAATAAATGTGCCTGACAAATAAAGTACAGTTAATATATATCACTGTTGAATAGATTCTGGTTGATCTTAAATAACTAAAAACTTGAGCCTACTTCCTGATTTATTATAGCCATTACCGCCATTTATTTCGCTGTGTCCCATAGGTCTGGTCACACTGCAGGTCACCATGTTTATTCCCAAGTACCAGCATTTTGAGTGCCCATATTGTGAAGAGGGAGCATTGTTGACATTTCCTCTGACAGTCGATACGTTATCTTCATTCAGTAAAACTTTTTTCTTCACTTCTGTCTCCACCCTGTAGATGTGTAAGCTTGACACACACACACGCGCACACACACACACACACACAAACACAATGGTGTATGAGCCTGTGGTGGAGATCCTACTCTGAAGCACACACAGATACATACGCACGTGCGTGCACACACACACACACACACACACACACACAAACAAATGCAATGGTGTATGTGTCTATGGTGGAGATCCTGCTCTGAAGCACACGCACATACATACACACATGCACGCACACACACACACACACAAACACACACAGACACACACAAACATGCACAGACACACACAAGCTTTCCCACAGTGACTCACATGCCTGGATCACAGAGGGAGGGGCAAAGGGTAGACACCTCTCAACAACTTCAGCGACTCGCATTCACTTGGCATCTGAGATCCTTCCTCTGCTCTGTGTTTGTCGGGTACAAAAAGAGGGCCAGCAGCCAGAACTGTAGCCCAGAGCAGGATCCAGTCCTACTGCTCCAACAAAGGCTGTCCCTCCTAGTCCTACTTTTGCAGCGTGTTTGTCACTTGTCAAATCTAGGAGTCGAATGGAAAGAGTTTGAAGGAGAAAGGCACAGGGATACCTAAAAAACAAGAGAGCCGGTATCAGGTGAGCTGTCTATCTGGAGTGAGTAAGGCTTTGTCCAATTAAAATTTTTGATCGGCATTAATCCTTCAAGTGATGCACACTGTTTGATTTGTTATATTTTGTCTTATCAAAGCCAGACTTTCCTGAAACTAGCTACATTTACATAGTTCTTCATGTGTCTCACTTCATATTTTAATTTGCTCAAGTTTGATGAAAATGTGATATTATTGTGCTGCCTGAAAGAGTGTATTGCAAAATGCTGCAAACTTAAACTGATGGCCATGTTGTCATGACTTTTCCTTTTGAAGTGTGTTCACCTGTCAAACTACAGCAGTGCCTGCCGGTTCGATCTGAAAAACAACTAATTTGGCTCTGAACTGAACAATCATATATTTGTGATACAAAATAAGAGCCAATCATAATTCAATTCACATATGTTGTGTATAGCTTGAAGTTCCTCTTGAAGTTTTTTTTAGAAATGGCAGAGAAATAATTGCATTTGGTTGAAGATCATTATTTATACTGTATTTATACATCTTTTGCCTCGCCTTATGTTTGACTTATAAAGTTTCATTTCGGTGAACAGCGGAATGTCTGTTAATGATTTTTGAAGTAGAATTAATTTACATGTGAAAACAATGCACGTGAGGCAACAGCTTCAAATGGGTTTCTGTAAAAATTCAGCTCTGATCATATCAGTAAATCTATGTTTGCTAGGTGAGATTGTGAGTGTGGAAATTGTGAGTAGTGAGTCCTCTACTTCCTAGACATTGACCCCTGGTGACCACTGTTTAAACTACATCCCAGAAGGATATTTAGCCTGGTTGTGCTGAGTCAGTCAGTTAATCGGGAGAGATTTATGGTGAATGTCTGCGTGTGTGCGTGCAGTGGTACACAGTGATGTCCTACAGCAGTTTCTCACACCTGTCACAGTATTGCACGCACCCAGCCCTGTTTGTTTCTCAAGGTTGATCGATAATACATTAGGCCTCTTTGCAAGTGTGCAAGCAAAGCATTACACAGATGTCAGTCCTCTGAACTATATTATGGGGAACTAAAAGTCGGAACAATTAGAAAGCGTAGCATGGCATAGCACAAGACTCAGCTTTGTGTTTTTCCTTTGATTAGCATTTCGGTTTTATAACCATGTATTGCAGTTTGTCAGTAACGTTTTTGATTCCAGTGAAAATCTTGCATCAACAGCTGGTGCTCTGGGCAGCCATATTACCTTGGAATATTTATTTTTCTATATTTTATAGTTTTGCTACATATGGCCAGAAAAAAGTTTCTGCATTGGATATGTGTTCACCAAATTCTTCTTAGGTAACTGGTTTTAAAACAAAGTTTCAAATATGAAGAATATTAATTAATTTGTAAGGGTAGTTTTACAGGCTACCATGTCAATTACAATGTTTTTAGGTATAACACTCTTTGCTCTTAATTTCCTTTTCATAATTCTGCTCTGCATTGTTGCTGTGATAAAGCAATAGTGATTAAAAAATGTGATAAACTGGCAATGGCACAGTACCACGTGCCTCTGTGTGGGTGAATAATATGGGTGTGTGCAAGAGATTAGTATCAGTGACTTCATTCCCACAAGAAGGGTGGAGTGCTCTGTGTGTTGACAACAGGTATCACATGCCAAGTTTAGTGAAAAAATAGTGCTAATGGACACATAAGTTAGATGGTGTATGGATATGGATTACTGATTTCGTTTTTCATTGTAGCTATGGCTGTCATAGATTATAGGGGTACAATACTGTTAGTAATAATGTTGGTCAAGACATCACCTCTGGTCTGATGTCTACTGTAGGTCCAAAACAAGAAGGGGGAATTTAATCTTTGTACCTTTGGGTAACAAGCTTGTGTAATTGTGTAATACATTTAGCTTAATCCTCACACCCTCATGTGAGCCTTACTGGTGAAAGCAAACAATATATTCTTTTTTATTTTAATTAAGTATCCAGTCCAAGAATGAGTTACGCTGAAGAAGTAGTGTAACTGCTATGAGGACAAGCCACATCTCTGGACACTCAATTTTAGGGATAGCTGCATGAGCTCTCACAGATCAGCACAGACTGGGAAATGACTATAGCAATGTGCTTGATTGGAGACACGGCAGCAGTGGTGACCGAATGGCTTACCCAGAATCCTACACTGTTCCCATGATGCCCGACTCCCTGTCAGTAGTGACCGTGGCACTGTTTACTGACATGTTTTTGCATGCTGTTCCAATTTGCCCCAATTTACATATCTGCATGATGGCTGAGCATACTTTTTCCTACAACAATCAGTTCCTTTCAGACAGCTTCCACTCCTCAAATAAGCATAAAAGGGTTGGGGGAGTTAGGGTTTGGATAGACATCATAAAAATGAAAGACAAAATCAATACAGCTGAAGATCTTGGTGTCGTTTTTAACAGTCTGTGCAGTCTGACTGTTGATAGGAGACCGACAGATCTCCCTGATCACTAATAACAGATTGCAAACAGAAATCAAGGAGCGGACTCATAACAGGATATATACTGTGTTCCGCAGATTTATACTGTACTCCAATGATATTGGTGTTAAGATCAATGTAGTGAAGAGGCAGCTAACGCTTATATACGTCCTATTAAAACACTTAATGGCTGGCTCAAAATTATGTGATTATGTTGTTCTTGAAACAGCAGTTTTGTCACATTTGATTTGAAAATATGTGATGCTGAATGTCAGAGATCATTTAGGGTTGACCCCTGATTTCAGCACTAAGATCCACAAATGTAAAAACGATTCCATCACAGAGCTGCCATAAGTAAGCTTACAGTGGTTCCGGAAGAACATTAAATGGACCTGTTTTCTGTTCAGTTTCTTTTTTCTTCTGTTGGGTTGAGGAAAAATGCACCCTTTTCTTGTAATAGAGGCAATCCAGTCAGGCAAACACACTCTATCCACTAAAAAAGCATTATATACAGCAATTATTATACTTATACTCTCCAAGAGGGACTGTGTAAATGTGTGCGTGCCAGTTTCCAGGACAACCACCGCTTTCGATAAGAAAGGAAAACTATAATGTTCTCATCTTCCATTTTTGTAATGTTTCTTGCTAAAGGCCTGTAGGAGTTGGAACTTCTGACCAGTGAGATATTTGGATCTGGCTCACACGGTTTCTCTGGCAACCCCCCCCTTTCATATAAAAGATGCAAGCAATATCCATCAGGATGGAACACCAGGTCTTGCATTAATCCATATCTCTGTGCTTAGAAAATGGAATGTAGTTGGCCTGTGACTGTAAGGACATCAACAAATAACTGCACAGTCATCAACTCAGAGCATTTCCACCCATAATGTTTTGGCTATTTTTTGTCTCTGCTCCAATAAAACACTTTATTAATATGGCGATATAGTTTAACTCTTTGATATACTAGTACTGATGTGTGGTCTTAGAAATTGTGTGTGTGTGTGGGAACGAGAGAGATTACTGGAAGTGTTTCTAATTTCTAAGTTATGCTATGCTCTGCTGTTTTTTTTTTAAATGGAAACAAGTTTCATGCACGCTTGAATATGCATGGCCTAACTGCAATGGCAGAGAGGAGATAGGCTTGTGCAAGTGTATGTAGTGCCATTTTTAAAAATAATAAAAATATACTACTAATTAAGACAGTGCTTTTAGCTTTCTTATTTTGCTTTGGCTTAGGTGAGTCAATTGTTGTCAGGTGGTCGGCATTTCCATTCATTTCACATGCATTATGCTACATCATAATTTCTGCCGAAACAAAACTTAGCTACAGGGAGGGATTGGGAGGAAGCTCATTTGATAGTTGAGAACACAGGTAAACCAAACCTGTATATGGTGCAGTATTCTAGCCTGGATCTTGTTTATCCTTCTTTGAAGCAATTTTCCTCACATTATTGAAATTCCTAAGTTCCCTAAGATCGTAAAATCAATTATCTTTTCACACTTCGCAGCTTAAACCACAAATCCCTTAGGTCTTGTAATGCACCATTTACTTGTACATTAATCTGTGGGTGATCAAGTTGGATGGGAGATCCCCTCGATGGATAAAGATCAGCAGGACACTCAGCTCTCTGACAAATGCACCCACCCCTAAATGTATTCTTAATAAACCCATGACTGTGTAACACTATTTCATGGGGAGTGTCTATAGACTGTACTACAGCAAGCAGAATCAGCTTGTGGTCCCAATTTAAAAGAACAATTTATGGATTTTATTAAAAAAAGCATTTAGCATGGTGGATATGTGTTTTCAAGCTGTCATTATTTAGCAGCATAATGATAACCATAATGACAGATTTTTAAAAATACGTTCCTTTTCACAAAAAATTTTACTGGCTGGCCAGGACAACTGTAAGTCAGCCCTCTGGATCGATAGGGTGGATCGCTTGACGGCAGCTGCAGAAACCGGTAGATGGCCCAAGTCCCACATGGCTTCTTTCCTGGAAGCGCATCCATTAATCTCATCCCAGGCCCTGTGACTACAGCACCGCTGCCGCAGAGGGCAACGCGCCACGCCTCTCCTATCATGAGCCAGAGCGGCTCAAAATTATCGCATTCAAATGGGAACTCTGACATTGTCATTTGTTCTTGAGATGTGTTAAAAAAAAGTGACCAGACAGAAGAGAAATCAACTATAACTTCCAAAACGCAGCGTCAGTGGGAGCGCCTATGGTGGGTGGGGCTATCATGGTGTTTACAAGGCAACTGCCTGTGGCAGAGCAGGAGGCCTGCTATGCTAACCAAATATTCAGAAGCCATATCGGCCCATTGTACCTCCCACTATAGTTTCTAGCTGGGTCCCACCCCAACTGAAGACAATAAGAGACCTAGGAGAGGCCACAAATATGGCCAGGCACTGGGTTTGGAAAAAAACAGGCCTTTCTGACTTAATTTTAAATCCAAGTCCCGCTGACAGCTTTATAGATTTTAAGCTCACAGTTTACACAATGACTGTTACACTGTTTACACAATGACTACTGCTGGTAAATCCGGTTGATATGAAGTGACTATATTGCTGAAAGCAGGAAAAGATTCTAGTCAGGTTTCCAAATCCACTCACATTGTTTTCAACTGCTATTTCTGAACAGGGGCTGGGAGAAGGCTGAAAGGACCGGAGCCAGAGGATGACTCAGTGAGTATCAATCAAAGTGTTAAACACAGTGACACTGTAGCCCTTCATTCTTTACCTTAATATCATTACATTTATCAACTAATCGTCTTCAAGTGTGACCTCTTTTTTAAAGTGCTCTGCAAAAATAATATAACTCCACTCAGAATAACAGGACAGGCTGAGTGATTAATCTGTACATGTAAAGAGCTTTTACATATATATATATACGTCATATATGCAATATTGAAAATGCAGTGAATACACAATGGCTTACGGAACATAATTTATATAATGAACTGTTTATGAATCCACTGTAAAAAGAAAAAAGTCTGAAGTTTAAAAACATATTGCTAAGCTGAGCTGTAAGTGATATGTCCTTCAACAATGCTGGTTTTCAGTGTAGTGATAATACACCCCAGCTGTGCCATTGCTGACTGCAGCTGCATACTTGGCTGCAGTGTCATCCAGGGAAGGAGAGTTAAAGTGAGCAGGGCTGTTCCCCTCTCATCAAACAGGAGCCACTGCTGCTTTGGTCAGTTAAGTGTCTGCAGGCTGTCTGCCCTAGTAAAACATGACGTGATGGCAGGCAGTGTGAACCTAGAGGACACAGAATACTGCAGTTAAAGGGATGGGCCAGTAAGTGAGCATTCCAAAGTGGCAGAAAATAAAAAAATAAATGACCATTGCAGAATATATGTCATGGCATCAAAGTTTTATTTCTATTTAAAAAGATCTAATATGTTCTTGAAGGTATCTTACTATCAAGGGTATATTATACATGATATAATGATCTCATAAAATGAAGGTAATCAAATCAATTTATTTCCCAGAAATAAAAACACAAACCTTTAAAATCCTTTGTGCCTCAGGTCTGTGAAGACGCACCAGAATTTCTTGAAGGAGAAAGACCGCGTCCTCAGGGATCCTCTCCAGTAAATGAATACCCAGCGACGGAGAAATACACAGACCTTGACAAAGAGGTATATTTTACTTCATTCCAAAAATATTGCACCTTCTGTGCAAAAACTGGCACATTCTGTGAAACATTAAATGGCGTGTTTATTGCACATTTTCAGGGAGAAGAGGAGCTATATGACCCGTACCAGAAGGGCAGTGGCAACAAAAAAGGAAAAAAAGTTGGGTTTGGGTCTTTCTTTGAAAAGCGCTCAAAAATGAGTCAGGAAGAGGTGAGAGACATTCCATACTTATACTGTTATGAATAAAGAACTCTTCCAATGAATACTGTATGCCACAGCAGTTATGCATAAAGAACTCGTCCAATGAATACTATATGCCACAATGCAGCACTATGGCATGATGCTAAACAGTTTATGTTTGACTACTTTTTATTATTTCCTTGGTTTGATTCATTTCAGTGTCCTGAGTCAGGTGTGATAGTAAAAACACCTAAGGAAGTATGTGCCAAGGGCCTGGTTGTGAGTGGAGGGGGAAAGGAGGGAATCTTCATTAAAGAAGTGAAGGCAGAGTCACCAGCCGCAAAACATCTCAGCGCGCAAGAGGGTATACAGATTCTGAGTGTTATTTAATCTTTTCTCAAATATATTGTTTAGGTTCTTAGTTAATATGTCCTCCTTCATTTTGCCTTTCATCAGAATGGAAAATATGCTAGATTAAAATTGGTGATTATGCTAATCTCCCCCTACAGGTGACCAAATACTCAGTGCGACAGTATACTTTGACAATGTCTCCTATGAAGATGCCCTTCAGATCCTGGAGCATGCCCAGCCTTACAAAATGGAGTTCTGTCTGAAACGCAAACCCCTGACAGCATCCGACCTTGAAAGCTCCACAGCTGAAAGACAGGAAATCGCCCCTGTAATTGCCACACTTTCTTTATGCTCATTCTGGTTCTCTCATGTGTCTGTTGCATAGTTACTGAACATTCTCTACAATTAATCATCAAACTTTTCACATTTGCTATACCTCAGGGGGAAGAAGGAATCAGCCAACTGGAAAGAGGACGAACTAAAACACAGAGACGGCAGGATGCCCGAATCTCATGGCCAAAATTCCCATCCTTTACCAGGGGGCGAAAAGCACATTTCAAGAGGTCTCACAGTACATCAGAGGCAGAGGAGCAGAGGAAGTTAGAAATGAGTCCACCAACCAGTGACACCGAGTCACCCATGAAGTCTCAAGAGCTTGGCAAGGACAAAAAAACAAAGAAACAGAAGGTAAAGTTGTCAAAAATGAAAATGAAGGGTGTAAAGAGTAAATCTGTTGAGGAGGAGACCGATTCCATACCTGTTTCAAGAAGTTTGGAAAATGTGCAACCACAACAAGCAGTACATGTATTAGATGCACATTCTCCACCGCCACAAGGAAGTCTATTAGGGGAAACAGCTCAAATATATGTGATAGATCAGCAAGAGAAGAAAGAAACCACTAAGATTAAAAATGAATGTCATTTTGCAGATGTTTCAGGCTCTGTTGCTCAAACCAGTCAGCACAGGGTTGATCTTATCAGCTTAGACAAGACACTGAAAACAACAGACATTTCAGACTTTCTTGCTGATCGAGGAAGTTCCTCAACAAAGAAATCCCCAGATGTTAAGAAAAAGAAGAAGAAAGAGAGGTCTGAATTGAAGGTGAATATACAGGGTAAAGAAAAGGAAGACTTGAGTCCTGAAGGCCTCTTAAAATCTCCTCAGACCTTGATTCTAAAGACTTCCTCTGACAGTCTAAAGACCCCAGACATGGGAGCCAGAGCTCAGGATCTATCGAGCAACACTGTAGGCCCTAATGTAATATCACACCCAGAGTTGAAGGGATACCCGATTGCCATTGATATCAATGCTGAAAGTATTGATCCTAACAAATCCATCCCACAAGTAGACAAAGAAAGCTCAGCAGAGAAAGTCATTTCAACTACAGCCTGGATGGGTGATGCTGACATATGCTTGCCTAAAGTTGATATGTCACTCGATATGTCAGATGTGGGTCTTCTTAAGAAATCTCCAATGGTAAAGTCAGAAAAACCTAAGAAAGACAGGAGTATTCTTATTCGGGACTCAGAAAGATATGGAATCCGACCCAGAGGTCCAATGGCTGACATAGGCATGACAAAGAAGTATCTTGGGCAAGGCAGTTCAGTTGACAGTGATTCTGATATTAGCAAGCCTAAAAGTCCCAAAATGAAAACTTCCTTCCCCGGTGTTAAAGGTCAGGAAATAACAGCAAATAGAAAGGATGCTAGTATTAAGATGGAAACTGTACTAGACATCCAAAGTCCACAGTTTGAAATACAAGCTTCAAAATCTCCAAAACAGACAAATATTGATGAGACAGAGAAAACTGGAACAAAGACAGTTCCAAAGTTCAAAATGCCAAAGATAGAAGTCCCTGACTTTAAAGTTCATGACCCAATTGTAATGACAGAGGTGAAAGCATCAAAATCCCAAGTGGACGTCAAAGACCCCAAAGTTGAGCACAGGATGCACAAGACAGAACTTCATAGTACACAACCGTCTACTACTAAGCAGGTTGACATTAAAATTGAGCTCCTTAAACGAGAAGATATTGAAATACCAGGCATGGAAGCCACAGCATTATCAGGAAATCTTCAGACCATAGGATTTAAATTGCCTGAAACTGGAAAAATAGATGCGTCAGTCCCAGTTGTAGGGATACATGCTAAAAAATTTCAAGGAGACATGAAAGTTCATGGAATTAAAGACACAACCTCCAAGACTGATCTTCAAACATTCAAGCTGCCAAAAGTGGACATTTCTAGTCTTGATGTGCATCAACAAATTACAAAGAGTGATGTGACTGCTGAAAAAGTGAAGCTGGATTTAACAGCAGATGTCTTTCAACCTAAAACCCCAGAAATGGACGTAAAAGGACAGGGCCTGAAAATAAAAGCTTCAGATCACTCAACAGGGATTGGAATAAATGACATCAATGGGGAAATGATCAAGAGGTCTATACCTACTCATAAGGTACCAAAGATTGACTCCCCAGATCCAGATGCACATGAACCTATTACCATGAAACAAGTGAGCTTTTCAAAAACCAAAGTTGAAATCCAAGGCTCTAAGATTCAGCAAAAGTTACCAATGGCAGCATTGGATGATGGGATGCTAGAAATTTCATCAAGTCATTTTAAGATGGATAAAATGGAGAAGCCTGAAAAAAAACTGCCAAAACGAGAAGACATTGAGATACCAGGTATGGAATCTATATTAACTGCAGGAAATATCCAGACTATAGACATACAGTCGCCTGGAATAGGAAAGCAAGATGCTTCTGCTACATCTGTGGAGATTCAGGCTATGCAGATTGATCGTCCAACATTCAAGTTGCCAAAAATGGACTCAGATTTCGATGTGCATGAACAAATTACAAAGAGAGATGTGAATACAGAAATGTCGAAAAGTCCTAAACAACACAAGAAAGATCAGATCTTTCCTGATGAAAGCAAAAAAGGCAAGTTCAAAATACCTCCAGTGCCACAGTATGATGCTTCATTTCCAAACCTCAAATCTGATGTGAAACTAACAGAAGAAAGAGAAACTGGAGAAATGAAATGCATATCAGATACTGAAATAAAAATTTCAGCCAGAACAGACATTAATGCAGATTTTAAATCACCATCAACAGAGATGTCTCAGAATAAAGAAATGAAACTTGAAGTTGAATTGGGAGCAGCTACCACTGACCAAAAAGAATCTGAAAAGAAATCAAAGAAAACCAAAGTGTCAATGCCTACATTTGGAATTGCAAAACCAGATATTAGATTCCCAGATGCAGGGGTTCAAATTTCTCTATCAAAAGGAAAGGATGAGGTCAAACTTGCAAAAGCCTGTGAAATTGAAACTGAAAATCTATCAAGAGATACGAGTCTATCACCTGTTAAAACACCTATGTTTGAAAAGCCAGACCTTGATATAAAAGGTCCAATCATCAGCGATAAAGAACCATCATTGCACATGAAACTACCAGAACTTGAGCAAACAGTTTCTGGAAAAACTGCTTCATTTGACATCAAAGGTCCCAATGTAGCTGTAGAAGAACCCGCTATAGATATAAATGTTGCAAGTAAAATAATTGACTTGGCAGGGCAGGAAAGTAAATCCAAATCTGGAATTTCACTGTCAAATGTGAAAGGACCCAGAGTGGATATTAATATATCAAAGCCAGATAATGATTTCCCACACTCAGAGGCATCAGTCAAAGTTGAGTCACCCATTGTGCAAGTGGAAAAGTCATCGGTGGAAGGAAAACTACAGAGAGCTGATATTCCAATTAAAGGAGTTGACCTGACAATGGATGACGCCACAATACCAGTTCCAAAGATTGGAACATCACGGGCAGAGGCAGTTGTTTCTGTAACAAAACAAGACATTAAAGAACCACAAGTTGTTGTGAAAGGTCCTTATCTTAAGGACAAACTAGACATTTCTTTAAAGGAAACTAAAGATACCTTGCCTCACATGGACATTCCTCCCTTGGAAACCTCCAAACCTGATATGAAAGAGCTTGAGACTCAATCAGGAAAAGTAGGTGTAAAAGTCCCTGGAATTTATATAAAGGAACAAACCATTGAAATTGACAAATCAAAAGATAAAATTGAACTTCCAGAATTAAAGATGCCAGACATTAATGTTGCACCTCCAAAAATTATCCTCAAATCAACTCAGACAGAAACAAAACCTTTTATTTCAAAGCCACTAATAGACGTTAAAACACCAGAAGTTCATATCAAACCTCCCTCTCTTGAAATAAAAGCTGGGGAAAGAAAGGAACACCAACTATACAAGGAAATTCCTAAAGCAGAGGTTGAACTCTCTGTACGACAAACAGATGCTGTTGTGAAGGAATCAACAGTTGAAGGACAATCTCTTGATAGACAAGCAGAAATTCCAGATATTGAAATGGCAAAGCATGGGAAATTCAAAATGCCTCACGTTAAATTACCTTCATTTGGATTTTCCAAACCTGAAGTTAAAGGTGATAACATTTCTGGAGATGTACATTTACCAACAGTAGATGTTGCTGTAACAAAACCAGATGTGGAATTCAATGTTCCAGATATCAGTGCAGATGTGACCTCAGTTGGTGTGAAACTCCCAGAAGCAGATGTAGCAGTATCAGGAAAACCACCAGCAGTAGACATCAAAGTCTACAGTATGGATGTAGAAGCTCCTGAGGTAGACATTGACATGAAAGTTAAAGGCACTGAGCTAGAAGGACAAGGAAGTAAATTCAAGCTACCAAAATTTGGAATTTCACTTCCAAAAGCAAAGGGACCTGCAATGGATATTACTGTGTCAAAGCCAGATGTTGATATCTCACTGCCGCAGGTGACAGCTGAAGCAAAATTACCTGGTGTTGAAGTCGAGGGACCATCAGTGGAAGGGACAGTAGATATACCAGAGGTGGATTCTAAAGGTGTTGATATAAAACTGAAAAAGCCAAAAATATCTCTTCCAAAGTTTGGATTTTCGAAACCTGAAATTACAGCTCCAAAAATTTCAGGAAATTTAAATTTACCATCAGTGGATATTGCTGTAACAAAACCAGATGCGGAATTCAATGTTCCAGATATCAGTGCAGATGTGACCTCAGCAGGTGTGAAACTCCCAGAAGCAGACCTAGCAGTATCAGGAAAACCACCAGCAGTAGACATCAAAGGCTACAGTATGGATGTAGAAGCTCCTGAGGTAGACATTGACATGAAAGTTAAAGGCACTGAGCTAGAAGGACAAGGAAGTAAATTCAAGCTACCAAAATTTGGAATTTCACTTCCAAAAGCAAAGGGACCTGCAATGGATATTACTGTGTCAAAGCAAGATGTTGATATCTCATTGTCGCAGGTAACAGCTGAAGCAAAATTACCTGGTGTTGAAGTCGAGGGACCATCAGTGGAAGGGACAGTAGATATACCAGAGGTGGATTCTAAAGGTGTTGATATAAAACTGAAAAAACCAAAGATGTCTCTTCCAAAATTTGGAATTTCCAAACCTGAAATTACAGCTCCCAAAATTTCAGGAAATCTCAATTTACCATCAGTGGATATTGCTGTAACAAAACCAGATGCTGACATCAATGTTCCAGATATCAGTGCAGATGTGACCTCAGTTGGTGTGAAACTCCCAGAAGCAGACCTAGCAGTATCAGGAAAACCACCTGCAGTAGACATCAAAGGCTACAGTATGGATGTAGAAACTCCTGAGGTAGACATTGACATGAAAGCTAAAGGCACTGAGCTAGAAGGACAAGGAAGTAAATTCAAGCTACCAAAATTTGGAATTTCACTTCCAAAAGGAAAGGCACCTGCAATGGATATTACTCTGTCAAAGCCAGATGTTGATATCTCACTGCCGCAGGTGACAGCTGAAGCAAAATTACCTGGTGTTGAAGTCGAGGGACCATCAGTGGAAGGGACAGTAGATATACCAGAGGTGGATTCTAAAGGTGTTGATATAAAACTGAAAAAACCAAAGATGTCTCTTCCAAAATTTGGATTTTCCAAACCAGAAATTACAGCTCCCAAAATTTCAGGAAATCTCAATTTACCATCAGTGGATATTGCTGTAACAAAACCAGATGCTGACATCAATGTTCCAGATATCAGTGCAGATGTGACCTCAGTTGGTGTGAAACTCCCAGAAGCAGACCTAGCAGTATCAGGAAAACCACCTGCAGTAGACATCAAAGGCTACAGTATGGATGTAGAAGCTCCTGAGATAGACATTGACATGAAAGTTAAAGGCTCTGAGCTAGAAGGACAAGGAAGTAAATTCAAGCTACCAAAATTTGGAATTTCACTTCCAAAAGTAAAGGGACCTGCAATGGATATTACTGTGTCAAAGCCAGATGTTGATATCTCACTGCCTCAGGTGACAGCTGAAGCAAAATTACCTGGTGTTGAAGTCGAGGGACCATCAGTGGAAGGGACAGTAGATATACCAGAGGTGGATTCTAAAGGTGTTGATATAAAACTGAAAAAACCAAAGATGTCTCTTCCAAAATTTGGATTTTCCAAACCAGAAATTACAGCTCCCAAAATTTCAGGAAATCTCAATTTACCATCAGTGGATATTGCTGTAACAAAACCAGATGCTGACATCAATGTTCCAGATATCAGTGCAGATGTGACCTCAGCAGGTGTGAAACTCCCAGAAGCAGACCTAGCAGTATCAGGAAAACCACCTGCAGTAGACATCAAAGGCTACAGTATGGATGTAGAAGCTCCTGAGATAGACATTGACATGAAAGTTAAAGGCTCTGAGCTAGAAGGACAAGGAAGTAAATTCAAGCTACCAAAATTTGGAATTTCACTTCCAAAAGTAAAGGGACCTGCAATGGATATTACTGTGTCAAAGCCAGATGTTGATATCTCACTGCCTCAGGTGACAGCTGAAGCAAAATTACCTGGTGTTGAAGTCGAGGGACCATCAGTGGAAGGGACAGTAGACATACCAGAGGTGGATTCTAAAGGTGTTGATATAAAACTGAAAAAACCAAAGATGTCTCTTCCAAAATTTGGATTTTCCAAACCAGAAATTACAGCTCCCAAAATTTCAGGAAATCTCAATTTACCATCAGTGGATATTGCTGTAACAAAACCAGATGCTGACATCAATGTTCCAGATATCAGTGCAGATGTGACCTCAGTTGGTGTGAAACTCCCAGAAGCAGACCTAGCAGTATCAGGAAAACCACCTGCAGTAGACATCAAAGGCTACAGTATGGATGTAGAAGCTCCTGAGATAGACATTGACATGAAAGTTAAAGGCACTGAGCTAGAAGGACAAGGAAGTAAATTCAAGCTACCAAAATTTGGAATTTCACTTCCAAAAGCAAAGGGACCTGCAATGGATATTACTGTGTCAAAGCCAGATGTTGATATCTCACTGCCTCGGGTGACAGCTGAAGCAAAATTACCTGGTGTTGAAGTCGAGGGACCATCAGTGGAAGGGACAGTATACATACCAGAGGTGGATTCTAAAGATGTTGATATAAAACTGAAAAAACCAAAGATGTCTCTTCCAAAATTTGGATTTTCCAAACCAGAAATTACAGCTCCCAAAATTTCAGGAAATCTCAATTTACCATCAGTGGATATTGCTGTAACAAAACCAGATGCTGACATCAATGTTCCAGATATCAGTGCAGATGTGACCTCAGTTGGTGTGAAACTCCCAGAAGCAGACCTAGCAGTATCAGGAAAACCACCTGCAGTAGACATCAAAGGCTACAGTATGGATGTAGAAGCTCCTGAGATAGACATTGACATGAAAGTTAAAGGCACTGAGCTAGAAGGACAAGGAAGTAAATTCAAGCTACCAAAATTTGGAATTTCACTTCCAAAAGCAAAGGGACCTGCAATGGATATTACTGTGTCAAAGCCAGATGTTGATATCTCACTGCCTCGGGTGACAGCTGAAGCAAAATTACCTGGTGTTGAAGTCGAGGGACCATCAGTGGAAGGGACAGTAGACATACCAGAGGTGGATTCTAAAGATGTTGATATAAAACTGAAAAAACCAAAGATGTCTCTTCCAAAATTTGGATTTTCCAAACCAGAAATTACAGCTCCCAAAATTTCAGGAAATCTCAATTTACCATCAGTGGATATTGCTGTAACAAAACCAGATGCTGACATCAATGTTCCAGATATCAGTGCAGATGTGACCTCAGTTGGTGTGAAACTCCCAGAAGCAGACCTAGCAGTATCAGGAAAACCACCTGCAGTAGACATCAAAGGCTACAGTATGGATGTAGAAGCTCCTGAGGTAGACATTGACATGAAAGTTAAAGGCACTGAGCTAGAAGGACAAGGAAGTAAATTCAAGCTACCAAAATTTGGAATTTCACTTCCAAAAGCAAAGGGACCTGCAATGGATATTACTGTGTCAAAGCCAGATGTAGATATCTCACTGCCGCAGGTGACAGCTGAAGCAAAATTACCTGGTGTTGAAGTCGAGGGATCATCGCTTGATGGACAAGCTAAAATTCCAGATATTGAGGCAGGGGCAGGTGACCAAGGAAGATTCAAGATGCCTCATATTAAATTCCCTTCATTTGGATTTTCCAAACCAGAAATTACAGCTCCCAAAATTTCAGGAAATCTCAATTTACCGTCAGTGGATATTGCTGTAACAAAACCAGATGTTGACATCAATGTTCCAGATATCAGTGCAGATGTGACCTCAATTGGTGTGAAACTCCCAGAAGCAGACCTAGCAGTATCAGGAAAACCACCTGCTGTAGACATCAAAGGCTACAGTATGGATGTAGAAGCTCCTGAGGTAGACATTGACATGAAAGTTAAAGGCACTGAGCTAGAAGGACAAGGAAGTAAATTCAAGCTACCAAAATTTGGAATTTCACTTCCAAAAGCAAAGGGACCTGCAATGGATATTACTGTGTCAAAGCCAGATGTTGATATCTCACTGCCGCAGGTGACAGCTGAAGCAAAATTACCTGGTGTTGAAGTCGAGGGACCATCAGTGGAAGGGACAGTAGATATACCAGAGGTGGATTCTAAAGGTGTTGATATAAAACTGAAAAAACCAAAGATGTCTCTTCCAAAATTTGGATTTTCCAAACCAGAAATTACAGCTCCCAAAATTTCAGGAAATGTAGATTTACCATCAGTGGATATTGCTGTAACAAAGCCAGATGCTGACATCAATGTTCCAGATATCAGTGCAGATGTGATGTCAGTTGGTGTGAAACTCCCAGAAGCAGACCTAGCAGTATCAGGAAAACCACCTGCAGTAGACATCAAAGACTACAGTATGGATGTAGAAGCTCCTGAGGTAGACATTGACATGAAAGTTAAAAGCACTGATCTAGAAGGACAAGGAAGTAAATTCAAGCTACCAAAATTTGGAATTTCACTTCCAAAAGCAAAGGGACCAGCAATGGATATTACTGTGTCAAAGCCAGATGTAGATATCTCACTACCGCAGATGACAGCTGAAGCTAAATTACCTGGTGTTGAAGTCGAGGGATCATCGTTTGATGGACAAGCTAAAATTCCAGATATTGAGGCAGGGGCAGGTGACCATGGAAGATTCAAGATGCCTCATATTAAATTCCCTTCATTTGGATTTTCCAAACCAGAAATTACAGCTCCCAAAATTTCAGGAAATCTCAATTTACCATCAGTGGATATTGCTGTAACAAAACCAGATGCTGACATCAATGTTCCAGATATCAGTGCAGATGTGACCTCAGCTGGTGTGAAACTCCCAGAAGCAGACCTAGCAGTATCAGGAAAACCACCTGCAGTAGACATCAAAGGCTACAGTATGGATGTAGAAGCTCCTGAGGTTGATATTGACATGAAAGTTAAAGGAACTGAGCTAGAAGGACAAGGAAGTAAATTCAAGCTACCAAAATTTGGAATTTCACTTCCAAAAGCAAAGGGACCTGCAATGGATATTACTGTGTCAAAGCCAGATGTAGATATCTCACTGCCGCAGGTGACAGCTGAAGCAAAATTACCTGGTGTTGAAGTCGAGGGACCATCAGTGGAAGGAACAGTAGATATACCAGATGTGGATTCTAAAGGTGTTGATATTAAGCTGAAAAAACCAAAGATGTCTCTTCCAAAATTTGGATTTTCCAAACCAGAAATTACAGCACCCAAAATTTCAGGAAATCTCAATTTACCATCAGTGGATATTGCTGTAACAAAACCAGATGCTGACATCAATGTTCCAGATATCAGTGCAGATGTAACCTCAGTTGGTGTGAAACTCCCAGAAGCAGACCTAGCAGTATCAGGAAAACCACCTGCAGTAGACATCAAAGGCTACAGTATGGATGTAGAAGCTCCTGAGGTAGACATTGACATGAAAGTTAAAGGCACTGAGCTAGAAGGACAAGGAAGTAAATTCAAGCTACCAAAATTTGGAATTTCACTTCCAAAAGCAAAGGGACCTGCAATGGATATTACTGTGTCAAAGCCAGATGTAGATATCTCACTGCCGCAGGTGACAGCTGAAGCTAAATTACCTGGTGTTGAAGTCAAGGGATCATCGTTTGATGGACAAGCTAAAATTCCAGATATTGAGGCAGGGGCAGGTGACCAAGGAAGATTCAAGATGCCTCATATTAAATTCCCTTCATTTGGATTTTCCAAACCAGAAATTACAGCTCCCAAAATTTCAGGAAATCTTAATTTACCATCAGTGGACATTGCTGTAACAAAACCAGATGCTGACATCAATGTTCCAGATATCAGTGCAGATGTGACCTCAGTTGGTGTGAAACTCCCAGAAGCAGACCTAGCAGTATCAGGAAAACCACCTGCTGTAGATATCAAAGGCTACAGTATGGATGTAGAAGGTCCTGAGGTAGACATTGACATGAAAGTTAAAGGCACTGAGCTAGAAGGACAAGGAAGTAAATTCAAGCTACCAAAATTTGGAATTTCACTTCCAAAAGCAAAGGGGCCTGCAATGGATATTACTGTGTCAAAGCCAGATGTTGATATCTCACTGCCGCAGGTGACAGCTGAAGCAAAATTACCTGGTGTTGAAGTCGAGGGACCATCAGTGGAAGGGACAGTAGATATACCAGAGGTGGATTCTAAAGGTGTTGATATAAAACTGAAAAAACCAAAGATGTCTCTTCCAAAATTTGGATTTTCCAAACCAGAAATTACAGCTCCCAAAATTTCAGGAAATCTCAATTTACCATCAGTGGATATTGCTGTAACAAAACCAGATGCTGACATCAATGTTCCAGATCTCAGTGCAGATGTGACCTCAGTTGGTGTGAAACTCCCAGAAGCAGACCTAGCAGTATCAGGAAAACCACCTGCAGTAGACATCAAAGGCTACAGTATGGATGTAGAAGCTCCTGAGGTAGACATTGACATGAAAGTTAAAGGAACTGAGCTAGAAGGACAAGGAAGTAAATTCAAGCTACCAAAATTTGGAATTTCACTTCCAAAAGCAAAGGGACCTGCAATGGATATTACTGTGTCAAAGCCAGATGTAGATATCTCACTGCCGCAGGTGACAGCTGAAGCTAAATTACCTGGTGTTGAAGTCGAGGGATCATCGTTTGATGGACAAGCTAAAATTCCAGATATTGAGGCAGGGGCAGGTGACCATGGAAGATTCAAGATGCCTCATATTAAATTCCCTTCATTTGGATTTTCCAAACCAGAAATTACAGCTCCCAAAATTTCAGGAAATCTTAATTTACCATCAGTGGACATTGCTGTAACAAAACCAGATGCTGACATCAATGTTCCAGATATCAGTGCAGATGTGACCTCAGTTGGTGTGAAACTCCCAGAAGCAGACCTAGCAGTATCAGGAAAACCACCTGCTGTAGATATCAAAGGCTACAGTATGGATGTAGAAGGTCCTGAGGTAGACATTGACATGAAAGTTAAAGGCACTGAGCTAGAAGGACAAGGAAGTAAATTCAAGCTACCAAAATTTGGAATTTCACTTCCAAAAGCAAAGGGGCCTGCAATGGATATTACTGTGTCAAAGCCAGATGTTGATATCTCACTGCCGCAGGTGACAGCTGAAGCAAAATTACCTGGTGTTGAAGTCGAGGGACCATCAGTGGAAGGGACAGTAGATATACCAGAGGTGGATTCTAAAGGTGTTGATATAAAACTGAAAAAACCAAAGATGTCTCTTCCAAAATTTGGATTTTCCAAACCAGAAATTACAGCTCCCAAAATTTCAGGAAATCTCAATTTACCATCAGTGGATATTGCTGTAACAAAACCAGATGCTGACATCAATGTTCCAGATCTCAGTGCAGATGTGACCTCAGTTGGTGTGAAACTCCCAGAAGCAGACCTAGCAGTATCAGGAAAACCACCTGCAGTAGACATCAAAGGCTACAGTATGGATGTAGAAGCTCCTGAGGTAGACATTGACATGAAAGTTAAAGGAACTGAGCTAGAAGGACAAGGAAGTAAATTCAAGCTACCAAAATTTGGAATTTCACTTCCAAAAGCAAAGGGACCTGCAATGGATATTACTGTGTCAAAGCCAGATGTAGATATCTCACTGCCGCAGGTGACAGCTGAAGCTAAATTACCTGGTGTTGAAGTCGAGGGATCATCGTTTGATGGACAAGCTAAAATTCCAGATATTGAGGCAGGGGCAGGTGACCATGGAAGATTCAAGATGCCTCATATTAAATTCCCTTCATTTGGATTTTCCAAACCAGAAATTACAGCTCCCAAAATTTCAGGAAATCTTAATTTACCATCAGTGGACATTGCTGTAACAAAACCAGATGCTGACATCAATGTTCCAGATATCAGTGCAGATGTGACCTCAGTTGGTGTGAAACTCCCAGAAGCAGACCTAGCAGTATCAGGAAAACCACCTGCTGTAGATATCAAAGGCTACAGTATGGATGTAGAAGGTCCTGAGGTAGACATTGACATGAAAGTTAAAGGCACTGAGCTAGAAGGACAAGGAAGTAAATTCAAGCTACCAAAATTTGGAATTTCACTTCCAAAAGCAAAGGGGCCTGCAATGGATATTACTGTGTCAAAGCCAGATGTTGATATCTCACTGCCGCAGATGACAGCTGAAGCAAAATTACCTGGTGTTGAAGTCGAGGGACCATCAGTGGAAGGGACAGTAGATATACCAGAGGTGGATTCTAAAGGTGTTGATATAAAACTGAAAAAACCAAAGATGTCTCTTCCAAAATTTGGATTTTCCAAACCAGAAATAACAGCTCCCAAAATTTCAGGAAATCTCAATTTACCATCAGTGGATATTGCTGTAACAAAACCAGATGCTGACATCAATGTTCCAGATCTCAGTGCAGATGTGACCTCAGTTGGTGTGAAACTCCCAGAAGCAGACCTAGCAGTATCAGGAAAACCACCTGCAGTAGACATCAAAGGCTACAGTATGGATGTAGAAGCTCCTGAGGTAGACATTGACATGAAAGTTAAAGGCACTGAGCTAGAAGGACAAGGAAGTAAATTCAAGCTACCAAAATTTGGAATTTCACTTCCAAAAGGAAAGGCACCTGCAATGGATATTACTCTGTCAAAGCCAGATGTTGATATCTCACTGCCGCAGGTGACAGCTGAAGCAAAATTACCTGGTGTTGAAGTCGAGGGACCATCAGTGGAAGGGACAGTAGATATACCAGAGGTGGATTCTAAAGGTGTTGATATAAAACTAAAAAAACCAAAGATGTCATTTCCAAAGTTTGGATTTTCAAAACAAGATGCTACAGCCCCTGAGATTGATATCAGTCTTCCAAAGGGAGACATCTCCCTTGCAGGAGGAAGTATCGAAGTCAAAGAGCCAGGGATGGACATTAAGGCTCCAGATGTAGGTGAAAAAGATTCAGGCATCAAGGGATCTCCCAGCAAATTCAAAGTTCCCACATTCAAATTGCCTAAATTTGGAATTACTGCTCCAAAGGTTAAGGCAGAAGCTCCTGATCTGAGTGTTAATGTTACGGTGCCTGATACTGAAACTCCATCAGGCAAAGCAATTATTGACCATGAAGGAACAGTCATGGAGACTGGAAAGACAGAGGGCAAATTTGAGCTTCCAAAAATGAAGATTCCAAATATTGATGTTAAAGTTCCCACTTTAAAAGGACAAGATATGTCTCAGGAAATTCCTAAAGCCGAATATGAAATATCTGGGCCAGACACAGTTAAAGTTGATCTTAAAGGATCATCGCTTGATGGACAAGCTAAAATTCCAGATATTGAGGCAGGGGCAGGTGACCAAGGAAGATTCAAGATGCCTCATATTAAATTCCCTTCATTTGGATTTTCCAAACCAGAAATTACAGCTCCCAAAATTTCAGGAAATCTCAATTTACCATCAGTGGATATTGCTGTAACAAAACCAGATGCTGACATCAATGTTTCAGACATCAGTGCAGATGTAACCTCAGTTGGTGTGAAACTCCCAGAAGCAGACCAAGCAGTATCAGGAAAACCACCTGCAGTAGACATGAAAGACTACAGTATGGATGTACAAGCTCCTGATGTAGACATTGGCACGGAAGGTAAAAGCATTGAGCTAGAAGGACAAGGAAGTAGATTCAAGCTGCCAAAATTTGGAATTACATTTCAGAAAGCAAAGGGACCTGCTGTAGATGTTAGTGTGTCAAAGCCAGATGTTGATATTTCACTGCCACAAGTGACAGCTGAAGCAAAATTACCTGGTGTTGAAGTTGAGGGACCATCAGTGGAAGCGACCGTAGATATGCCAGCGCTGGATTCTAAAGAAGTTGATGTGAAACTGAAGAAACCAAAGATATCTCTTCCAAAGTTTGGATTCTCAAAACCAGATATTAAGGCCCCTGAGATTGACGTCAGTCTTCCAAAGCAAGACATCTGCCTTGCAGAAGGAAGCATGGAGGTAAAAGGACCAGAAGTAGACATTAAAGCTGCAGACACTTCAACTGAAATAAAAGATAAAAACATGGACATTGTTGGCTCACCCACCAAATTCAAACTGCCCACAATTAAGTTCCCTAAATTTGGGATTTCAGCTCCAAAGGTCACAACAGAAAGCCCTGATATCAAAACAGACATAAAATTGCCTGAAATGGAGGCATCTGAGAAAGCAAAGGTGGATATTGGAGCACCCAGTGTTGACATTGATGGGTCAAGTGTAGAGCTGAATAAACCCAAAGGTCAATTTGAACCATCAAAAATAAAGATGCCAGACATTGATGTATCCCTACCAAAAGGTAAAGACTATATTAAGACCCCCGACATTGATATAAACCTTCCAGAAGTAGATATGTCTCTACCTGAGTGTAAAGTAGATGTTAAAGGATCAGACGTAGCCATTAAAACACAGGATACGGAAGCTAATGTTGATGCTCACATTGGGGGATCTCCCAGCAAATTCAAACTGCCCACTTTTAAAATGCCCAAATTTGGCATGACAGGTTCAAAAGTAAAAACTGAAATTCCAGAGGTAACTGCTGAATCTACAGAACCTGCGTTGTCAGGCAAAGTAAATGTTAAGCATGATGGACAAGGCATGGACATTGAAAAGCCAGAAGGCAAATTTGAATTGCCAAAAGTGAAGATGCCAGATATCAGTTTTTCACTACCAAAAACTAAAGGAATAGAAATTAACCAGGAAATTCCTAAACCAGAATCTAATATATCTGTGCCAGAAACAGACACTGTTCTTAAAGAGCCAAAATTAGAACTTAAAGGAATGCATATTGATGGACAAGCTGAAATTCCAGGTATCGAGGCAGGAGTAGAAGAACTAGGAAAATTCAAAATGCCTCATATTAAAATGCCTTCTTTTGGATTTTCCAGACCTGAAACTACAGGTTCTAAAATTTCAGGAGATGTACATTTACCATCAGTTGATATTGCTATAACAAAACCGGACACTGAAATTAATGTTCCACACATCAGTGCAGGTGTAACTTCAGTGGGTGGCAAACATCCAGAACCAGAGCTAACTATGTCAGGAGAGACACCTGCAGCAAACATCAAAGACTACAGTGTTGCTGTTGAAGGTCCTGAGGTAGACATTGACATGAAAGCTAAAGACACTGAGCTAGAAGGACAAGGAAGTAAATTCAAGCTACCAAAATTTGGAATTTCATTCCCTAAAACAAAGGGGCCAGCAGTGGATATTAGTGTATCAAAGCCAGAAGTTGATATCTCACTACCAGAGGTACCAGCAGAAGCCAAATTACCTGGTGTTGAAGTTGAGGGACCATCAGTGGAAGGAACAGTAGATATACCAGAGGTGGATTCCAAAGGAGTTGATGCAAAAGTAAAGAAACCAAAGATATCTTTTTCCAAGTTTGGATTTTCAAAACCAGAAGTCCAGGCTCCTGAGCCTGAGGTCAGTCTGCCAGAAGAAAGTTTGGTGGTTAAAGGGCCCGAGGTGGACATTAAAGCTCCAGAAACTCAAATAGAAATAAAAGATAAAAACAAGGACATTATTAGCTCACCAACAAAATTCAAACTACCCACAATTAAGTTCCCTAAATTTGGGGTTTCAGGTCCTAAGGTCTTGGCAGAACCATCTAATGCCAAAACTGACATCACAGTGCCTGAATTTGAGACTTCATCAGGGCAATTAAAGGTCGATATAGGAGCAACTGGTTTTGACATGGAAAAGTCAAGCGTAGATCTGGATAAAACAAAAGGTAAAACTGAAATTGAGATTCAAGGCATTGATGTTTCGGACATAAAAGCAGCTGAACCTGAGGGACAAGGAAGTAGATTTAAGCTCCCCAAATTAGGAATTTCATTTCAAAAAGTAAAAGGACCTGGAGTGGATATTAGTGAATCAAAGGCAGAAGTTGACATCTCATCACCAGGGGTGACGGTTGAAGCCCAGTTGCCCAGTGTTGAATTAGAGGGACCATCAATAGAAGGGAGAGTAGATGTACCAGAGGTGGAATCTAAAGAAGTTGACTTGAAATTGAAGAAGCCAAGGATATCTTTCCCAAAGTTTGGATTTTCTAAACCAGATATTAAGGCCCCTGAAATTGATGTCAATCTCCCAAAGGGAGACATCTCCCTAACAGAAGGAAGTGTGGAGGTGAAAGGGCCAGAGGTCAATATTAAGGCTCCTGATACTCAAACTGAATTAAAAGATAAAAATATGGACATTATTGGCTCTCCAACAAAATTTAAACTTCCCACATTTAAGTTCCCTACATTTAGTGTTGTAGCTCCAAAGAGTAAAGTTGAAGCCCAAGAAGTAAGTGCTGACATCACAGTACCTGAGATAAAGGCTCCACTAGTGAAAGCAGAGGTGGATGTTGGAGCTCCTGTTTTAGAAACTGATATCCTAAGCATTGAGATTGAAAAGTCTGAAGGTACAGGAAAGTTGCCAAAATTGAAGATGACTAGCATTGATATGTCACTTCCTAAAGGACAGGGATCTGAAAGCAAGCCAGAGGATGAAATGTCTGCTGTGCGAACTGAAGGAAAAATTGATGTGTCGGAGTTGGAAGCCACAGGTACAGCACTTGAAGCCAAAGTTGACATTTCTGATCCTGAGCCTCCTAAGCCTGAAGTAGATATCAGAGGCTCACCAAGTAAATTCAAACTCCCAACTTTCAAAATGCCTAAATTTGGATTTTCTTCAGCAAAGGTAAAAACAAAAGACACAGATATAGATACTGGCCTTAAAACTCCCGAAGTCCCTTTTAAAGGAGCAACAAAAGAAATACAGGAATCAATTGATGATGGAACCTCTAATATCACTGAAACAGATAAAAAGACTGGAGATGCTGAGGGACAAACAAAATCATCCAAATTTAGTTTGTCAAATGTATTCAGGGGCTTTGATCTAGAATTCCATGTCCCCACATTAGAGGAAGTGGAAGAGACTCTGGTATCTCCAAGGGAAGATGTTGCTCATTCTGGAGAAATAGAACAGAGCACTCACACAAGTGCCGAAAAAGATTCTACCATCAAATATCAAAGCCATACAGATCCAAGTCAGACTCAGCTTAGTACCTCTCATGGTGCTGAAGTGTCTGTTCAGGCTCCCACTATAACCAAAGAAGCAGAGGCCAAAGAACAGTCAAAGTTTAAGTTTCGATTTCCCAGGCTAGGATTCACTGAGTCTTCAGAGCAAGGTGATAAGACTGAAAGCATCAACATGAATGTTGAAGAAAAGGAAAAGTCACTAGAGCCTCAAGAAGAAAAAGAAAAGGAAGATATGAATGAAAAAGAAGCAAATACTGACAAAGGCACCTGGTTTAAATTTCCCAAGTTCGGAATTACCTCGCCTTCTAAAACCATCAAAGTTCCAGAGAAAGGTACAAGTCAACCAACCGAGGGCACTGACAAGAATATGGAAGGTGACATTGAGGAAGGGGATGTTAGTTTGACCTCTGTGAGATCATCAGATGCCTTTGCTGATATCAGTTCCACGGTGACAAGTGAACAACCTGGCCCTTTGGTTGTGTCCCCAACAAAAGTTAAAGTGAAGATCTCAGAACCTACTGCTATTGTGGGTGTCAGTGAGGTTAAAGTGCCCACTGACATCATTACCTCTACAGCGCGGACTGAGCTTATTCTTTTGGAACCTCACTTACCTGGACAGGTTGACACGGTCACTATTCCTGTCTCATCTGAGGCCACTCTGACATCTCCTGATGAGAAAACACAGGAGACAGAAGGAGACATACATGTCGTAACATCAAACATACAAGCGACTCCAAGCAGTGAACATGCTAAGGTAATCACAAAATATGAAACTCACTCAGTTCAAGCTTTGTCCCTGCAGAAGATGACAGTAAAAGTAGGATCTGCATCTTGGACTGTTGAGGAATCTGGAGAATGGCCTGGTGAATCCTCTGAAGAGAACATATTGGTGGAGAAGCACATGGTGAAAGAGAAATCAGGTGACGACAAAGAAGCCGTCATCATAACCCAAAGAGTTAGGCAGATTGTTGGCGCAAGCTCTGGGGAACCCATCTTGGAAGACACAGCCTCTGCCATAAAAAAACTCAGAGACACAATGCATTCTGAAAAAATGAAGTTTTTTGAAGATGCAGAAACATCTACAGTGACTGTCAGCACTCATAAGATTGAAAAACATGGGTTTGAAACCTCCACCGAAAAGAAATGAGTGTGAGGTGAACTAAGTTGTTAGTGTACAGCCATCTTACATTTATAGCATACTGTTCTCAATTATTTGATCTTTTTTATGTTCAGTTACGCACTTATACCTGCTACTAGATTTGAGAGCTTTATAATACACAGTATGAAAGTTGCTTGTATCACTAATTCATACACAGCTATGTACATGCATTTGTTTGATTAGTAACAGAGAACATAAATAATTTACAAATCCACTGCCAAATTATCAGTAGAATATGCAAGCAGGTCAATATTAGTTATCTATGAAGAAAGCACTTTCTGTATTTCTATTTTTTGTATAGGCACTTTGGGGAAAACAAATTATCAATTATTTTTTATGTTTATTATTTAAGCTTAAACTTCTATTATTAAGAACTCACAATGATATGAAAACTAACATGTTATATCACAATATACATTGTACAATTATTTAAAAAGCAGCGTGGTTATTTAATTGCTGAAGGTGTTGCCTTGTTTGATGGTTTTAAAGCCCAAAACAAATACAATGGGACACAGTAGCTTATGCTTGCAATTATATGGACTACGTAAAAATAAAACTAACAACAAAAAAATCATAACATTAATGTTGATAATACTCTGCTATGTCAAAAGTGTGAAAATATATGGTGTAAATATATTTTGTTTCATTAATCTTTTTAGTTTTGGCTCCAACTGTTTGTTCTGTCTCTCTGTCTTGCCCCTGTCTGATGTAATCAGTGCAATTACAATATAATATATAATAAATAAATTTAAAAAGAAGAAAAACATTAAGTGAATTTTATTTTGACATCCTTATACATTTATTTAAATAATATTTTAAGTGACTCATTTAAACACAATGTATACTTTCTCTGTTCCGTTTATGAGTTTTAAAGTTCTTTGAGGTTGTCAAATTAAAGAACTACCGAGAAGGGCAGGCAGACTCAAGCAGATTACTTGTAAGGACAGATGACAGATAAGAGTACTCTGCATTGGATCTGGCTGATATACTTTCAAATGTGGAAGACTATGAAACTGAGTGAGGAAGATATTTTCATACTCAAACAAAAGTATAGAGCACACGTAGAAATCGTTTTGCAAATTAGATAATCTCAATAGCATTTTTCCCATGCAAATATGCTGTTTTCTTATTTTCATTGGGGTTATTTTCATGGTCTTTAACAGCTGAGTATAGATAAACTGCAGCTTCTGTTTTCTGTTCATGTTTCTGTTCAAATTTGTTGACCAAAAAGAGCAGCGTTTTCATAGCCATGGCAACCATGCTGTTTTCAATTTTAAATAAAAAATAAAAATAAAATAAAAAAAATTAAAAAATAGTTAGGGACCTGCAAAAGAAATGTGAGATTTTTACATTGCACTATATTGAATAAAGTGTGTTACTGCATTTACAGCTCATGGTATTTCACACTTTTGAAAATGCTTATCACTCTCAGCTGGAACTATTTTTTTAAATATATTTTTTTTTATTGCATAACAAAAGTACACTCACTTTATTATTTATATTACTTTATTCCTACCAGTGAGTGTCCAAGCCTTTTCTAAGCACGGTCAAGTAATGGAATTGGAATGCCTGAAATTTCTTTATTTTTCTGCGTTGTCAACGCTTACTGTAGCTTGAAAGGTTTTTATGGAATGTATGTAAGGAATGAACCAAGACAAGTCGTGTGGTTTTCTTAGTTCTGGAGTAGCACACAGACGGAATTAATTATCCGTGGCACACAGACGAGACGTGAAATTCCAGCCCGTTTGATCCACGAATGGCCGAGAAAACATCCTTAGCATTTTAAATCGAATTTAACACCGAAACAGTTTACCCTACTCTTACTTGTATCTGTGAAAGTGCTCAATGCAACCGTACATCCGGCTGCAACGTCTGCCTTTGCGACTGAAAGGCTCTGTCCTCCTGTAGGCCTTCCAGTGAGATTATCGTGTGGCAGTTCCTCGGAACCGAGGAGCGATATCTGAGGTTGATAATGCTGGGGTTCAGTCGAAATCCAGTGTCACATTTCACTGAAGGTAGCCTATAACGGGAATTTAAATGATCTTGGGATTGTCTGGGACTTCAAGTTAAATAATAAAAATAATAATAATAATAATAATTTAACAAAAAAAATAATAATAATACCTTCCCCTTATATAACGGTTCTCACACTTAGAGGAGGAAACTCCTCAACCACCACAAATGAGTAACACCCATACGCGACAGCACCCACCTGGGAGATGCAGGGCAGCCATTTTGCACGAGAACGCTCATCATACAGCTGAGGTGCGTTGTCAGCTGAATTTACTGCTAAATTGCATTTATATGCGGTTGCACAGCGGCCTCGTCCATCTCACGGCTAGACTGCAAAACTGATCAAATGCGCCAAACAAATCAGCAGCCCTACTTGAACAGCTTTTCGGCAATTTACGCAGAGACACACATTACATGTGCTTGTACATAATGCCGCCAGTGTGTAAAGTGGCCGGTTTCGCTTATTCACGAATCGCCGAATTGAATGTTGTTATAAAAATATATAAACCCTAAAACAAAGGCTGATCAGCTCTTCCCACCGCAATCCTCTGAACTCGAACCATTTTCAAGTAGAATTTCGATTAGAATATGCTTAAGAATGTACAGTAAAAGGTAGGCTATTATGGAATAAGCTCATATCGCTTCCAAAACCTCTCACTTAAAAATAAAGTCAAGCACATAAAACTATATTTCCAAGAAATTATTTTTATTTTTCGAAATTTGAAGTTTCTATGATTTTCAGTTAGTGTAGGGACACCTTATAACGCACACAACAGTGGAATAGGCTATTATGTATTTACGTAATATATTTATTTCTTATGTACACTATCTTTAGTTTCCCCTGTATAACAAATCAACAAATTGCTTTTATGCAGTTTGCCAGATATGTAGAACACCTGTGGTAAACTTACCAGTATGTGGAAAAAGTGCACACTCAGCATTTAACTGAAGTTTTATACACTGTGGTTTCACCATGTAGAAATTAAAGCACTTTTAATACTGTCCCCCCATTAGCATGTCCTAAACACCATAATGTTTAGGACATGTTAATGTTATGTAAATTAAATTATTCATGTTTAGTATTTTGTTACATACCCTTTGCATGCAATGACTGCTTTAAGTCTGTGACACACAGATCACCAGGTGCTAAATCTATTCGCTTGTGGTGCTCTGCCTGGCCTGTACTGCAGCCATCTTCAGCTTGCTTGTTGTGGGGGCTGGTTGCCTTAAATTAGGATTAGTGCTTTTCTTCAGCTCCTCTTTGTAGTTCTGTTCCTGAAGTCCTCTGCAGACAGTTGTCACTGACACATCCTCACCTGTCCCCTGAAGTGTGTTTCTGATCTGTCAGATTGGTATTTGAGGGTTTTACTTCATTGTGGTGAGAATTCTTTGGTCATCAACTGCACAGCTGTTCCTTGGCCTACCAGGACGTTTATGCTAGATGTGTAAAATTATGGAGTATAGGGCCAAATCAAGAAAAACCTTTGTCCCAAACATTATAGAACTCACTGTATATACAGACAGACAGACAGAGACACACACACACCTCATCAAATTTCAGTCAGTTTATCAACTCACCACCACTACCAAATCAACAATCTTGTCAACAGTGGCACGCCGAAACCAAAAAGACAAAGAAATATTGAGTGTTATTACTTGATAATTATCTCCACGTTAGACAGCCCTTTACAGAATAACTTGTACTAGTGCACTGCTCACTGTAAACTTTTCCTTTCCAACCAATGTGTGATTGACAACTCAAGTGTGGATAAAATTAACTGGCTGTATTTTTAATTTATTATTAAAAGAACTGCTCTCTTCACACAGAGACGTGTGCCCCCCCCTCTTTCCAGTCCAAAAATAAAACATCTACTTGAAACTATTAGGCTTCGGACTGTCAATATTTCAGTTTGAGTTCGGTTATATTAATATGTATTGCTGAAACTACAACACACCAAGACAATCACACGGTTGAAAAATGATTGGTTATAACTTATTTAGAATACAGGTTATGTGACTGCTTTTAGGAAAATAACTGAATATGGAAGAAGTGTAGTTGCTTGAATCAGTGTTGCTAGGCAAAGGCAGTCCAGTAGTAGAAAGAACTACAATGGAAACGGAATGGGAAATTATGGAAAACAGACTAAGAATCCTATTTGCTTACAAGGAAAATGAAAGAACTGATAAGAGGGTGACTAAAATTCCTGCATTTAAGTTGAACCCAAATAATTAATGTTACATTACACATGGTTCAATAAATTCCTCACGTCTGTGTAGCCTGCCTTCAAATAGTACTATGGCTGTCATTCCACCATAACTGTTCCCAATGGTGTAAAATACATTAGCACAGTAGCTCAGTAACTTGAAAATGCAGCACTCCCACCAGCTCTCCCTCTCCTGAGCACAGGGTGTTATTCCAACCCAGCATGACTAAATCCAGAACAAGGCTGGGCATTACGGCTTTTTGTGAAACCACTTAGTCAAGCAAATCAACCCGAGGGTATTGTCTGAGCTTTTTAAGAACAAAAATTACACAACATAAGGATGTTTAAAAACACAGCAACAAGTACCTCCCTCTTTTTTATTGTCTGTTCAAACATTTGCTCACAATTCAATAATTACAAAGATTTCACCTTTTGATTAAAAAAGCAGTAGTGTTTTGACAAATGAAGCCCCATCTTCAGAGGCTGAACAGAGAGAGGGGAAAAATAAAAATACAGATTACTGTGACAGGTATTAAGATGACACAAACTCAAAAGATTTTCTTAAACTAATAAAATGTGCAAGTTTGATACAGTGTTTCGGAGAAAACAACCACCATTTGTAGTATGTAGCTATTAGCTTGTAAAGTTAAGATACTGAAGTATAGATCTGATGTGGTACTGTTATATAAAATGGCACTGAAGGCACACTAGAGTGACAAAGTGGATATGCCAGCCAAGTCCTTAAATTACATGTGTCTGTACTGAAATATAGTCACAAACATCTGGATTGAATTTATAATACATGACAAAGAAAAATATACACAAAACAGTACCACCAGGTGGAAAGGTGGACAAATGGCTGCACAGTGCACAGCGGCTAGTCTGTGCTACGTCTTTCCTATGTAATTAATACATTAAAAACAGAAGAGAGATTGAGGGTGATGGTGAGTGGGGCCTCCATGCATGTCTACATAACAAACAAAAGCAGCAGCAGCAGCTTGTGGTGAGCTGTAATAAGCCCTATGAATAATCCTGTCTGTAGCGCCGTGTGACACTAGTTCTGTTTAAGCACTTGACGCAACGGGCAGCCTTACATCTACAGTAGGTTACTGCAAAGACTGAGACTAAAGTATGAATGTTACACAGCCTTACTGAGAACGATTGCTGAAAGTGCCCAAAAGGTGTAGCCGGACCCTAACCAAGCCATGTTTGACAAATCCTTCCTTTAACAACCCCTAACTGTCCCAGCATCACACAACTGGGAGAACACATGAGAGGAAGAAAGCTACCTTCACTGTCCTGGGAAAGGTCACTTTCTTTACGAATGCAGCTCTACACCAATACCCACTGTGACAAGTTAACATTTGCATATGTGTGCTATACATTTAAGAAGAAAATATGCCGCAAAATAGTATCTATGATTAGGGCATTTCATCGTCATTGTTATCATTATTTTTTTTTTGTATCCCTTAATCGATGATCCCAAGGTTAATTCAGCTCCTTGCAGCTCTATGCATACATTATGTATCAATGTAAAAAAGAAAGAAATCACTTGTGGGTAAAAGGATATTGAGAAATCCACTGAGCTCCAACAAACTTAAGATTTTACCCTGTAGCTATAACACCTCTTGGTTGCCTGAAAGGGGCACCGTTTCACAGACTGACCAAGTCTAAATCTGGCTCACTCTTAACAGCACAGCGTCAGTACGGTGTCCGTGGTTTGGCCACACCCCAAACTCCGGTCCCAGTCCCATCACACTAGCAGACTCACGGTCACATCCTGGCAGCTGCTTTTTCACAGCAAGAAATAAAAACAAAAACCTTTAAAAGCTTGTGAGGGTTAGGATTCTGTCTGTGATCCCCTCACTGCATTGTCCATCACTCAGTGAGCGAAGACTACAGACACAAAGGATAGAAAATGGCTGCCCATTGACAGTTCCACCATGGGCCTGGTTAGAGGGGGGGACTGGCATTTACGAATGACGGCACCGACCCCTGATTTAACATGAAGCAACACTCCTCAAGGTTAGAGAGCATAAAATTAAATTAGTGGGAAGGACCTAGGGGGTGGGGAGGACAACGGAAATCAGGGAGTCTGCTTGGCACTTTGCAGCAATAGAAGTTCAAGTTGCGTAGATGGGGGTGCGTGCTGTGCTCTCTGGGGCGGAGACGGGGGGGTCAGGCGTCGAAGGTGGTGTGGTCCAGCCCGTCCAGGGTCAGCTGGCTGCGATGGGGCGAGTTGGGGCTGGGGGGGCTGCTGGGGTTGGAGCTGTTGGAGGGGGTCGAGTGTTTGGTGGAGTCAGAGTCGGGCTGGAAGAGAAACAGGCAGGAGTCGAGAGGCGAACCATCACTAACTCCTTCTCATCATCACTGCGATCACCTTGCGGCCAGCGCATTGCATTGTTCAGTGTTGCACAACTGCAGCATTATCAGACTTTCCCAATGCCCAGAGAGGAGGAGGGCGTTACCTCTCTCTCAAAGTCCTGGTCAGGATCAGAGATATGGCGGGATGATACTGCGCCACTGAAGTCCCCGCCCCCTGCAGGGCAGAAACACACACACACACACACACACACACACACACACGCGCGCACACACGCGCACACACACACAGCAGCATTATCACCAGAGCTGTGCCACTGCCCTCACTGAACAAAAACGGCTGAATCCACCCAGCTCACTCACTGTAATATACAGCAGGCAATGAGCCTACAGGGATTACCACCAGCAGCAACCTTGGACTTTACAAAATAATTCATTCTTCTTTTAAAGTGAAAATCTTTCAGGTTAACTAGAAAAATCTATATTAGAAATCATAAGGTATCACTTCAACCTATTGTTATATACAACACCAGAAACCAAGTACATTAACTTAGATGCCACTCTTGATATTTTTATTTATTTTTATCATGTGCACAGGAAATGAGGCCAACATTTTTCATGACCTTTTAACTGAACAGATAACAATTAAAAGACATTTTGCTTATGTTGTTCCATTGTTTAAAAAAATTATTTGCCTGTTCTGCACATTGCTATTGCAATTCAATTACCTCTATTTGTGGCATGTACACATAATATGGGAGGACTTGGCAGTATTAAGAGCTGACTTTTTGTTTGATTATGAAAATTAAGTGCCAGTGTCTACTCTTTGCAACTACACCACTGATTACGCAACGTAATAAATCCCTACTTAGCACTCACCTGAGGCAGTGCGCGTGATGTAAGACTTGCTTCTCTGTTGCCGGGAGATACTGGAGACTGGGCGTGGCCTCTCTTTCACAGACTCATCCTGGGAAGATGGCAGCACGCTCTGTACCGACACGCAGAGACACACCGTGAGTTACAGGCCAAAAAAACACCACCTCAGACAGTCTCGACAGAGAGACGCGCACACTGCCAAGCACCCATAAGCCACGGTTCACAGATTCACCTCCCTCCGTCAAAATTCTCAGTTCCAACCAGGGTACGAGGAAGACAGATAGTCTATGAAAGACAGTGGATGCTGTTCAAGAATGTGTGCGTCATCACCTTCTTGTAAAAGACCGTGACCGTGCAAAATTATACCACATTTAAGAATAAATTAAATTATATTGTCAGGTGATAAATCTACAATGTGCTCCTTAAATATGTGCCAATAAGATTAAATAAGATTATACACACAAGCTTCAGCAAAATACACAGAAAGCCGGATGTGTAGTGGTGCACAGGCTCCCCCTGCTGGCAACTAGTGATTCAGCAGCCAGTTGTTCTGTCCTGAGCCTGATCTGCCATCAGAAGAATGGAATCTGTATCTGCCCTGTATTCAAATTTAAAGCACCCTAAATTATCACCTGAACTGGAAACACCTGAACTTAGGAAACTTCAAAAGGCATACGTACCTCTGTGAAGAACAGCCTGTCAATGCACTGTTCATTGAGTCATCACACTATGAAGCTCTACAGTGATTTAATCCACCAATCCAATGCAGACCCAAGGTATGCAGATCTCACTTTGTTCACAAAGTTTCACATCACTACACTTCTTAGTCAAGGCTGACAAACAAGGGTTCATTTTAAACACCTTGCTTGCCAAATACTGTGTACAAATTTGATTAGCAACGTGTCATATGCTCAAATGTTTAATGAACTGCCATTTCTCACCTAGAAAATTCTAGACAGAATTCAGCTGTGTTGTTCATGAACAAAAATCTACACTCACCCTAATAATGTACTTATGCCTACAAAAAATTTGATATTTACTCAATCTTCATTTTCCATTTCATCATTGCAATGAGAATACAAATACTGGTAAGCTTAGCAGCTTGGCTATTTCTGTCTAGCAAGTCATCAAAATATGTTGCAGTAGCAATGAACATATGTAAAGCAAGTTTCTAACTGAAAATGGCTGAAAAATGGACCAATACAGGAAACATGGCATACCTGTATTGAGATAAGGTTTTAAATAATTTCTCACCATTCTTTGGATGAGTGAAGATCACAAAGCCAGCTTTTTATTTGGAAAAAAAACTTGATATGAAATGCTGTGGCATGACTTAGCCAGATAGTATTAGCAGAATATAAACTGTACCACAGGACCAGTGAGATATATGGACTGCAACTGTCACAGGGCCGGAAAAGAACAGGAGTTCATAATTGAAACCAGTAGCTGAAACATTCATCTGCTAGCTACCATTACAGGATCTCTGTTTGTACAGGTGTTACAGCTGTATCTATCACTGCTGTAACGATGCCGGCAATTTATAGCACTTAAGTAAAGGGGGCTGTGCTGACCTCCCGCCTAACTAAAATACTAACCCATTCCTACCAGAAATAAATATTCTTTGCTTTTCAACTTGAATATACCCTAAGGTACAGGTTTAGGATTTTCCTGCACTTCACTGCTGTGAACACACATTAACAAATGTACACCAAACTGCCTAGCCCCTTTGATAGTTACACTACTAGACAGGAGAAAAAGGAACAGCACAAATGAGAGAGGTGGTCACAAAAAGAGAGGAGGCAGGCAAGAAGGAGGGAGGGGAGGAGTGAGGGAGTGCTAGCCTACCCTTCCTAAGGAGGAGGTGGAAGGAGAGGAGGAAGAGGAGGAGGAGACCTGAGGCAGGCTCTGCAGAGAGGAAGGCTCTTTCTGGAGATAGATTTCTGCAGAAATAGGACTCATGTGATAGACGTGCTCAAAGTTGGTTGGAGGAGATATCAAAGCATGGTGTCGGGAGGATGAGGGGGAAGGAATTTCACTCTGCTACGTCACCAGAGGAGAGAAAATACAACAAAGAGAAGAGAAAGTGAAGTGAGAGGTACTAGTTAAGTCTGAAAAAAGGGGGGGGGGAAAGACGAGAAAAGGGACAACCGAAAAGGGAAAAGTAACATCAAGGAGCTTGGACTGCAGTGCTGCTCTAGTGCCTAAGCATGCATTGAGAGAGCGCTAACTGTTCTGCCTTCCCTAGCACCTAACACCAGTTACAGAGCTCAGAACATCTGTCCTCGCTGTAGTAACTCCCAGAAGCCTCTAGGCCTACAGCCACCCTACAGAGCAGAGACACACTCCCTTCCCCAGCCCTGGCCAGCTGGTATTACCAGAGGCAGATCCATTAGGACCTGCATGCCGTCCCCTGGGCCCATGTGCGCCACGTGGTTGAAGTTGATTGGGTTGGAGATCATCTTGGACCGCAGCTCCGGGTCCCTCAGCATCTCCCTGTCAAGAGCAGAAATTAGGCCAAAGTTTGCAATGTGTTCAATTAATTTACACCATGTATCAGTAACTCATAGAATGCGTGTTAGTTGAATTGCAACGGGTTTGGCCAAAGTCAGTAACAGGGTTAGAGTAAAGCCGCGTTTCCACCGCAGGAACTATACCCCGGAACTAGGAACCTTTTGAGGAACTCAGTGCGTTTCCACCGCAGGAACTAGGGTCTAAATTTAGTTCTGGGGGCTTTGTTTTACCCCCCAAAACGTTCCTGCTCGGGGGGTAGTACTTTCCGAAAGTACAGGAACCTTTTGGGTGGAGCTTGCAGCGCTGAACATTTCTGATTGGTCGAGTACTTGTAGCATTTGTGTTGTATTTATTTTCCGCCATTACCCGCCATGTTTGAAAATATGCAGCGGCAAACCAATTTATTTTCATAATAACTTCAAATCAAACTTGTATGTTATGCGGCGCAGTAGCCTACTTTTGGTTATAGCCTGTCAACGTCTTGGAATTATAACGTGTGCTCTTCTGTTCTTTTCTTGCTTTAGTATTCGTTTTATAAAATGCTAAGCATTCGTGCTGGGACAGCATATTACGTAGGCTACCAAAACATTCAAACGGATTAATTCGGTTGCTGAATATTTTCTTCCGGATTTTCTTTGTTAGCCCGTTGTACTTGACTCAAAACGTTTGATACAGTTATGTGAGGTATGCGGTAGTTCTGCATAATTAACATTGGTGATACAGTACAAGCAAACTGGAAATCACCTTCCGCACTTTTTATCCGGGTAAAATAACAGGTTAATTCTAGTAATCTTCCCTTTAGCTTTTTCAGACTGCCGTAATTTTACTCAATTTTACTGCCATTTTTCAATTCCACGAAAAGACCAGGAAGACTATGGACTCATTTATGGTGCATGGTTCGCATCTGGAGGGCACACTTCGCTGCTCGGCTAGCAGTAACTTCGAAGGAAAGCAAACGGTGGCTGTACCACTACTAATTTACATTTTCACGCAAGTCCGAGTTTTCGTTCTATTCTTGTCATTTTGCGATTAGCCTATATGGAATTGACGACGAGAAAGTAATAAAACAGCTAATTGTTTACAACGTGTGCATGTTTTCTGCTGTTAATGAATGTGTTTGAGAGGATATATGAAAATCAATAAATACAAAAGTAACCATATATAGTCATTGTTGGTAACCCGTTGTATACAAGTGGAATAAACCCCTCCGGGCTGTCTCGGTTATTAGAAAATAATGTAGGCTACTTCGGTGGTAGTATGGGGTTACAGAAGAAATCATATGACAGATGGACCGACGACAACGTCAGTGGGCTAATTTGCCTAATCTTCGCGGTACTTTAGACCCCGGTGGAAACGCAGACAACCATTGGCTGAAGGAACCTTTTAGTTCCTGGTAAAGTAGTTCCTGGGACTGAAAGTTCCGGGTAATTTCGGTGGAAACGCGGCTTAAGTTAGTGCAAGTCAGTTACATAAGCCGCGTTTCCACCAAAATTACCCGGAACTTTCAGTCCCAGGAACTGCTTTACCAGGAACTAAAAGGTTCCTTCAGCCAATGGCTGTCTGCGTTTCCACCGGGGTCTAAAGTCCCGCGAAGATTAGGCAAATTAGCCCACTGACGTATGGAAAAGCGACGTTGTCGTCGGTCCATCTGTCATATGATTTTTTCTGTAACCCCATACTACCACCGAAGTAGCCTACATTATTTTCTAATAACCGGGACAGCCCGGAGGGGTTTATTCCACTTATATACAACGGGTTGCCAACAATGACTATATATGGTTACTTTTGTATTTATTGATTTTTATCGATTTAATCACATGGAATTGAAATATTCTTCTGCAGCCGTTTGGGCATATTTTACCGTTGTCAAGCAAAACTGTCGTTGGTAGTTGAACTTGGACCGTTATGCAACAAATAGGATATAACAGACCAATAGTCAGATTGTAACTGTTTTATATATCCTCTCAAACACATTCATTATGTTTTCATGCGAACATTCGCTTTCATGTTTTGACATCCGAAGCGACAGAATGCATTCACATTTCCAATATAACTGGCAACAACAGCAGAAAACATGCACACGTTGTAAACAATTTGCTGTTTGATTACTTTCTCATCGTCAATTCTATATAGGCTAATCGCAAAATGACAAGAATAGAACGAAAACTCGGACTTGCGTGAAATTTTAAATTAGTAGTGGTACAGCCACCGTTTGTTTTCCTTCGGAGTTACTGCTAGCCGAGCAGCGAAGTGTGCCCTCCAGATGCGAACCATGCACCATAAATTAGTCCATAGTCTTCCTGGTCTTTTTGTGAAATTGAAGAATGGCAGAGTAAAATTACGGCAGTCTGAAAAAGCTAAAGGTACTATTACTAGAATTAACCTGTTATTTTACCATGACAAAAAGTGCGGAAGGTGATTTCCAGTTTGCTTTTACTGTATCACCAATGTGAATTACGCAGAACTACCGCATACCTCACATAACTGTATCAAACGTTTTGATTCAATTACAATGGGCTAACAAAGAAAATCCGGAAGAAAATATTCAGCAACCGAATTAATCCGTTTGAATGTTTTAGTACGTAATATGCTGTCCCAGCACGAATGCTTAGCATTTTATAAAACGAATACTAAAGCAAGAAAAGAACAGAAGAGCACACGTTATAATTCCAAGACGTTGGCAGGCTATAACCAAAACTAGGCTACTGCGCCGCATAACATACAAGTTTGATTTGAAGTTATTATGAAAATAAATCGGGTTGCGCCGGCATATTTTCAAACATGGCGGGTAATGGCGGAAAATAAATACAACACAAGTGCTGCGAGTACTCGACCAATCAGAAATGTTCAGCGCTGCAAGCTCCACCCAAAAGGTTCCTGTACTTTCGGAAAGTACTACCCCCCGAGCAGGAACGTTTTGGGGGGTAAAACAAAGCCCCCAGAACTAAATTTAGACCCTAGTTCCTGCGGTGGAAACGCACTGAGTTCCTCAAAAGGTTCCTAGTTCCGGGGTATAGTTCCTGCGGTGGAAACGCGGCTATAGTATCTGAGTTAACAGGGTGAGATTAAGCTGGTCTAAGTAGGTGACAGGGTATCTAAGTGACAGGGTGAAAATAACATGTGTAAGTCAGTAACAGTGAGTGTATGTAGGTGACAGGGTAACTAAAGCCGCGTTTCCACCGCAGGAACTATACCCCGGAACTAGGAACCTTTTGAGGAACTCAGTGCGTTTCCACCGCAGGAACTAGGGTCTAAATTTAGTTCTGGGGGCTTTGTTTTACCCCCCAAAACGTTCCTGCTCGGGGGGTAGTACTTTCCGAAAGTACAGGAACCTTTTGGGTGGAGCTTGCAGCGCTGAACATTTCTGATTGGTCGAGTACTCGTAGCATTTGTGTTGTATTTATTTTCCGCCATTACCCGCCATGTTTGAAAATATGCAGCGGCAAACCAATTTATTTTCATAATAACAAATCAAACTTGTATGTTATGCGGCGCAGTAGCCTACTTTTGGTTATAGCCTGTCAACGTCTTGGAATTATAACGTGTGCTCTTCTGTTCTTTTCTTGCTTTAGTATTCGTTTTATAAAATGCTAAGCATTCGTGCTGGGACAGCATATTACGTAGGCTACCAAAACATTCAAACGGATTAATTCGGTTGCTGAATATTTTCTTCCGGATTTTCTTTGTTAGCCCGTTGTAATTGACTCAAAACGTTTGATACAGTTATGTGAGGTATGCGGTAGTTCTGCATAATTAACATTGGTGATCCAGTACAAGCAAACTGGAAATCACCTTCCGCACTTTTTATCCGGGTAAAATAACAGGTTAATTCTAGTAATCTTCCCTTTAGCTTTTTCAGACTGCCGTAATTTTACTCAGTTTTACTGCCATTTTTCAATTCCACGAAAAGACCAGGAAGACTATGGACTCATTTATGGTGCATGGTTCGCATCTGGAGGGCACACTTCGCTGCTCGGCTAGCAGTAACTTCGAAGGAAAGCAAACGGTGGCTGTACCACTACTAATTTACATTTTCACGCAAGTCCGAGTTTTCGTTCTATTCTTGTAATTTTGCGATTAGCCTATATGGAATTGACGACGAGAAAGTAATAAAACAGCAAATTGTTTACAACGTGTGCATGTTTTCTGCTGTTAATGAATGTGTTTGAGAGGATATATGAAAATCAATAAATACAAAAGTAACCATATATAGTCATTGTTGGTAACCCGTTGTATATAAGTGGAATAAACCCCTCCGGGCTGTCCCGGTTATTAGAAAATAATGTAGGCTACTTCGGTGGTAGTATGGGGTTACAGAAGAAATCATATGACAGATGGACCGACGACAACGTCAGTGGGATAATTTGCCTAATCTTCGCGGTACTTTAGACCCCGGTGGAAACGCAGACAACCATTGGCTGAAGGAACCTTTTAGTTCCTGGTAAAGTAGTTCCTGGGACTGAAAGTTCCGGGTAATTTTGGTGGAAACGCGGCTTAAGTAACAGGGCGAGAATACCATGTGTAAGTCAGTAACAGAGTGAGTGTATGTAGGTGACAGGGTAACTAAGTAACAGGGTGAGAACGCCATGTGTAAGTCAGTAACAGAGTGAGTGTAAGCGAGTGTAAGTCAGTTTAAGTCGGTAACAGCGTGACTACTGATCACCTCCTCTGCTGGAGCCGCTCCTCCTCGGGCACTTTGAAGAGGAACTTCCTCTTGCTGCGGGTCCTCACCATCAGCTTCTTGCTGTTGTCAGACGTTTCGGGGACTGCCAGGTCAGAGCTCTCTGCAGAGAGAAGGAACAGTGTTCCAGTCAGGCCCTGAAATCTTCTCGACCAGGCACGCAGGACGCCATCACATCATTTAAACACCAAGCAGCAATTTTCTACAGTAATCCCTTGCTGGGAAAATTACTCCTATCACTTAGATGTTTGAATCTTACAATAGTTCAATTCAATTCAATAAACTTAATTTATCCCCGAGGGGCAATTCATTTCTGGGCATATCAGCCCAACCAGATTGCTACGAGAGCAGCGCCTGGTGCCCGGTACAGGAAATAGAGTGAGGATCATCCCCTGTACACCCCGGGATATTTTCTAATTAAATGGTACAGGATCACTACAAAACTTTTCATCCAATAGGTACACTAAGTGCATGGCGAATAACCCCCTCTGCTTTATGAAGCTGTATGCACAGTGCTGCTTCAGTGTGTGAAAGGAGTGTGCTGCCGCAGGCGATCTGGTTTAACAGAATAAAACACGTCTCTGAATGCAGCATCAGCCTCATCTGGGCGGATAATGTGACGCAGTGAGCAGCCAGTCAGTGGAAGAGCAGCCGGTGTCCAGGAGACCGAAGTGAGAGAGCAGGGGAGGCACCTGAGGAGCTGCTGCTGAAGTAGATGAGGCGAGGCTGCTCTGAGCCGAGCAGGTTAAGACTGCCCTCCACATTCAGAGGACGGATCTGAGGGAGAGGAAACGGAGACAGGTTAGGAACACACACACACACACACACACACACACACAGACACACACACACACACACACACACACAAACGCGCACACACACACACACACACACACACACACACACACAGGAAACACGCCTGTTTTATATGTCGATAGTCTGCGCTCGATGCTTAGTGCCCACCTTTCTAAGGGAAATGGTCTGGACCCACTCGGTGGTGTTGACGTCAAAGACGTCAATACCGTAGTCACTGTAGACGGTCAGATAGGAAGGGTTTGAGCCTGAAAGGGGACAGGGAAATCACAGTGAGTGAGGTTGATATTGAAGTAAATGCTTGGCTACCAACAAAATAGAATTTAGAAAGAAAACACCAAATGGTACAATCCTAATCCTTATACTAAATGACCTGCTGTTCCTATGAGAACACTTTTGTAAACTAGCTGACTCAGAGAAAGACATCACATATCTGAATGAACAATACCCATAAACAAGATAGAAAGCACCACCATTTTGCTTTCAGATTTAAAATATTCAGTGCTAATGTTCTCTCATACTGCCTTATGAGTATATGTAATATTGCAGTAATTTCTATATGAAACATTTTCAGTAAAAACATGTGTGGCATCACACAAATGAAGCACCATTTAATATAAAATTTGTAGTGTGCTCTCCAACCTGCCTCTCTGTGCTTCCAGACCTACCTCTAGCTTTATTAAGTGAACGAATTCAGCACATGCACATCCTGTCTGCCTCAGATCTCTGCCTTCTCTGCATGCTGTAAAGCACTGCGAGCCTGACGCTGGAGCAGCAAAGCTGAGCAAACTCAAGCCCTGCGTTAGCGATTTAAACAGCAGCGCATTCCCCCGACACGCTCCCCCATCCCCAGAGCCCGAAAAAGAGGCGCGCCCGGGCGCAGAGGTAGGGAGAAAGGGGTTCGCGTACTGCAGGCGATGGGGCTGGCAGGCCACATGAGCTCCTGGGTGCGGGAGCGCCGGCCCTGCTGGTCCACGTACACGCCCAGCTGGCTGAAGCAGAGCAGGTGCTCCTCGGCCCCCACCTCCATGGCGTGCAGGGCGTCCAGCGGCTGCTGGCTCAGGAAGGACAGCGAGGGGTCCGAGGGGCTGACCAGGCTGACGGGGGACGAGTCGCCCAGCAGGCTGAGCAGGGCGAAGCCGGACGGGTAGCCCACGCACAGCCGGTCCCGCACCATGCCCAGCCACTGCGCCACGCCCGGCGCCTGCACCTCCCACAGCCTCTTGTGGTGCGGCTTGGTGCGGGTGATCTCGTAGCACAGCACCTGCCGCTTGACGGCGGCCAGGAGGCAGGGGGGCCCGCCGGGGCGCAGGCTGCCCGTGGTCAGGGCCTGGCAGCCCTTAGTGTCCGGCAGCTTGATGTCGAAGCTGCCCTCGGCCCCGTCCAGCGCCCCCCAGGGGTGGAGGTGCACGTGGCGGTTGCGGCCGCACAGCAGCACCACGATCTTCTCTTTGGGGATGAGCTCTATCTGATGCACCTTCTTACAGTCTGCCGCTCGCACGATCACTGCAGACACACAAGAGCACTCACTACATACACACTCATTACATACACACATTACCCTTTTACTTGGGCTTTCCTTCTCATTAACTGCGAGTGAGAGAAAATATATAAAATATAATACATCCCACACAGGGAATTAATTCAATGTCAAGAAACATTTGGCTAAAAAGCATTATCTTTACAACTTAAAAAATGCCATCAGACTGTACTGAAGTACTATGTACTGACACAGACTTGACACTCACCATCTCTAGTGACTTCCACCACATACAGTCCTTCCTCGGTGCCCAGGGCTATGCGCTCCCGGTCTGTGGGGACAGTGCAGAGAGACATTAGCGCGGCGCCGCTAAAGAGACAGCCTCCCGTGCTGACTGAGGTGGAAGAGTGGAGCTGCATCACTGCCACACAGTGATTCTGTAAGGGGATGGGAGACAGGTACAGCTCCCCTGCAGCACTAATGAAATCCCAGAAAGGTTAAGCTGCCAGGTTTAACTTAAACTTAAAAGTTAAGTGACTTTACCCCCTTCATCTGCAACTTTGAATTCTGGATATTATTTTTGGATGGTATGCAGGAAACAAAATAATTAATAAATATAAACTCACAAATACAGTGAGCAATGGTGTTATCTAGGATAAGGAGCTCGGATACATGCGCTACTGTGCTGAGAGCAGAGAGCGTCACCACCCTCACACCTTGAACTGTGACCATTTTAAATGAAACCAGCAGGCAACTTAAGATGGACGTCCAGGTGCTTTAAACCAGAGTTCAGAATAATTTAACTGAGCTGTGATGGCAATAGCTGTACTGAAAGTCAAGCAGCTGTAGCCTGTTTACAGCTTCTCAGGTTACTGTATAGTGTGGCACTCTGATAACAGCGAGCGGCTCCCTCGCCTTGCTGGGTAATAATCACAGAACTGCTTCTGCTGGATGTCTGTGGTCCTCGCCTGACTGCCAGTGAATTTCTAATCTCATCAAGCGCTGCGATGAATTTGAATTGTACTTTTTATTCAAAGTGATTGCATTACTTTAATGAGACCCAGGCTCAGCCCTGAAAGAAACAACCGTGGTTTGTAACTGAATTTATGCTATGCTTAAAAATAACAGGACTATAATGCAATGGATTAAATGGCAAACATGAAACTGTACAAATGACCAAGATAAATATGGTCGACGCACAGTATCCATAAATATAATCTTAAATCTAATTACAATTGTTAGAAAGTAACAACAGTTTTAATTGGTTCCTTAAGCAGCACAAAATTATATTATTATTTTTGTTGGACACAATTTCTAGATTTGGGTCTCAGGGAATGTTTCCTAGATTGCTAAATTTTTCCCACATGTGGTAGGGGCTCCAGACCTTCGGTATTTAAGGTATTTAAACAGATTTCCCTCCAAATATGGCTAATAAGGGCCACTACTTTATTACACACTCAGAAGGCTCACGTGCATGAAAGAGTAAAACAATTTGTGTCTCTCAAAACTGAAGCAAAACAAGCTTCCTTATCTGAGTCATAAACATGTCATTCTCCCAGGTTGCCCTTTCAAAATTCTGATCCATTGATATTTTCTGTTTAAAAAGGAAATGCATTGTTGTAAGTCCCTCGGACTAAGAACAACTGCTACATTCCAAAATGAGGAAAAGGTTACTTAAACTAAATTAAAATATGTAACAGATTAAACCACATATACAGAACACATTCTGCAAGAATTACTTCTTGGTTGCCAAAACCTCGTAAGACTCAACAGGAAGCCTTCTTCCTGGAACCATAAAAGCCAAGGCAAAAATACTAATCACCAGGGTATAAATGAATGTCGTTTTATAAAGCCAAAGGAAAAAAAAAAAGAAAAAAAAAAGTATTTGTAAAAACACAGTCACTCTTCCTTTCACTGCTGGTCACAATACATTTCATATTTGAATTTATCTCCGCACAAGATACTGAATGCAATTCTTTGGCTGGAAAATGCTTTATATTTATGGTTTGTCATGGGTATGTAAGGAAAAGTTTTGAGGCCACTGTATGTGTCATCAGGGCTGCAGGCTCTCTGGAGCACAGTGAAACCTGTAGAGTAATATTTTATGCACATATTCCTCACACAGCAACCAGCCAGCTGAACAAACCACCTAAAACCTTTTTGTAGTTTATTTAACAAACTTATTTCCACTTCCACACACACAGAAATTTATTTTAGGTCAATGACATTTGGGCTACGTATTTGGTTGTGTGGCTATCTTACGGGTACACTGCATATAAGGCAGAGTTTTGGCATTGTTCTAGTGAAGGCAGGGCGCTCTTACGCCTACGCCTATGACCGCTAGAACAATAGCGGGAAGTGAACGGCAAAGTGCCAGGGCAGAAGCTGGGCACTCTCTGGCTGGCACAGGGACAGACCTCTCCCCGCCGCGCGGAGAAGCCCTTACCCACGATGGCGGCCGACAGCGTGGACTTGATGGCGGGCAGGCTGCTGTCGTAGGCCTCCTGCAGAACGTGCACCACGTGGTTCCTCAGCTTGTTCTTCGTCAGGATGTTCTGCAGGCCCTCCAGGATGCCCACCCACTTTCTCTTCTCCGCCTCGCTCTCGGCCAGCACCAGCAGGGACACGGTGCGCGCCGGCGAGCTCAGCAAGGATGAGGTCACCTGGGACGCGTCACAGGGAGGAGAGAGTCAGGACAGCCGAGCCCACACAAGGGAAAAAGGCCATTTCCTTCACACTGGCTACTCCACCGTGTGGCTCCATTCAGATACAAACTGAACTGCCAGAAACGCTGCTGCTGCTGAAAAGCCAGAATTGCTACCACATCATCATCACCAGACCTCAGGGGCCAACTTACTCTGAATATACAGGGGACGTCTTTGCGAGTGGCGTGGATCACGTCTGACGCCAGGACCGAGCTCACAGAAAACTCCTCGTCTCTGCAGAAAACACACAGAAACACAGCCGGTGTAAGAGCTCTCTGACCTACGACTACCATTCCATGGGAACCTACATGTAAGACCTATGTATTCACATCATGACTGCAATTAACCATGAGCTGCTTCAACAGGCTTTAGCAGAAAGAGCGCGTGGGGCTCACCTGAGGTCCAGCACCTGGCTGGCCACGACCCCCGGCTGAGTGGACTTCCCCTCGGGTACATCGTACAGGAAGAGCTTGCAGTCACACACCACTGCGTAGGCCCGCTGCCAGCCCTTCTTCACCCCCGTGGGCTTTGGAATCTGAAACACAAGAGGAACACGGTTCTCAAATACATTGCATTAGACTGGAAAACATCTGCAATGAAACCTAATAAGGAAAGAGTGCTTTAAAGGGAAAAAGTCACAAATTCAAGGTATGTTCAAACAAGCAGAGCACTAACATGGCTTACTTACACAATCCAGAAATAGCCACTTTTTCCAGAGTTAAACATAAACACAAGCACACTTGTGAGCTAATAAACAAACTGTCATCCAAGTGCTGCATATAAAGGGCCACAAAGAAACCCAAATGCATTCTTCCCCTTGAGCTCAATGTGAAACAAGATCCGTTCTTTCCATTTCGTGATGGGTACAGTCTACAGGCTACGGTTTCCTGTATGGCGGAAAACTCTCTGCAGCAGAACACCCTTTGATGACATCACAGAGCAAGTCCTCCTGGGAATTGCGGTGCGGAAGCAGGCAGCCTCATTAAATATATGTCAATGAGGATAAAACACAGAGGATTCCTCAGCGTAGTGCACAGCTACACACGCATACAACACGGAGGTGTCGATGCTCACCCTGACAAATCCTTTGTATGCCGTCCCGATGCCCCTCTGCACATCGATGCCCAGGGGCCTCTTGGCCTGCTCCGGGGGGATGGGGCACACCAGGGGCGCGTTGTCCTTACAGGACACATGGCAGATGAAGGAGCACACTGAGAGGAAAAGGCAGTCAGCTCACACAGGGTTCCCCAAAAAAATGCTAACATCACTACTTTTTTAACACAATGCTGCATTCAGTAATACTGCCATCAGTATTTTAAATATAATTTAGTCATCCTTTTTTCTGTTTCTAAAGCTTTGTGAATTATTCCCATTATCCCAGATATGGAACCACAATTACCATGACCAGCACTGATGAAGAGGGAAACCTGAAAACCAGCCTAGTGCTGAGCTAATGACAGACTGTTCCTTCTGAACTTCTCAAATTTATCCACATGCATCTACATGCATCTCCCAGCTGAGAGAATCCTATGTAAATCTGCGAGTGCTTTGAGCGAGGCCTCTGGAGCAGACTCACCTTCACAGGCGTAGCCCTGGCGGATGAGGCCCACCATCAGGGAGGTACAGTGGGTGCACTGGGTGGGGCTGGAGAATGTCTTTATGCTCAGCTGGTGAGCCTTGGGCTGGAGGCACAGACAAGGCCGTTAAAAAACAGAGAATACCAAAGTGCGGGAATTCACAGATAAAGAGCAGATAGATATCACTGCCCAGGCCGAGCAGCACTGTGAAAGACAGGGCAGCGCCACATGGGACTCTGCAGCGTGGAGAAAAGACACGGCACTGTGTAAGCAGGCGTACGCCGCTGCCGCCTACAGCGGTTCCCGCCCGCATCTGGGGCCACACAGAGGCTACTGATGGACGCTGATGGACAATGGCGACGGCCCGTGACGAGGACGCAGGCGTACCTTTGGCGCCATCAGCAGCGATGACTGATACACGGGGGAGGCGGCAACAGGGGCAGCTGGCGGGGGCTTGACTGGCTCCTGTGTGAGAGAACAGACCCCGATACAATGAGCGCAGCTGCAGGGCCATGCCAACGCTCAGAAAGCTCAACCGCTGATGAGGTAGAGCGGCGGGCAGGAAGCGTTTGGACAGAGGGACTCGATAGGGAGCTGCAATGTCACACGGTGAGGCACGACGCATCTGACACTCACGTCCTGGTCCGCGGCCACCGAGGAGGAAGAGGGGACGTCGGCCTTCTGGGCTGTGGAATCGAGCTCGCCGATGGAGCTGGGCTGGAGGGGAGAGACGGACGCTGTGAGGCGGAGGAGACTGCAGCGTTTTGAGCGCCGGCCAACACAAACCGGACCGCCGTTTCTGACGTGACCGAGGCAGACAGCTAATGCTAGCAAAAGCTGGCCTGAAGATGCCAGTGGTAGATCTTGCTATTGCCTCATTTTATCAACAGGGAGCATCGGTTAGCTCACTTCTGTTGATACAGCATCAAAAATAACAACACGCGCGAGCAGTACAGCACAAGCACAAAGGGGAGGGACAGCACTGATGGGCGTGAGAAAGATCAGTGTGCCAGATTTTCAGCCTGTGAAGTCAGCCCTCTAAGAAAAGAGGACGTCGTGTATCACCATAACTATGACTGTCGTACTTCTGAAAACATGTAGAGCACAATTAATGGAGGGTGCACCCAGAAAGCAATATGCTACTTCTGACAGTGCAACTTACCTGAATTAATACCATGAATATTCTCAGATATCATTTCAATGCTTTGTTAGAATTTGAACACTTTACAAAAAAAGAAGTCCTTCTATCTGGAGCAAAAAAATGGTTCTGCTACACACCAACCTGAGAATATTAATCTAACCAGTCTTTCACTGGTATTTTCCTCACTAAGAAGGTTGTGTCAACAAATATTCTAAATTAATTTGCTTTATTTGCCATGATAAATACTTATATCATACAACGAGTATTAGTCATTAAGTAAGCGCTACCATAATTGGTCAACACTAAGGGCCAGGGCAGTAATTAATGCATGTTAGCTGTTAGTAAAGTGCAACTTGATACAGAATTGTAAAGATATTCTTAGGGGTTAATGGCCAGAGGTACTTACAGCAAATACAGCCAGTGGCGCTAGCGAAACCACCCAACTCACTATTCTACCCAATAGCGGCTAAAGATCACTGCGCCAGTCCGGCGGGAGGAGGGGGTATGGGGAGCGGACAACAGATTATTCTGTCAGGGATAACACTACAGAATGTGGTGGGAGGGGTAACTGCAAGAGGAGGGGCTCCGTTTAGCCAACTTACTTCATCCCAAAACGCTAGCAGAGAGGACGCAGACGAAGAAGAGACAGAGTCCTTTTTTGGTAACAGATGCGAGGGACAAAAATAAAATCATGTTGCTTTGCGTGACTTTTTAAACTCGAGTAAAACAGAACACTGGAGCAGAAGGAAGTCAGGGACAGAAGATGCAGTCAGACTGATGCTCATAACAGGCCACTGCAGTAGAGTCCAGAGGGACCGAAGCAGCACTCACAACCTCTTATCTGTTCCAGGTGAACCTCCGGGGAGCAAATCAAATTCATGGAGGCCTTCATTAAAGGAGGTTATAAAAAGAAATGGCTCCAAACTTATCGGTAGAACTACTTAACGTCGCAGGGGCTGGAAAACCTTGAACATGAGAACAACTTAAATGAGTCCCGTCTAAGGCTCAGAGCAGACCAATCCCGTTTTCCCATGATGCAATCCGCCTGCAGACCGATTGCCCAGCCTTGCCTTGCCTTCCCATTACAGGCAAACAACTTACAAACCAGTAAATATTATTTATGAGAAAGGGAAACGGTTAGCAGTTCAGACACAAAACCAGCTGCGCATGTGATGTTCTTCTGAACTGTGGTTACGAATGCTTAACCTAAGAGAGCTCACCAGAAACCGCTCCCAAACTGTGCTTTTGACAGCATCTGAGAGTAACTCTGATAGAACCCTTGGGAGCGAGTGCGCATATGCAGATACCAGCTTAAAGGCCGAAAGGGGAAGGGCACAGAAGCCTGGTGATATAGATTCTGGAGCACATTCACTTTGATCTCGCACATAATATGCACGTCAGGGGAACTGCCGGTACTGCAAGAACCTCTCCGTTCTCAAAACACGATGCGATGCATCGAGTAACCCCAATTATCCTAATTAGCCATGCCTCTCAGAAGGAAGTACATGCAAATGTGGGAATGATTAGGCTGTGTGAGAAAGCAAGGGAGGAAAGAAATAGGGATGAAATCAGACTTACTCTGAAAGTGAGGTCGTGGGCAAGCGGGGAGGTGTTGAAGTACTCAAAAATGGAGTCCTGGAAGTCCGGGAGCTTTAAACCTACATGTGAAAACAGAGCGGTTATGACAGCGCTGCCACCTGAAAAAATCACAGCCATTCATTCAAACAAGATCCGCTGCGTCTAAAGCTGGCAGTATACTCAGTAAGAACTTCAGGATTGAGAACCACCGGCGAACATGACTTTAGTTTTTGCCTTTAGTTTATCTAGCTATGCAAAAGAAGAAAAAAAGGCGAAGAAGATGGTACGTTCGCCCTCTAAATCAGAGTACGACGGAGAATGGAGAGTTTTGTCTGCATATTCGGCAAATGCGAGTTTAGACGAGGGGGTCCACTTTCTCTTATTTCCGAATGTGTGCTAGGCGTTTTGATGACTTGCTGAAACGAGTAGCACCATTCATCAAACATGCGGGAACACACAGAATTCCCATCTCTACAGAAGAGAGATTGGCGTTGACTCTCTGTACATTAGCATGTGAATTCAGCCCTCTGAACTCTCAACCGTGGCGTAACCAACTGTGATATTTGGACCAATAGCTGAGAGGGGGAGGTCAGAGAACAAGAAAGAACTTTTCGAAAAGTTCTCCCTGGAGGCCGTCGCATACTGCACCATACGAACACACGACACCGCGTCTTTTTGTTCGTCAGTTGTTCTGATTGCTTCGTTTTGCTCAAAAAGTTCTACTTCGTACGAAGTATACTGCCTACTTAACAAGGAGACTGCGCCATGAGACCTTATTCGCTTTAGATAAGCCTCTTCTGGAGTCATACAAATCTCAATGTGCTCAAGGCCAGAGCAGCAGCTCTGTTAGGGTTTGAGCAGAGCCCCTGTCTACCTTTGTCTGTCCGAGACCGGTTGTCCTCCAGTTCCTTCTTCATGCTCTCCATCTTTTCGGCCATCTCCCGGTTCTTAGCTTCAGAGTCCTTCAGCTTGCTGGAAGGGGCCAAGGAGGGGTCAAGGGTCAAACTCTACCCCAGAATTTTGAGAAATAACTTTTCTCTTATACACACACACACACACGCACTGATGCACGTGTAAACACGAACGTACACACACATGTACACATACTGACACACACATACAAACAAACACACACAGACAGACAGATACACACACATAAATGTGCATATGTTTACTCGGTGCTGACCTCTCAAAGGAGATGTTGGCAGCCTTAACCTTGCGCAGCTCTTCCTGCACTAACTGCTTCGCCCTGATCTCCGCATCCAGCGCAGACTGCAGCTCCAGCCGGGCTGACATGTCCAGCTTCTGACTGCGACGCACTTTCCACAAGGGGTCCTGGGTAAGGCAGGGGAAAGAGGGCGTGTCACAGGGCTGCAGTGTATCCCACCCACTCAGCGCTACATCATCACGACCACTTCTTCAAAGAAACCAATGAAGTCCATTAGTGGTAATGTATATGTTACACAGGGAGTGTTAAGTTACATATAGAGCGTATAGAGTGTGCATGTTACATATGGAGAATATAGAGTGTATGTATGTTACACGGGATGCACAGAGTGCGTATATGCTACGTAGAAAGCATATCGTGTGTGCATATGTTATCACAGGGAGCGTATAGAGTGTACATGTTACACAGAGTGTATAGAATGTATAGGTCACATAGTGAGCATATAGAATATAAATATTAATTATGGAGCATACAGAGTGCATATGGTGCATAGGGCACACACACAGAGCATATATCACACAGAGGGTGTATACAGTGAGTGTGTTACACAGATGGCATATGAGATGGAGAATATAGAGCTGAAAACCGCTCCAAGTGTGACACACTTTTTCTCGACCACCTTTGGAAGCACAACAGCATCTTTAACATTTAAGCCGACAGGAAAAAAGCTCTTATTTTCTCCCATGAGCTCTGAGGATTAGGTGAGAGAGATCCACAGTCATAGAGGCCATGATGAATGGTAAACTGGAAAGCTTGTATGGTATAAGTCCAGTGGCTGCTACTGCTGCAAACACGCATGCACAAATGCCCAACCAGGATACAACAGCTGATGAGGAGGAAATCTTGGATTATCACCACGTACAGGTAAAGGACCCAAGAGAAGAAAAATCACCAGCAGAGGGGAAGGAGTCAATGGCCTCGTTCTCACACACTCTACAACTTCAGTAACAAACATTACTCACAGTACAAAACGTTCACAAGCACCCAGTTTAAAATAATATATTGAGAACCTTTTAGATAAATTCTAACAAAATGAATCTACAGGGATTATACACTCATACTTTTCTTGTTTAACCATTCTTTAGAAAACAGGCTGGGTTTTTCAAGTTTAGTCCGTTGATAAATTGACATGAAAGTAGAACTCCATATATTGGTGCGGTGCAAACAAGACCTTTGAAATCCCAGAAGTGATTTTTCAGCAAGTCAGAATCACTGAACTGGCCAATTGAATGCATTGTACAAATAAACAGGCATCCTCGTAGAGCAAATCAGGGAGCAGAGAATGGAACTCTGGGGCATTCATACAGCCCACAGAAGCTTCTCTTCGTGGGAGCAGCAGACGTCATGGACTTCAGGTACCACTACATGCGATTCTGCTGCTGGCCAATGGGAATGGCAGGCCTCAGGAGTGTCCAATGACAGACAAACCAATTTGCCCCTCAGACTGAACTGGCAGCCAGAACCTTCATCTCACATGCAGAGCTGCCAATGAAAACTAAGCAATGTTGCGGTAGCCATGCAGACAGCAGATCCCCACCCACCACTGCAGGCTGCAATCGAAAGCGCATTCAAGCCTGCTTATTTCACATACATACATACATATATTTCTGTGATCAGGACTCCAACAGAAAAAAATCATTCAAATAATACCCTGTTATCTTTGCCATTTTCATAGTTATAATTTGATACCCTGCCAGTATTAAGGCCAGTTTACAGTTAGGCAATGTATGATCAGAAGATCGATATCACAATTAAACATTAGGAACTACACGTGGAAATCCTGTTGAGATATGACTCACTAAAAAGGTAAAAAATCTTAAAAAGCAGCACCACCCCCTTAATACAATGTCATAATTCCTTGAGATAACAGCTTCCTTAGTTTCAACAAAAATGGGAATTTCTTGGCAAAGGTAATCAGTTGAGCACCAGTGATTGGGACAGGGATTCAGAGAAATGCCAAGCAGCGCACGCTTGTGTCTCGCGATGAGACACCGCCCGGCCCATGGAGAATCAGCAATTTCCTCCCGTGCTGATTTGAGGAGGCAGGTTTGGGGCGCACTCACCAGCCTGTCCCCGCCATGGGGGACCATGGACCTCTGAAAGGGGATGCTTAGTCCTGAGCCTTGCTGGGGTGGCAATTGAGATTAACAAATGTTTACAAGCAACGCACACACAGGTCTGGGTGAAACAAAAGGAACCGAGCAGGATATCGGGCAGATGAGCTTGTACAAGTGACAGTACAAGTCCACTGTGGACCTCACCAGGGGAAGGCATTTAAATAAAAACTACCTCAAGTATTAGCTACACTAGAAGTGGCCTTAGGTTAAACATTCAGTGCAACCAAGCTATAAATTAGGGCTGCTATACGTTGTTTTACTCTGACTGGAAAATGTGGGAGCTCTGTTATTGCCTTTCTGATTTGACCAATATTGTTTTACCTGACATTCGAATGTTCCGTTTTGTTGCAGACAATGGGTACACATTAAAATTGAATTTAAAGAAACTGTGCTTCACCTCTAACTGTACATAAATCACCATTACTGCCACGTCACTACAATGGGGACCCAGAGGTGTTAGAAAGAAAGCTACTTCAAAACCGTCTGTCATGAGGTCTGTGCTTCCCCTTATCTATTCCCCTCTGCTCCCGCCTCTCCTCCAGTCCCTCTCAGTCACCATGACGACTGCAGCTGTCCTGAGGGCACTGCGCACGGCTGGGCGTCCTGCTGGAGTGACAGATTAATGGAAAGAGGGGAGAAAGGGGGGAGGGGTTATCTCACCATGGGTCTGGAGCCCAGGCTGGAGCTGCGGAGGGAGTCCAGCTCTTCGGTCATCTTAGAGGCCAGGGCCTGCAGGTAGCCGCGAGCGTCCTTCTCATCGCTCACCCTGCAGGGCCACACAACGCACACATTACACACACATCACAAACATCATACACATCACACACATTACATACACATCACAAACATCATACACATCACACACATTACACACACATCACAAACATCATACACATCACACACATTACACACACATCACAAACATCATACACATCACACACATCACAAACATCATACACATCACACACATTACACACGACACACTATACACCCAGCACATTACACACATCATACACATCACACATTATACACACATCACGCATCACACACATCAAAAACATCACACACAAAGTTGCTGCTGGAAGAGGTGTTGGTGGGCCAGTAGGGGGCGATCTTTCCCCTGGTCAAATACTCCCCAATGCCCCAGTGCAGTGATAGGGGCACTGTGCTGTAGGAGACGCTATCTGAAACTGTGGTCAGGACTCACGGTGGTCATTAAAGATCCCATGACACTTATAGCAAAGAGGGGATTCCCCAGTGTCCTGGCCAAATTCCCACCCTGTCCTTCAAAACCTGCCACCTACTCATCCCCCAGTGTAGCAGGTAAAAAAAAAATGAAAGCTCTCTCTCTCTCTCTCTCTCAGCTGATGTGCGGTCACTGTTCGGGCGAAAAATCATTCCATGCATCACCCAGGTGGGAGCTACATATTGGTAGCACAGAAAAAAAGCACTTTCAGTTTTCATAAAAGCACTATACAATTGTAAGGAATTATTATTATTATTATTATTATTAGTAGTACATGCCACACCATTTGTGGGGTGACTACATTAACTTTGATCTTATACCAAGAGTACCCAGCTTGGTGCTATGTGCATCACTGGTTTAGCACAGGATCCAAGACTATTTTTCTCAGGTGCTAATATCCTGTAGAAACATTAAGTGCCGTCTATGCATAAAACATTATAAAATCCAAACGTAAGACATTATTACATACCGTTATTCTATTTTTGCATTGACCATTTCATCCTAGCACATATAATTATTATACCAGCATATATAATCATAGATTACTATCACAGTGTCCAAACAGTAATGTAATCTTTCAGAAAGCAATATTTAAACTGTCAGCTCCACATTAAGTCAATATTATATTATATATATACATATATATATTATATATTTTTTTTAATGCAGGGAAACTGAAAGCAGAGTGAGTGGAATCTCCCCCACGCACGTCAGCAAACCGCAGAAAACCCCCGCAAGTGGCTAAGCATAAATCCGACATGGTGAAACATTATCAGGCCTTTTACACAACATTTTATAGTTCCATGTCTTACATCCCTGATAAACAGTCAGATTAATGGTTACTCCCCAGGGTACTGATTGACAGGCGTATTTGCACAAGTAGCCGAACATAGCTATACCGTTACTTGTGCTACTAAGAAGCTGTGGAGAGAGAGAGAGAGAGAAACCCACATGGGCGAGCAACACTTGATGGGCAGCACAGACCACATTCTGTTGGAAATGAGATTTATGTTCCACCCGCAGGTCAATTTCACGCAAACACCCCCATGATGTCATCACGCGAGCCCCCCCGCCGATTCGCCGTCCAATCTGTTTTTAGCATCAGGCTCATGCCCAGCACAGGCAAAGCTGTGTGAGAACAGGAGCTGCAGGTTAATCTGGGCACAGCAGAGTGGCGTGCGCTATGGCTAGCATGCAAAGCGTCCTCATAATTAAAAACGGTTTAACAGCGCAAATCCAGCGGAACACGCACATAGTTTAATTAAATTATGATTTCCTTTTCAGCAGATATACATCTGAGAGAGAGAGAGAAAGAGAGAGAGAGAGCTGGGAGATAACGCAGCCTTTCCGCTTCCTGCCGCAGTGTTTGTTTGGAGAGGAGGTTTGGAGGCGGGGCTTCAGCGGCAGGACACGCCCAGGGGCGTCGCCCCCACGCACTCACCACTGGATGATCTCGGCGATCTGCGCCTCCCAGTGCGCCACGCTCTCCTTCTTGGCGGCCAGGTCCTGCAGCTCGTCCTCCAGCTGCCGGTTCTGCGCGGTCAGCTTGTCCACGAAGGTGCAGAGCTGGACGGCACGAGAGACGCGGGTGAGCGTGAGGACCAGCGACCCCCCCCTCCCCTCGCGTACGGAGCCTCCTCCGTGCTCACGCACTGCCTACGCACTCCGCCCCCCCCCCCCCCCACACTCTCGCACTGGCTCCCCCCCCGCCCACTCAAACTCGCGGGCTCACCTTGTCCGACTCGCCGGTCAGCTTGCGGTTTTCCTCGGTCAGCATGGCGCGCTCGCGCTCGTACTTGTCCTTCAGGGTGCCCAGCGCCTCGTCCATCTCGCTTTGCCTGCGGGACACAGCATCGGGAGACCTCACCACACGGCGGCCCGCAGCACACAAACACGACGCGCGCGGAGTCACAGGACGATAACCTCACCGGGACACAATGCCCCCATTGTGCCCGTCTCTCAGTGTCTCATCTACGGACGCTAAGCTGTGAACCGCCGGGCGCTAGCCCCGCTTTCTCGCGGTGAGGTAGCGAGCCGTAAGGCGGGAGGGGCTGCTGATTGGTCGGGAGGCGGGGCCGCTCACCGCTCTCTCTTGGACTTCTCCAGCTTGTCCTTGAGCATGAGCAGCTCCTTGTGGAGGGAGAGCTGCTGGCCCTCTGAGTCGTGCAGCTCCTTGCGCAGGTTCTTCAGCTCCGTGGAGTGGGAGGCCTCCACGCGCACCAGCTCCTCCTCGTAGAACAGCACCTTCTTATCCAGCTCCGACTTCACCTTGGAGAGCTCCTGCTGGGTCTCCGGGCTCAGGCCCGCCGCCCGCCCGCTGCCCTGCTTCACCTGCGGGCACAGGGGGGAGACAGAGTCAGTATTTCACATTACCACGGAAACACTGCCTCACTATTAGCCAGCGGGGAGCGTAAATGAATTTATTCCTTGTTTTATTGTCAAGAATTCTGCATTAGTGTTGCGATTTGTACTTTAATGTGATATTAGCTATAGAGCCAAATTTGGCACATTAGTTGTGATGTGCCTGGGGAATATAGTGAAGAATATCAGCGAGCCCTTATAGAACTTAAAGGGCAGAAAAAGCAAAGGACAGTTGCCCTTGAAAATGGGTGTGTCCTGTTCGTGCTCTGAGCAGGCTGAGCTGCTGGAATGCCCTGGTTTTATGTTGCTGCTGGTGGGCCCTGATGGTGTGCAGAGAGCTGGGCGTGTTTGCATTGCAGAGCGTGCCGGAGCCTGCCCCCCTGCAGCGCCCTGCTCCCTCCCCCCCTGCGCTCTGAGCCAGAGAGCAGGTCGCTCAGCTATCACGCACAGCGGGGACCCTGGCTATCGCACGCAGCAGGAGCTGCACGCGCTCGCACTACTGCCCCCTGCAGGCGACTGAGCCCCTCTGCGCCGTAGCAAACCCTCTAGGGCAGCACGGAGCATGGCCCTCACTCCAAACAGCCAGCCCCACATCGCCTGGGAGAGCGCAGCACTGACCCTACACACAGGCTTTCCCACACACAAAATGCACCACTCATCCCACTGCAAGTAGGCGCCAAGTCTGAAAATATCTTATTAATAAATAACGATGTGCTGCTGTGCACCTGACTGCGCCTCTCGCTCAGGTAGCCCTGCACCAGGAGCAACAGCCGCAGCAACAAGGCCAGAAACAAAGAGCAGCAGGAGTCACCCGCAGGCCAGGGCTCCATCACAGTCAAATCACAACCGAGAATCCCTTTCGCAAACGAACCCAGTCTGTGACCTGACTGCTTTCATCCAATTCCCGGTTTTCACGCTGAATTTGCACAGCAGGGCGCAAACTATTGCTGATGAAACACACACACACACACACACACACACAGGGCACACGCGCACACACACACACACACAGAAGCACACCAGATACTAGGTCAGTTAACAAGGACACATGGCCTTGTTTAACCATCTTGTCCTGATGAAGTGGTGTCAGCTATAACGTCTGGAATGTGCATATCCAGTGCTACCGTAGCCAAATAGCTGCATTCCCATAGCTGCCTTATTGATCGTACTCTTCGCATGGGGAGTTACTGGAGCGATAATGGAACACAGAGATATTTTATGGTTTGTTTTTAATGGAACATCGCTCGATTTAATTACTCCACACAACAAGCAGAATAATTGCAAAGTACAGACAAAACCCACCTAGGGACCCCATCAGTACATATTTCATAAATCCAAGGCTCAGTTACACTGGATTTCAATGCAGATCCTCTCCCTTCGCTAATTCTACCATCCAAGCTGAGCTCACACAGAACTGGCTTCTTTCATTCACCGCCACAAGTAGCAAGACAGAAGCCGGTGCTTGTGGGTAGGTGATTCACCACAGCGCCGGTTCTCCAGGGAAATGCCATATTCTCCAACCAGATCGCTTTCCTGCAGGGACCCCGCGTGAGTGAGGCTTGAGCCCGCGAATCGGACCGCTTCAGGAGAAACTAGCTTTGGCTGCCAAGGTGGAAAATCGTTCCAGAGAGCATATGAGGAGAAGACTAGAGAGAGGAACGAAAGAGCCAGGAATGCTGTGGCTTTGTGTGGCCCCCCCCCCCCCCACCGCCCCCCGCCCCCCGCCCCCCGCCCCCCTCCCCTTCTGCAATATGAGGGCCTTTTTGGCTGGGAGGGGCAGGGGTCTCTAACCTTCAGGGTCTCCAGCTCGCTCTCCAGCTGCTTGGAGTAGCTCTCGCTGTGCTCCCGCAGCTTGCGCTCCTTGGACGCTTCTGCCTTGGCGTCTTCCAGCTGAGCCTCCAGCTACAATGGACAAGAGAGCAGTCGCGCGTTAGCACTTCCGACCCGCACACACCCCTTACGCTGCGCAACAATGCCTCCATCTGCATACGGGACAGAGGGGTCTCTGTCCACCTACTGCAGAGGGTAAACACACCTGTTACACCACATGCCCCCAAACACAAGGACAGGCTTCTTCTGAAACTTTTATGACCATTTGAATGTGAGGTTATGTCAGAAAAGCTGGACTGTACAAGTGAAGTCAAAGTCAGGCATGTTACTGAGAGGCTGCTGGAGGACATCTCTTCTCATTCTCATGAAAATGGCTCCCACACAACTGCCCCTTAACTATGCAACCCTGTGTACAGAGCCACACAAAGGCATCATTTTCCTCTGCTTTGTGTCCCTGCGTAAGTGCGTCTGTCTGTGTTTGTTGTGTATGTGTGTGTACATGTATGTGTGTGTGGGCGTGTGCATGACTGCCTGTGCGTGTGTGTTGTGAGTGAGTGTGATGGCGTGTTTTGGGATAGTGTGAATGTGTGTTGTGAGTGTATGTTGTGCGTGTTAGGAGAGTGTGAGCACTTGAGAGCGTGTTGTGAGTGTGTGTGAGCGTGTGAGCACTTGAGAGCGTATTGTGAGTGTGTGTTGAGTGTGAGTATGCGTTGTGAGTGTGAGTGTGTGCGTGTGAGCACTTGAGCGCGTGTTGTGAGTGTGAGTGTGTGAGCACTTGAGAGCGGGTTGTCAGTGTGTGGTGAGTGTGAGCACTTGAGAGCATGTTGTGAGTGTGTGTGAGCACTTGAGAGCGTGTTGTGAGTGTGAGCGTGTGTGAGCACTTGAGAGCGTGTTGTGAGTGTGAGTGTGTGAGCACTTGAGAGCGTGTTGTGAGTGTGAGCGTGTGAGCACTTGAGAGCGTGTTGTGAGTGTGTGTGAGCACTTGAGAGCGTGTTGTGTGAGTGTGTGAGCACTTGAGAGCGTGTTGTGAGTGTGAGTGTGAGCGTGTGAGCACTTGAGAGCGTGTTGTGTGAGTGTGTGAGCACTTGAGAGCGTGTTGTGAGTGTGAGTGTGAGCGTGTGAGCACTTGAGAGCGTGTTGTGAGTGTGTGTGAGCACTTGAGAGCGTGTTGTGAGTGTGAGTGTGAGCGTGTGAGCACTTGAGAGCGTGTTGTCAGTGTGTGTTGAGTGTGAGCATGCGTTGTGAGTGTGAGTGTGTGATGTGGCTGAGCATGAGTGCACGTTGTCTCCTGTCACTAGCAGAAGGAGAGCAGGGGTTAACCCTCTTGCACTCGCACTAAGAGGCAACACATTCCTGTCTGGCGTATGACTGCGAAGGTCAGTGTCGCCCATCTGGACCTGGTTAGGTGTGGAGGTCCGGGGGGAGGTCGGGGTCTTTGGCCCAGCTCAAGAGGAGGGGACGGGAGGGGACGAGGAGAGGAGGGGAGGGGAGGTGCTGCCACATTCCTCCCGTTGCCCGTGGAGACCCCATTCAGCGCCGATGCCCCCGTCTCCCGGCAGGGCTCCCCCTCCCTCAGCGGCGTGAGAGCAAGCGAAGGCAGCGCATTCCGCAGAGGGAGCACGCGCCTGGCTTTTGTCTCCGCCGTGTCACTGGGAGCGGGAGATATGCGCCTCGGGGGGAACGCCGCACAAAAACCCCCCGGACTGCGCAGACGGGAGATGTTTAGGATTCCTGGACCAGGGCGACGGGCCCTTTCAGGAGCTAACAGGATTTCTGAGGCCGTAATCCGGCCCGACGCCAGGAGCCCCCCCCCCCCATCCTTACCCCCCCCCCCCCCCCCCATCCTTACCCCCACCCCCTCCCCCATCCTTACCCCCCACCCCCCCCCCCCCCCTCCCCGGGAGCTCTACCTCCTTGCGGGCCTTCTCAGTCTTGCGGATTTCCTGACGCATGGCGTCGATTTTCTGCATGACCACCTCCATCTCCTCCTCCTTGTCGCGGAGCTGGCGGGAGAGCCGCTGCTTGTGGGAGCGCAGCTCGGCCATGCGCTCGTTCAGCTCCGAGAACTCCTGCATGGCCAGCTTGCGCTGCTGGTGCGCGTCCTTCAGCTCCTTGGTCTGGGACTTGAGCCTCTCCAGGGACTCCACCAGTTGCTGAAGCGGGGGGAAGAGCCAGCGTCAGGACAGGGGGACGGGACAGGGGGACGGGACAGGGGGATGGGGGTGGGGGGCGAGGAGGGCGGGGAGGGCACTAGCACGCTCGGGCCGGCCGCAGAGGCCTCGGGGTTACAGTGACACTGCTCCCCGCTTCCCAGTGCGTCTGACAACCCACAGGCGACGACCCAGAAGCGCACAGGCTTTGAAACGCGGATAAAAGCAAATGGAGGGATCGCATGGAAGCAGAACACCAGGCCTTCCCTGTCGAGTGCCACCATCTGTTACACAAATGTGAGCCTCCTGCTATGGCATGTGGGGTTTGAAAAAACCAAACTGCCTTGAGCAGAGTAACCAAAACTACAGTGGTACTGCCTCATTTCATAATGGCACAAACAGGGAGGCATACAGATATGCACATAGAGCAGGACCCAGAGGCCATACAGACAAATGAGGAAACAATGTCTTACTAAGAGGTCAGCAGACTCACATACACACTGACTCAGGCACGTACGGCTGGAGACATTCAGAAACAAGAAGGCATATTAGCATATTAAGGCAGGAATGTGGAACTGCATATGGGCACAATAAACACTACATCACTGAATAGTCACAGAGAATGCACACAAATGAACCATACCCATAACAACACAAAAACCCTGCATCCACATTTAGGTAAACCAAGGCTTAAAGTGGACATTTAGGACAAACAGCTATAGTAATCTTATTACCATGCAACGTCGTGAATCGTTCTGCATTTAGAGCTAATGAAATGGTGACGCATAGTTCTCATAAAGGGTTCCTTTTTCTCCAGACAGAATGAGACCAAATAAGTTGATAAGAAAAGAGGGCAAACAAGCCAAACCAGGACTGGCTGCATTTCGATACTTGGGCAGCTGTCAATAAGGCATTCATACTATAATGAGTGAACACGATTGCATACCACAGTGAGTAAACAAGTCATCATCAGGGAGTTTGGGATTTTTACAGCTAGTCACAGGGAGAATTTGGCCTTATAACAGTAGTCCTCACAAACCAAGTCAGTTGGAAGGACTGTTAAGTATTTGGCGCAATGCACATATTCCATATTTCAAACATGCACTCATCATTTTCAATACTTTCTAGTGATTCCCAATACACTCTGACCTGAAAATACTACCTAACAGTTTCACAGTGGGCACGATGCAGAGAGGTTATACCTTGTGGATGTCTTCCTTCTCCTGCCTAAGTGCTTTGACCTGCTTGTCGAGAGCCTTCAGTTTCGAGGAGGAGCTTTCGAAGTCCTGCCGAAGAGTGACCGCCTCCTCCAGCTGGTGCTCCAGCCGGTCGGAGTCTGCAGGACGAAGAGCGGCCATGAGCTACGCGCAGGTTAATCAGAGCCCCGTTAAGGCCGCTGAAGCTGCTTTAATGAGCCTGTGCGTCTCCCTCATGACTGCCTGAGTCAGCCCTCGGGCCAGATCAGCTCGTGTGCGCTTTACGGATGGCGGGGTCTCCTGACGACGGCCCGGCGGCTCACCTGCCAGCTTCTTCTTCAGCCGCTCGATCTCCTCGTTGAGCTTCTTCATCTCCTTGTCCCTGCTGGCCGTGCCCACCCCGCGGCCTGACCCGTGGAGAGACTGCACTGCCTGGGTGGATTCTGGGGAGGGGCGGGGGGGGGTCAACATGTTACACAGAGCAAAATGTGCCATTTCCATGTGTGTGGAGGGAGACACATTTGGTTAGGGTGCACGTTTCAGAGGTGGACCCTGTTTAGTGGTTGGCATGAGGGGGCTGAGGTGTGAGTCACGTGATTGGGGTGTGGGAAGCGGTCCAGGGGGTGGGGTACCTTGCAGCTTGCGGCTGAGCTCCAGCTTCTCCTGCTCCAGCCTCTTGATCCTCCTCTCGAAGGCCTCCACCTGCAGGCTGTTCTCCGCGTCCCTGGGCACGTCCCCCTCGGGCCCCGAGCCGTCGGCCCCCTGCTGCAGGCTGCCGCGGTCCGAGAAGCAGCTGTCCGTGGTGTACGTGAAGCCCACGAAGGGCAGGTGCTGCCCGGAGAAGCCGGTGTGGGACACTGGGGGCACGATGTCCTGGAGCACAGCACAGCTGGAGTCAGTCATGCGAACTGTACAGGCCCCACGTCACAGGGACATAACACTCCTATTTATATCCATATAACTGGTGACAATCTATATCGAACACTGAAAGCAGAATAAGTGAATGCAGAAATCACTTCAATGAGTCAGCAGCGCTAGGCTGGTGAGGGCATCATTTGTTAAACAAATGTCAGTCTCCTGGGGTAGCAATGCTGGGCTTTCAGAAATCAAAGTGCCTGTAGTTAAGCTATTTGACAAGAGCTAAATTTGCTTAGTGTACGTTTGACTGGCAGAAAAAGAAAAAGAAAAACAACTTTAACTGGGTGCTGGCTGTCAAGTCCCACACATACAGAGGCCCGCTTTATCTTTGCCGGTCTCTGTCATGTTTCGTGCCCTGCATATCCGCTTTTATAATTTTTTTGTTTTTGTTTTGCTTTTTAAAACATATGAAGGGCTTTTTGCTCCCATACCAAAAAGCACTGAATTCATATAGTTACGTAAAAACAGAAAGACGGGATGGAGACACACACCGGGTTTTTGAGGACATCGTCGTCCACGTCGAAGTTGGAGGTGTCGGAGGGGGAGCTGACGTCGGGGATGTAGGGCGCGCCGGTGTTGCGGATGTTGTCCCAGTCGATGCCGCTGAAGAAGGGGTGCTTCCTGAAGTCCTCGATGCCGTTCTGGCCCAGCCGCCGCTCCCGGCCGCAGATCAGCCGCTGGATCAGGTCCTTGGCGTCCTCCGAGACGTCCGCGATGTGCGAGGGGAACTGGAAGCGCTCCTGGAAGAGGCGGGGGGGGGGGGGGGGATGTGTGAAACCGCCCCAGTCTTCCTGACTACCTTCTCACGCATTTCAAACTATGTTCAAAGGTGTCCCCTCTGCTCCGGCTCTAGTTAAAACGGTTGTGGGTCTCCGAGGAGACAGAGGAATCTACCTGGGGAGTGCGTTTTATTCTGCGTTTTTTAAGGACCAGCCTGCGCTAAAATACTGCTGCTGCCAGCGGGTTTTACTCGTGCTCCAAACGAACCCTCCGGCTGTAAAAAAAAGAAGAGAACCTTCTGGGGCCCACTGTGCACAAGTATGGCACAACAGTGAAAGCACTTTGATGCGTTTCTCCGCTTTAGTACATTCCATTTTCGCAAATAAAAAGGCTAGATAAATTCTCCGTTATCGGCCAATAACTTCTACGAGAACCAGCTCGCACTGCTATAGTTCAGTGGTGGTGAGGCAGTTCTTTCTACAAGGTTCGCTGGCACAATCAAACAAAATAAATATTTATGTTTCCATCAAACTATCCTCGAGAGGCTTAGAGTGGACGCAAATATGGAAGGTATCCCAAAAGCACAGAGGCTGAACCACAAAATAAACCAGTCCTGGTTGGTATGGTTACCGAGAGTAGAGTTTATCAGAAAGACCACAGAAAGAAGAGTAAACACAACAGGCCAGCGGCGCGGCGTGCGTCACGAGCGGGCTGAGGAGGGCAGCCGCCACAAGACGTACCTCGTGGTTCATGATCTTGCCGTAGGTCTCCACCAGCGACTCGGCGTAGAAGGGCGTCTCCCCGTACAGCATCTCGTACATGCACACCCCCAGGGACCACCAGTCGCACTCGGGCCCGTACTTCCCCATGCCGTCCTCCATGGCCTGCAGGATCTCCGGGGAGATGTAGTCCGGCGTGCCCACGGCGACCGACGACTGCACCTGCGCACGGCGAGAGGAGGAACAAAACTGCAAAGCCGCTCTTCCACACACACACACACCTCTCAGGCAACTTCAATTCAGTCTAGACAAGGAGTCTAAGAACAGGTGAAATATTAAACACAAATCCTCTAGGATTTCCTTATCAAGATTCCATCCCAGCAGCAAATGAAAATCTAAATTTGATGTGACTGACATCTTGGGAAAATGCAGAGATAGAAGGTCCCACTTTGTGGAGAGAGTGATTGTTATACAAGCTCAGACACCTGACAGCTTGTATTTTCCTGAAGTCTGAAATGATGGATAGCAGTCCATGGATTTAACAGGTACCAAATCTTTTGTTTTGCAATACAGAAAATAATTGCTTGCCATCCAGGTAACATGTTAGACTGAATCTACTTTTTATCTGACAATGTTATGTTTTGACATTTTGCACAATGTTACACGAGATGGAAACTGCTGGCGTTGCCAATTTGTCTCCAAGGTCAATATTATGCACATTATTAAAAAGCTGGACATCTTATGATTTCTACTGCTACTTGAGAAAATTAGCATGGAAGGGGATATATGGATAGGTGGAATATGCATATATCCATTCACGTGTGAACTGATACCTAACTAGCAAGCTAGCCGCCTAGCCAGCCAGCAACAAATATCAAATTTCATCATCATCATAATCATCATTAAGTGAATAGGACAGTTGCTCCATTAAAAAAACAGGCTCAAAAAAGTATCTACCCATCCAACCATAAAACCGAGGCAAACAGAATGAGCAGTCATTCATCCCTCATGAAGAAGCACGGCCATTCATTCCCTTTAGTTATCTCGCTCAGTTCGCACCATCTTGGGAAAGGCACACAGGTGTTGGTGCTGTCTTTGCGCGTGCTCTGTCTAATTGTCTTTTATTACTTTGGACCAGCGATGGCAAATTCCTTTTCTGCGGCTCAGATGCCGAGGATGCCGGTGGGTCTGTCCGCCACTGTGACCACTACAGAACACCAGCGGCAGCTAATTTGAGAGCCTGCGGGCAGGTCTTTAAATATGTCACTCGCAATGATGTCATCTGGCTTAAAAACAATGTTTCAGTATAAACAGGGTATTTTTAGAGGACATAAATGCGGCCAGATGCGGTAGATGTAATATTTTTGAAGCGGAGGTTCGTAATCCTAGTCCTGGAGAACAACAGGGTCAGATGGTTTTTGTTTTCATCTTAAAATCAACAAACAATAATCTCATGAAACCAAGTGAAGCTGACTGTGGTCTCCTTTAACTGATAAATTAAGGACCCAGTGACAATGAAAATCTGCATGTCCCGTGGCTGTCACTGACCATGGTTAAGGAGCCCTGATTCAAATATAATTACAGCACTAAAATGGCTTGTTGTGTTTTGGCTACAAGCGCAGCCCTTTTCCTCAACAATACCCTGACCACACTGACAAAACCCCCTAAGCTACTGAGTGCACAACAGGCACAACAAGCGTGACACAGACAGGGAAGGGTTCTGTCACCAGCTGCGCAGGCAATGCAGTCCTTCTACACAATGACTGCGCAGCTCAGCTCTATTGAATGTAGGGCACCATACAACATTACACCCCCCCCCCCCCCGCCCCCCCGACAGTTCTGCAGAGCCTTTGATGTCCACATTATATTAGTACAACAGAGAATACTGTTCCCTTCCATGCAGATTACAGTCATTAAATTATGAATGGGATTCCAAACATATGCTATAAAAAATGTGCCTTCGAGTGCTGTTCATCAGCCAGGACAAGCTGGGAAAGGACATGATCACAGAATCCTACACTGTTATTGCGATGAGTAAGAAAATGATACGGTCAATTTAATTCAATTAAAAGCATTACACTGACAATTTCCAGGCGCCGACTATGACGAGGTCAGTGCTTCTTAAACTGCGATGCTCAAATTCAATTACGAATCCTTCGCCAAAAAGCCTAACCGGTGTTGACGCGCAGCCTTGGAAATAGAGCAGCGCAGTAGGATGACTATATCCACGCCCAGAGCATTTTACTCCAGCGGTTCCTCCCATTGCAAGGTCCGGGGAGTAGCTCCTGGGAGACGGCCGCTCCGTCACTCTCCTGGGAAGTCCCAGCAGGTAGGAACGGGCTGTTTGTGTGGTCGGGGTGCTAAATCAGGGAAAGGTCGGGGTTGACAGCTAGTACCGCTCAAGTGTGGGCGGCCGAGGCCCGGGTCAGCCAGGAGACAATGCCCGAGCTCCGACACGCTCCCCTCTCGCTCTCGTAAAAACGGCCCCGAAATCAGGGCCTGAATACAAATTCACGCACTTCATCAAGGGGACAGCTTTATCCTCCTCTCTAGCTAACCGGTTTAAATTTTTTTTTTTTTTTGCCTTGGCAAGACATCCTTTTAAAATTCAAGCCACTGGATGAACAAAAATAAAGACTGCTGCAGGGTTTGTGGTGACGTTCGCCACCAGAAAATCCTTCCAAAGTTCGCAGAGAAAGATCAAGAACAGCACACCCTCCCATATGTCAAATAAACTCAGGCAGCTCCGGCACGGAGTGGGGAAACTCTCATGAAATAGAGCTCTAAACCACAGCTTTTCCCATCAGCCCTTGTTATAATCTTCACTTCCTGCCGTGGTGTAACACAGTCATAAACCCCATAACAATACCCCCTTTAAAGCCCTGCATCGGCCTGAAGGGTCAAGACCTGCAATGTGCCGTGGTCACATGACTCTCGTGCCTCTCCTGCCCTTTCACATCAGGAGGAAGTCTCCAATCTCCGCTTTGTGTTGTCATGTTCTCAAGGTTCAAAGCAAATACGAGTACAACTGTAACTGACAAGGTACAGGTGCTGTGAACAGCACAGACCTCTAACGTGTCACAGCTGGACATTACTACATAGTTTGGTTGTAACACTTAATTATTTTAGCATTTGGAGCCCATCTGTGGTCCAAATGTGAACGTGGACCATCATGAACTCCTCAGCATGAAAATCAGCTCTCTGTACTGGGCTCAGTGTAAATGCCCGCTGGCTCGGCCCGTATCTCTAACTGACCAGCTACGCATTCTAAAGAGGGAGGCGACTTTCACCCACTCCATTCCACACTATCAGTCCTCCCTGCTGACTCACAGCTGCTTACAACAACAACTGCCTTATACATTAATGATGTGCAGGTCTAATGGAGCGGACTCAAACTGAGCCTGGACTTTCTCACTGTCACAGAAATGAAAGAAATAACTGCTTTTACTTGTATGGGGTTTATACTTGATGGAATCGTGTCATATCTGAAACGCTTGTCTACTTGGGTTTTTGTAAACAGAGCTAAAGGCTCCAGTTTGCCAGTCGTCAAAGGTGAACTCTTCCCGCCCTCTCACAGTGGTGCTGGGGGCAAAGAACCCCGGAGATACTTACTGTTCCATCGTCCATCATCTTCAGACAGGACCCAAAGTCAGCCAGGCGGATGTGGCCGTTCATGTCCAGCAAAACGTTGTCTGGCTTGATGTCTCTGAAAGCAGACAGACACCAGCCCATCAGCAAATGAACACACTCTTTAAGAGAAACCAAAATTACAAATAAACCTTAACTCGCAGTTCCAGGGTTGGTTATTTTCACAGGAACGTGAACCTCGGGAGTTGTCACTGAGCAGCGTTATACCATCACTGTACGCATGCCGCAGCACCTATCAGTTATCATCAGAGGAACTCTGACCTACTTTTCAAAAAACATCTCTGAACTGCGCAGAACTAACTAGCTGCACGATTGTTAGCCTGGTGCTCCTTTTATTTTTTGTTGGAGAAAAAGCAGGCCTCGCCATCTCTCCCCCTGCCCACGACCCGCGCCGGGAGGGACAGATTCCACACCGGCCGGGCCCGCGCTCGGACAGCCCGCCATTGTTGTGCTCTCCCGTCCTCACACACCCCGGTTAAGGGGGGGGGTCAGTAGGGGAGGGTGTCCTGGCTGGAGGCCACACACATTCCCTTCAGTACAGTACCGCTGGCACAGTGCACAGCGACAGGGCGGAAACAAACACGCCACGCTACAGGAGCTGGAGCCGGACCCAGGCAGAGGGACCTGCTGCACCACATTCAGCCATTACACACAAACCAGCTCTAACAGCTAGAGAGGAGGGGTGTCATTATCCTCGGGGGGTGACTGCATGTTGTCGTTGAGCATGCTCAGTCTGCCCCTGAGCCGGCGTGCGACAATATGGCGGTGGGGGGGGGGGGGGGCAGTAAGCTGGCTGCTCTTCCTGCGGCTTCAGGATGTGCTTCCTTCCGCTCTCCGCAGGTAGGAGGAAGTGAGGATCATCTGGTTTACACAGACAACTCTTCCACTGTAAGTGCTTCAAGGAAGAGGCCTCTGTGACCTCGTCAACCCCTCTGCTATCATGACAACATCCGTCACCAGACCCTAATTTAGCCTACACACCCCACCCCCCCAAACCACAACTCAGACTCCTCTGTAGAGCGCCTCACCTGTGCACATAGTGTTGTTGATGGATGGAATGGATGGCCAGAACCATCTCTGCCACATAGAACTTTGCCATGTCTTCCGGAAGCCTGTCTTCAAACTTGCTGAGCAACGTCAGCAGGTCCCCTCCAACATAGTAGTCCATAACTAGGTACTGCAAAAGAAAACAGAGAATAATACATTTCCAGTCTAAAAAACATTTAAACAAAGCACCTATTCATTTTCAAATGATTTGTATCTGTGACGATATTAAGGGTTAGGGTTATCAAAGTGTAATCATATTTTTACACTACAGCTGGTTGAGGCAATACCCTTAAAGGCAAACAAAAGTGGAGCACCAGTGAACATTTTTTTCCAAAGAGAAAATGTGCTCAGAAGCTGAAAAACTTAGGAGCACACTAATGCACCCCAATTAGAGGTGTGCCTAAATTATTTTTCTAGTTAGCGGTTTCTAGCATGGTTACAATTGGATACCGAATGTAGACAAAAAGCGTTTCAGCTGGACAGTCTGACAGCCCCGGCGGAGGACAACTTGGGAGATTTTTGGGACACAAATGACATGACCAAAGCCATCCATCACATAAGCATCTGAGCATGACAGAGAGAAGGCTGCAGTCACTGTGGCAGTGGTGTTAATACTTAATGGCTGGACAGGACACAGCAGTCATGGGTCCGAGCTGCCCTGGAGCGCAGTGACAGAACAGAGGAAGCTCTATTATTAGCCGGTGTTCCCCCTTAGGAACTGGACACACCCCCAATAATAACGCCACCCAGGAACATAAGCCCCCATCACAGGCACCTTGTGGACCAGAAACACAGGGCACAAGGTCATCTCCACACACCATCCCCCGCCACAGAATAGGGGGGGGGAAGCGGGGGGGTAGGATAGTCTAATTCTGCTGAACTCTCAGATACAGTATTGTAATTTACTGTGGAGCCAGCACACAGTAAACATTGCTGGACTGTGTTTTAGTGTGAGGGAAAGCTAGAAACAAAAACTTCAATCTGAAGACACGAAGCTGAAACGGCATTAGCGTAGCCTCGCCATTTATCAGGAAGGGCTCCCTGTCACAACATGCTGGGACTGCCCGCCATGACAGTGAACAGCAAGACGAGTTTTCCGAACTGTACAATAATCAGTCTCAATAAAGACTGAGGAAAAAAAAGCCAAGGGATAGTCTTTCTGGCTTTGTGGTCAAGTCAATGCATGGTTGCAGAAATTAAAATGATAAATTCATAGGACTGAGCAGACCAAACACTTTTATTGTTATGCAGTATCAGATTTTCTTCTTAAGTAAGACAAATGATGTCACATGACTAAGCAGAGGGATGTCCAACCTGGGCACTGTAAAATAAGGATGAGAGCTGAACATTACAGAAGGGCAGCATTCATTGCGGCCCGGCCCTTACCAGGAAGTTGTCGTCCTGGAAGGCGTAGTGCAGCGTGGTGATCCACTGGCAGTCCCCGTTCACCAGAACGTTCCTCTCCTCCCGAAAGCAGGCCGTCTGGAGGGGAACAGCAGCGGGTCACGTCACATGCACACACGCGTGTGCGCGCGCTCTCGAACAGCGCCGTCGCTACGCGTCCGCCGGGTCTCCTCAACCGCGTTTCCACCGCCTCTCGCTTTCCTGACCCGTCACCCACGTCACCCGTCACCGCAGGCCCAAGGAGCCCATTATCGCCGATCAGATCAAGCGAAGACGCAAACCCTGGTGGCAGGGAGGGTTACTCCCACCCTCACATCATGCAAACCAGTCGCACACATAGAAAAGGTCCAGTGTTAACCTCTCTGACATTACTGTGACACTTTCGGTACACTTGCCAGATACCATGCCTGAGAACGGCTCACATGGAGTGGTATTTATTCATACATACTGCAGTGTGTATTTTTCAGCAGTAAATTCATATGTGGAGACCCTTGCTCAAAGTTAATCTGCACCCTTCTGTTTATAAGCTCAGTTCCACATCCACTGCTCTGCACGTCCGCCCTCGCCTCATCCCGAAAACTGGCTTTAGTTAACTCTCCATCCAGACCCCCTATATGCTTAATCCACCACTGCATTAGCTGTGTTAGAGCACCCACCGACACACACATAGAAGTATAGCCCACCACTCGATCACCGTCATCCCTTAACTGATAACATGAAAAGCTGGATCGCATTATTCAGCTGCAATATACAGAGGCGAGCAGATCAAAAACAGTGACGGGATGACTAACGCTGGAGCGGCTCTGAGTTGTGCAACGGCAACGCTGGAGGATTGAGGGATTAATGATCAACTCGCTGTTGACAAAAGGTCTCCTGACATTGCGGTGGTGCAGCACTGGATGCCTGCGAGCGCCTGTCACACCGACAGACCTGACTGCGGGGAAACTAGGTCGAGTCGAGGAAAATAAGAACTTCCGTCTCTGGCAAGGGGTTTTACCAGTGCACAGCAGCACAGCAACACAGTCATACTCATGTACGAACATCACATCTTACCTTATAACAAAGGTTCAATATAAAATATAAAGGTAAATATTCCAAAACATTTGAAATTTGATCTTAAGACTTTCATTCATATGAGTGTTTTTGCTTTAATGCAAGTACCATTCCGAGATTTATATTTGCTGTTTTTTACCCCCATAAAGCATTTCTGTGCAAATGTAGCACTTAGACTGAATGGAAAATAAGCATATACTATAACAGAAAATATGATTTATATTCACAATGTGTTTAACTGCATCAATCATGTACTTAGTTAAATTTAAATAGACATTCATAGCATAACCATATAATATAATGTTTTCTGAAACCCTGGGGCTAAACCACATGACCGCGATAATGACCAGCGTAAAAAAAAAAACATTCTACAAGCAGCCGAATGTGGGCCTAGGATCCCAGGCAGGCAGAGGGAGAAAGAAAATATTATAATATTATTTCTCCCTCTGCCTGGTTGGGTTCCTATTCTGCTTATCAGCTACAGGACGGGGGTAATCGCAGTGGGTTTTTAAAAAATAAATCTCACTCCCTTACTTCAGCTCTCTTCAGCATCTCCCATTTGTTCAGGATCTTCATTGCATACACTCGTTCTGTGTTTTTCATTTTCACCACGGCAACCTAAAAAGGAAAGAAAGGGAGGAGGGGGAGGGGAGGAAGAAGCGAAAGGCTCAGGTCACATGATGCATAAATGATCAGTGGCCTGCCATTTCAGGGCTTTAGATTAAGATGCAAAGGATTTGAGCTTCATTTTATTTTTATCCCAGCTTATTTCAGCCTCGTTTCCTCTGGTTCGTGTGTGTTTTTTTTTCTCAATGGTTCTCTAAAGACCACTGACAATGGCTGGCCAATAAGAGGATCCAGAGAGATGTAGTATTCATCATGTGCTAACACAGCTAATAAATCTCTGCTGAACTAAAAGCACCAGGGTCAATGCCATGCAAATTACACTTTTACTGCTAAATTGCCCACAGCAATAACTTTTACAAACAACTTTTCAGTGACAGAGCAATAGCTCTCTTCATTGTGTAAGAGAAGTAGTATTATGACAGAAACTGCACTGTGACTCATGGAAATACAGGAGGGGGATCACAGTCTAAGGACAGAGCCAGAGGAGGAGGGGCTAAAGCTCCCACAACAGTCAACAGCTCCGCCCCCCCCCCCCCCCCCCCCCATCCCGTGCACAGGGCCCACACCCGTGAAGGGTTGATTTCAGTTTGCTCAGACTGACACACCTAGAGAGAGACGAGGCCGTCTGAGTTCTGCCTGTTCTGAGCTCGTCATAAGGACCGAGGGCAGGGGTCTCTTAGCCTCTCAAGCTCACAGAACTACAGTCCCATTTCTCCATCGTCACATCCACAATCACTGCACACAGCTTCCATTACCGTGAAAACGGGCAAACCCTTCCACTACAAACAGAATACATGACAGACAACCTTACTGCCTGGCACTCACAGCAAAAGAATGGACACATGGCTACCACGCTATCACCAACAGTGAAAGCCAGTGAACCCAGAACCCAAAAATGTGAAAAGAATCCTTATGACCACAAAACGAGGCCAGGGACTTGACCAGCCACCACCAAGGCAGACCGATTCGGCACAGCGAGGAGTTCTCCGGGACTCTGCGGTGTTTCCACTAACTCACGTGAGACTGCCTTTGCGTGAGGCTGGGAGACCAAGTGGCTTTTGTCATCTTTACGACTCCGAAATTTGCTGGAGGCGGCCGGTGCGGGGTTAAGGGCCCCATTCAAACGCAGTGCTGAGGGGCCCAGCTGTGCAGGGAGGAATCCTCAGCAGAAGAGAACAGCCTCGCACAAACTGCCCACTCCTCACCAGGTCCATTCAGTCAGGGACACACAACACGGGTCTGATAGGACAGACAGAGGCCTGGCACTGTGAGAGAATCAGTCCTCAGCCACCTATCCCCATTGGCCAGTTCCCCCGGCTCTGCTCTCCCAAATGCCCGTGTTACCTGCATCCCAGCAGCTGGCTGTAATGCTCTGAGAACAACGTCCATTTAGGTGATGTCATCCGACTCTCATCACCAGCAGACACCTCTTCTTTTAAGTGGTAGCAGCTATCAGCTCATGTCACCGCTGAAAAATGATTCTGAGTGCACTTTCCTTAATCTGTTTGAGTCTAGCTGGGGTTTGTGGAGGGCCAGAGTGTCTCTACTGTCACTGGACATTAAGGCATCCCCCCATTGCCTGACTTACTGCTCAACAGGAGACTGCATTAACACTCTACTTTGTGCCATTCTTACTCATTAAGGTTCAGTTTCAATCAGCAGGAGATTCTACAGAAAACCGGTCACCAGTCTGTTAGTCAACTATTAACATACCAGGCGTGCCATGAGTGCTGGCAAAGCCAGCCAAAGTAGGCCTGTTTGCCCTCAGCACAATAACACAGCTATAAAAAGTCTAATAATACTAATTCTGACTCCTAGCCAAGCAGAACAGTCATGTGCATCTTAAAATGATAGTTGACACAAGAAAGTTAAACATTTCTTCATGTACACTCAATCTTTAACATTATTTTATGAAGGTTAAAACAATGAAAGTACTAGCATTAGGGTTTCAGCCCACAACATACACCACTGAAGCACAGCACACTTGTTGAGTGATATCACCTATTAGTTAAGGACTGCTACTAGGGTTTAGGGTCAGTTCACCTGAAAAAACGAGCCAGAGTTAGCAGCAACACAGCATCAGGCTTCAGACTTGAAGATGTTACGCAATCAGGCTCTTCATCCGTGCATGAAGAAACACGCTCACAAGCATGCGTAAAATCAACTATCAGTGCAGTACCTCCCCACACCAGATAACTGACCTCATTACAAAAACAAGCTGAACGCTGCTTCTGCTGTGAATCACTTTTTTTTTTTTCCCCCCTCTCTTTTTCCTCCTTTCCTTTTTTAGACACAGACCAAGACGGGGTCAGCCCGTCCTGGTTCTCAGCCCAGAGCCAGTCGGAGAGGTCCGTCAGAGGCCCGAAGCGCCAGGAGACACCGCTCACGTGTTCCAGCAGCGCACACGGGGTCAAAGGGCACATCCACCAGAGCCATACAAGCCAATGGCATTCGTGCGCTGTGTTCAAATGGGGCTGTTTAACATTCAGAGGAAGGCTAGCGCTCAGCAAGCGAGAGAGCAGCGTTAGCAGCAAAGTGCCTGGGCACGTAAAGCGGCAGGGTTACATCTGGAGTAAACAGTCAGGAAGGCACACTGTCGAATTCGTAAAATCTGAAAACGGCGCACGAAGAGGACAAGAAAACAGACATCAAATACGCATAATAAAAAAACAAGCATTGAGCAACTGGGGAATTTCAACCGAAACATGACAGGCTTTTATCTCTTGCACGGTTGAGTCGAAAACAACACAGCAGTTGAACATTCATGAAAAGTGCTTAAATTCAGAGGCCAATACGAGCGCTGGTAAACTCTGCATGACAGGGCGCAGCGCAGAATCTGGCTCAGGGCTTCATGCGCAATAAAGCACGCGGGACAATGCAGTTCCCCATCCGCCGACAAAACAAGCCGGGTCAGGAAAGCCACGATCGGCCACTCCGTACAAACACCGCCGGGGGGGAAGTGAGCGGCGTTGTGTTAAACTCGAACCCGCAGCCCCCGCTCGGTTCGGCCGGAGCGCTGGGAGAGCGGATTCTGGAACGGATACCGGAGAGCGTAGGTAAGAAAGGGCGTAATAAATTACACGGGGTGTTTTTCTTGGTGGAAGGGCAAGGGCAGGAGGAAGCAGTGCGGCGCGCTGGACTCTGCACAATGTCAGGATGTGGATCTGGAGCGGCGGAGCGGCGGCCTGGGCCTGGGACCGGGCCCTCCGCAGAGCCAGCGCGGCCCACAGGAGGGCCGTAAGGAAGCCCGCCTCTCTGGGCCTGAGGGGGGAGGGGGGAAGGAACTGAGACCCCAACCGAACCCCTAAATCAGTCAGCCCCCTCCCCCGCTCAGAGAGGACCCCCGTGCACCCCCTAACCCGGGCTGTGTGCGGAGAGCCTGGGCATCGCACTGGCTCAGTGCGCCCAGCGTTCAGCTTCGCTGTGTACAGAAGTGCCACACACTAACGCTGGCGTTCAGCTCTGCTGTGTACAGAAGTGCCACACACCAACGCTGGCGTTCAGCTCTGCTGTGTACAGAAGTGCCACACACTAACGCTGGCATTCAGCTCTGCTGTGTACAGAAGTGCCACACACTAACGCTGGCGTTCAGCTCTGCTGTGTACAGAAGTGCCACACACTAACGCTGGCATTCAGCTCTGCTGTGTACAGAAGTGCCACAAACCAACACCGGTGTTCAGCTCTGCTGTGCTCAGGAGTGGCACAAATCAACACCGGAGTTCAGCTTTGCTGTGTTCTGAAGTGGCACACACCAACACCGGCGTCCAGCTTTGCTGTGCTCGGTGTAGCGGGAGGGGGTCCAAATGCGCCAGGCCTCGTCCACGAGGGTTGGCGGCATTTCCGACTCCACGCAACAATAAGACACAACGCTCCTCTGTCCCCCTTCCTCTCCCGCCTTCCTGCTCCGCATGCTTTCAGCAGGAAGACAACATCAGTCACAAACAGGATATTTGGACTGAGCGCTTATCTGGGATATTTATCCTGTAACCCAAAGCCACAGGAACTCAGAGGGGGTGGAGCCGACGGGCTCAGCGCACACAGCCTACTCCCGAATCAGATGGGCGAGACCAGGAGGAAACCCAACCCCAAGAATAAAAAAAAAAAAGGCTATAAAAAATAAAAATGTGCAGGCCCCTTTCACCTACAAAATGGTTTCTTCCATTTAGTGAGCGAACAGGCCTGATTAAGATGTTTCTAAATCAAATATTGTATTTTTTATTGTGTTTTTCACACATGCTCAAATACTCCAGTGGCATTTAAGTTAGGAATTTCTATCTAAAAATCTATTTATGCACATAATTGGAATAAAATATGAAAATAAAGCAGAGTGAATTATAAACAAACTGATTGAATGATGTGTACAGTAGCTTCCACTGTCAAGGGCACAAACTGCACAGCTCTGTTTTTCACAGCAAAGTCTCAGCCAAACCACACAATGAGTGGAACTTAAAAATAACTTTCCCCACTGTTGTCACAGAGTGGTGTTTTTTTCACCCGTCTAAAAGAAACATATGACAGGGCAAGGTTCTCCCTTGCGTATGAGAACCCACATCATCTGTGAAGGGAAATACAATTCTGTCATTTCCCTCTCAAGTACAATATCCCTTTCCTGCACCTGGAAGAAGTGCTGTATGTCTCCCCTCTGCCACCCTCACCCAAATCCATAACTATAGTGCTTTGCCGTAGTGCCCACAAGGGGCAGCAATACAGGGCTCTCAGTGATGAGGACGACATACACCCCTCGAGTTCCCCCAACAGATCAGCTACCAGAAAGCACAACAAAACCCAGAAAACTGGAGCTACCAAAATCAACAGAGAAGCTTCAATGCTTCGAGAAGAAACTGGAAAGAGCACATCCAGTCCTAAGAGTGTCAGTGTCATTTACACACGTGTGCTTGTGCACCCACAAACTTGAAGACTGAAATCAACACCTAGCGCTTATCTGGCATACCCATGCAGTGGGGCCACAGACAGCTCTGTGGTATTACCATGGTAATCCCTCAGGCCTGCACCCTGCTCCCCTCTGATTCTGTAAGCCCCAGTCAACAGCCAGCCAACCTGTGCCCTCTCTCAGCCAATCAGCTGTCAGCCACACAGCTCCAACAATGATCTGGTGCGCCCTCTCAAGAAGGCAGATGATGCTACAACAGAGCTGTCGCCGGAAGAATGAAAGGCACCTTACTACAGACCCCAGGCACCGGGCCGGTCGCTGAGAGGAGATAATGTAGTGGAAACCCTGAAGAACCCACTCTAGCACTGGTGAGACCAAGTCAATTCTGCCCTGCTGCTGTGGACTGCAAGTCAGTCGGCTATAGGCATAGACTGGACTCAAGCCCGCAAGGTCTAATCTGTAGGACCTGGTCTTTGCTCAAGGTGGGAGACTTTTATAGACAGGGCCACTCATCGAGAGCACCACTTTAAAAACAAGATGAAACACGAAACGCGGCTCAAGAAAAGTACTGCCAAGCACAATGTGTCTTTTTCCAGAGAGGCTACGAGGCAGAGGCTTGTACAAACACTTTCTGGGCCAACTCTGAAAGATTCAATTGCTTAACCTTTGCTGTGGACACTTCAGATGTGCCATGAGAGGACTTTTGCAATCCGTTATGTAGAAAAATATAACAACACCCTACCAACTGGGAGACCTGTCACTTGCATACAAATCACAGGAAGTGCAACAGGACTGAAACCAGGCCGAGAGAGGGAGGGAGAGTGACAGAGAGAGAGAGAGAAAGAGGGAGAGTGTTGGCACTCGGAAGAAGAAAAGGAGAGTTGTGGGTGAGGAATGGGGCACAATAATGAGAACTGACAATGTGGGATGACGAGAAAGCAAAGAAACGAGAGACTGAGGAAGAGATGGATGGAGGGATATCTTTTCATCCCACTCTAGAAAGCCAGGCTTGCGAGCTGAATTCCTTACACTTCGATAGACGTTCTGCAGGGGGAGGCAACACACTGTTCATTAACGCAGAGGTGAATGTGCACAAGGCGGCATTAAACCCAACACGCACACTAAGGCCGTCAGGTGTGCATTCCAGGAGAGACTGGTACACTGTGGAGGCTGACTGGGCGTGGCCATGTGAGGAGTGGGCGGGGCTCCGGGACTGACAGCGCTGCCTGTGCTCATTTCTGCCATGTGAAGCACCCAGGAGTACTGATGAGGCCCGAGGGACTGGTGCAATGCCCCCACTCAAGCGGGCCGCCTGTGGTTGTGTGTAAGGTGACAGGGGCTTGAACCTGACTTTTGGTATATAACGGTCAGGCTGTGAAGGACTGCTGACCCGGTCACGGGCCGCACAGTGCTGCTTCTCAAAGAGCTCTTACCTCTCCAAACGCTCCCCGCCCGATCACCTTGAGCATCTCAAAGTCGTCTCTGTGCAGGCGCATCTCCTTCACCGTGGTGGTGAACGGCTTCACTGTATGCAGGAGAGAGAGAGAGAGGGGGGGAGAGAGAGAGAGAATGTGAGGGGGGAGAGAGAGAGAGAGAAATGGCTTAACCTCTGTCCGCAGACAGGATGCAGTAGCATGAAACCAGAATATCTTGTTTCTCTGCAGTACCTCGCATATGCTGCGCAGATCTATTTTGGGTCAGATGACTTATTGGTGCAGAGAAAGGGAAAAAGCCAGGCGACACATCAAGGACGCGCCATGGTACAACAAAATCGCTTACAAGCAACATTTGAACTTTTGCCATCTCATCAAACCGAGGGTCCGCACTAGTTTATATAAGGCCGTGTCAGAAAGAAATGAGTTACATACAGGTGTTCAGGTCACACTCCCATAATTTTGCTCCCTTTATGAGACCCAAAATTAGACCTGTACACCACTATACAGTAAAATCTAGATGATAAGTTTCCCCCTCTGACAAAACAGGTTAAAAAAAGGGAGTCGCTCAGCTTGGTTCAGCTGAACTGTAAAAACACTGTGCCCTCATCCCCGTGTCCCAGACCCACATATCCTGTAAACCCCCCCGGCCCCCGGCCCCCCCCCCCCCCCAGCTCAGGTGAGAGGCCCGTGGGGGGCGCGGTGGGTGGGGGCTGGCAGACGCTCAGCAGGCAGCCTGTGCGTGAGCAGAGCCCTGTGCTTTACCATATGAGGGCATGCAGACTGCGCGGGGCCCTGCGCTACGCGGGGCGTTTATCACAGGGCAGGTTTACTTTAAACACCGGCCCCGCGCTCGCACGCAGGCACAGCGCGCCCGCCGCCCCGTCCCCGCCGAAAAGAGAAAAACAAAACGGAAGAGAGGCGCTTCCGAATAAACAGCTCGTCTCGGGTGCTGGCTACTAAAACACCTCGCCCGGGCCCCACGCAACGTCCGTGCGTCAGCCGACGGGCTCAGGCTCTTCCAACGGGCTGTGCCTGAACGCCCCGTGTTCAGCAGCACTATCTCTGAGCTTAATCCGGCCTGGGCCAGGAGCCAGGGGTGTGCACCGCAAACACTGCCTCCAAAATCCTGTACCGGCCCCACACATAAAGCAAGAGGCTTCATCAGCCACCCGTTCTGACTCGCCATAGATGCTTGTCTGAGTTCTCCCTGTGAACAGAGGGGCGGGCGGCGGGCGGGCGCTGGGCCCGGCTGGAGTGAGGCGTGAGGGGCCGCGCTGTAAAGCGAGGAAGAGCAGGGACTCGTCAGGCAGGGACCACACACGAATAACACAAACACCGCGCCGACCCCCTCGCGGGGGCCTCCGCCCACACCGCAGCTATCCCCGAGGAGCTAAGCCCCGCCCAGCGCAGCCACATCCCGCAATGCGCCGCCCTCGCGTCCGTCACTCAGCGCCGACCAATCGCACGGAAGCATGCAGAATGCAGGCAGTGCAGCTTGTGAGAGTCAGGTGGTGCCTCGCACCAGGAAACAAAAACTGCGTGGCACCAAGTTCTCTGGACAGTGGGCTTCAAAAGCTCCGGTAAGAGTAATACTGGCATATTACTGAGAGAATACGACTCCTTTAAAAATAACCCCAGTTTTTTGCCTGGAAAATTCAAGGTGTCATGGTTACAGATGTCCTGACAGGAGGCTTGGGAATGACTTAATCTGCGAAAGCACAGAGGGGGAGTGAACGCCCAGGCAGGCTAAAGGAAGAGCTTCCCCTTCAGATAAAAGTGTGTTCACGTTACACAGTTAAAGCCACAATCACAGCGCAGTCCCGTGGGAGCAAGAGGTGTTATCAGTAAGCCTCCGTATCAATGGGCCGAGATGCCGAGGGGTCAGGGGTCACCCTGTGGATTACGAACCTCTTGTTTCTACCTCAGATTGGGATGTAGCAGGGGGCCAGAGCTCCCAGAGGCGCCCGTGGTCACGGAGCGGGGGATGGGGAGGGAGGGAGGGAGGGAGGTGGGTGCAGGGCCACACATAGAGCAGCTCACCACCTGCCACAGCCACAACACACCAACAGTGCTCCTCTACACACTTAACGTCATCTGGATAGGTCGATAAAACCAAGCTGTGGGCAAATCAAACCACCGACTAACCACTTAACCAATGTCCCAGAGTTTAAAGCCGGGATTCAAAGTGAGGCTCAAGAAAATTTGTCTGAATTTGCTCTTTTAGCTCTAGCCCTGCCCATCAGCCTGACTTATGGTACCAGCTATTATGGTACGGGCTAAACATTTAGTACACTATCGCCTGCTGTAAGCTGTAGTGGCACGCTATGTCCCCAGGGAAGATTTTTTTTGTTACATAATCATAATTCATCCCTTCCAACATGCAATGTGATAGCGAAGAAAAATTCTTGTTGGATGACAGTGAAAATGTACACTTGAGCAGTTTGGAAGATGAATGCTGTGATTCCAGTTGATCAGAAAGTGTCTCAGAAAGAGATGCAGTTTCCCCCCCCCTCCCCTCCCCCTCCCCCTCCCCAGTTAGGGATGATTTAGAAAGCTGGGCAAGTCACTTTACATTAAGCAGGAAGAGACAAGCTTCCTCTCAGATTTCCATTTATGGAAACTAATACAAATTCAGACATTCCCTCTGACAGAAGTTCATAGATTTCTTACAATTTATATTTTGAAGATGAGCTGGTAGATCTAATTGCAACAAAAACAAGTTGGTATGCAGTACAGAAAACAAGCAATGATCAGACAGAGACTAACTGCAGTGAGATGAGTTTTGTTGGCTAGTTAAGCCTAATTATGAAAAAACAGCTCATTTTTTAGATGATGCATGTCTCCGAAGAGATATAAACTTTTGAAATAAAAGCAAATAATTTAACTTTATTTCTGTTGAACACTCAAGCAAATTATCAAGCAAAAATGGGTTCTCTTTTAAGTTTAATTTGTTCCTTCGGCAAGACATAAACTTTCAAAATATTACATTACAAAACTAGATGTTTTTTAACAACTTCCTCAAAATGAAATGTAGCCTAGTAAATGAATAATCTGTTAATGAAGCACAGTCCTCAAATACATTAAGATTCCTGGGGTGTGAACTTCATTTTCAATATCAAATATTGTTGAAAGGCATCCTGTGTTATCTAAACCCTGCTCTCCAGCTCACAACGTTTTTCTGGTTTATATTGCAATGAATATTTGGGGGAAATACGCCAGCCGTAGCTCTTCTTTTTGAGCTCTCCTAGCGATTTATTTTACGGCTAAAGAAAAAATAAAAACACCAAATAGGCTACACCAACAGAGCCCGGTGGATGTAAATAGGCTGGTGCAGACGAGAGAAAATGCCACAGCTACACTGGAGGGGATTTCAATTGTTTAAACGTCTCTGAAAACTTGTTAGTGCCGCCCTTTCAAATGCTCGCGCCCGGTCTCGTGAGCTCCCTGTTCCTTCGAGCCGCGAAAAAACACGACTGTTCTGGACCAGCTCCGTCCTTCTCGGAAAAACGCTGCGTGTCGCAACCGAGAGTCTCGAAATCCCTGAGCCGCTGGCCCAAAAGCGAAGACCTACATCTCGGACCGCGCGCCGCAGCGGAGCGTGCCCGCTGCTTTAACGAGCTGCGGCTTTTCCGCCGGCTTTACGTCCTCGCTGCAGGTTCAGCGAGAGCTTGGCAGCGGAGGAAGCCCAGCGAATTAGAGATGGGAAATGCGCTGGCAGAGGCCCAGGCGACATGAGACTGCGTTCTCTGATGAGCGCGGAGAGTCTGCCGGTGACATTAACAGGAACAACCTGTTAGGCACAAAAATAAACCAAAAACAAACAGAACGAACGAACAAACACAAAAGAAAATGCTTTGTACTGCAGCATGACAGCTACTATGCTTTTCCAGTGAATAGTCTGCAAATAAAATGAACATCTGATCTATGTAGGCCCACCCACTCAATGCTTCTTTCATCTGAGAAATTTATTAGATACAGCATTTAAAGGGCATTAATATTTCCACAGAATTAGGCCTACCTTTTCAAAAAGCGTGCTAAAACGTACTTTTAGCATGCAATTAAATATGCATTTTACTTGTATATTTCAGATGTTTTTTTTTATTTTTTTTTTTTTTAAACAAGTGCTGGGTGTGATTGGATCTCAACATCTGTAGTGTGCTTAACTTGTTATGCTTATCTTAAAGCTGCTATCTTGGCCAGGTCTCTCTTGCGAGATTCTCAATCTCGGAGAGACTCACCTGGTCACAGGAAAAAATAGCAATTTACAAAAATAATACCTACATTCTGTAAACGCAGATATTCCGAGATTCTCTTTTTTTTTTTTTTTTAAAGATTACAATGGGCGATGTCCCAGACTTGAACCATAAAATAATGACTCCTGTTTCTTTGAGCCAATTGTCTTTTGGTGTCTAACATTTCTGTTGATTATTGATAGACAACAACAGAACAATAATATTTACCCAGCTGTAGGTTGCATTGAGAGCTTGAAAGAGAAAGCGCTTTATTTGAATGAAAAGTTGAAAACGAGATGTCATGCTCTAGCTACCATGCTCAAAATGAGTAATTTAAAACACATATCACTCCTGGGGTTTTTAAAGATTATTAGTCTGTGTGGCAAAAATTAATGTTTACCAGAACGGAAAGACATTATTTGTATTTTATTTCATCCTGCTATTCCCATTGTTCAATTCTGCTTCTGTTACAAGTGTCATAATAAAGCTATGAACGGCATACATTTACTTAGTATTATTGTCAGTTGGCATATTATGGCAAAAATTATTTTTATCAGAACACAAGTGAATTACTGTAAAATGCCCTGTACACATTCCAAAGACACAGTATTCCATGGGCTAGCACGACCATTGTGCATGCTGTTAAATTATAGTCTAACGGCAATATATTTTTTCTGAACCCCATGTGTCCTAATCTACGGAGACACTTTTTTGTGGCAGGTATAACTTTAAAACTTCTAGCTGCAGCAAGGACCACAATGGAAATAAGTCTTGTGACTTTTTTGTGTTATCCTTGATGTTCTTTTAATTGTACATTTACAGTGGTGTTTGCAACCATGTAATTGTCCTTTTAAAGTGAATCGTCAAATAAATAAACTAAACTAAAAAAAAAAAAACTAAAATTCTATTTAAAAAATCTTTTGTTTATTGCAAAAGCATGTGCTATTACACAATCTCTTTTGTAATGTCTTTTTTGTTTATTTTTAAATTATCCAAGGGTATGAACTTCGGCACTTGACAGACATGACCGAAAACAAGTGTGAGACACAGCACCCTGCCCAAGACCATTTGCAGGGTGTTTTCCATCAGACTGCCAACTCCGCTCATATCCAAGTGAGATATGCCTTTTTAAAAACTCTCCAAAATAATCTGTTCAAACCAAATAAACTGCACTGGAATTACACATCATCACTGTCACTGTAGACGGATAACACGCTGAAACGCAGACTGAATCACTGCAGTGCGGGGGAATTGAGCCTGTGACCACACAGAGGGATTTGCACACAGAATCCCAGCCACATGGTCTCCCTTTTACACTACATTTTAACTGAACAAAGGCAGAGCTTCACTGATACTGTTCTGGCTGAGAAACGAAAAAGTACATTTTCTATTAAAAAGGACAGCCTTCACCTTTGGTGAGTGTCCTGAACCATATGGCTTACATCGACTTCAATAAAGTCAACGCCATTTCAGAATCGCAATAACACCAAGAAGCGGACTGCTGCTGTTGCTGGCATTTCAAAAATGTTCCAAGTCCTGCTAGAATCAGAGCAGGGGTTTCGAGAGGAAGTGGAATTCAAAACATTTTGAGCAGAGTTCCCCTGTTGCCTTACACTGCAAAATAAAGCGTGATGTAGAGTAGTGCTCAGGGAACTGGCCCTGTAGCCGAAAATATGATCTTCAAAACCTGTTTGCTGTTGTAGCACCGAGTAAGCTACTTGACCTGAATTGTGTCAGTAAATATCCAGCACTAAAAAAATGGATATGCAATATTTATGCGATTTTCACTGGATGAGAGCATGTGCTAAGTAAATGAAAATGAATAATGAATGCATCTCCTTTACATATGCAATTTTCATTACCCAATAACACAAGCAAATCTAGACTGGGCTTCTGCAATGAACTCCTCTCCCTGGGCCTGACAGTCATTCCACAGGATAAACAACACCTGTTGTCTAAAATGCAGCTACTAGACTGAGGATAAAAAAGAAGCCATGTTACCCTCCTTCAAATGCTGTTATAATGGTTTTCTATGTGTTTTTGGATTTAGAGCGAATTTCTTGATTAGTTCTTAAAAATAACAAAAACAGTGTAACCTTATTCTGTGTGAACCTGGGCACAGAGCAGGCAGGCACGCTCAAACAAAGCCAAATCATTAGCACTACAAAGGTAACCCAAAAAAGGGAGTCAAGCCAATTTTGTTTTTGTATTACATCATCTTCAAACAGGAACTTGCCACCCCAAAGTGAGACCCGCCTGTTATGACTATTTTACATTACATTCAAACACTGGCCAATGTTTTATAAACGTTACTGCCTGAACAACCAATCAGACCCGGATATCCACCAACTCAAGCATACCGACTTTTTCTAACAGCACTACTGTTATCAAATATTGTTTACACAATAAGCACTGAAGAGAGACACAAAATGACTAGCACAGCATTTGAATAACACTCCAGCGCCTCTTGTGAATTAAGTTCAGATAAACAAGCCACTACACACCTGAGCACTAGCCTACATCATGTCCACAGTCTGCGCATGCCTGATGCCATAACAAAAGGTTCCCATGAAACACATTCATTTTTAAGGCTCTTTTGCCCTAGTATTTCTTCTATCAACCAGCCATTTGTTATATTTATGCTTGTACCATCACTACGACACCCATATGGAAGCACGAGCGATCTTACATACTCTCTATACAAGCAACACAGCAATCTTACAGGCAATCCAGCACAGCAGTCTAGGCCACAGTAGTGGGAAACCCCTTTACCAATCGAGCCACTCAGAAACCAATTTGCTTTTAGGCTTTTTGTCTCAAGAGGTTTCAGTGTCAACGTGTTATGTTTAGCTAAGCGGTCTAAACATTTCATTCGGTTCTTGTTTTCTGTCACATTTTAACAATTACATTTTGCGCAAAACCTAATCCCACAAAAGCACAAGAGGGCTGTAAGGAGCCACGACTGAGAGAAGTGCCAGAGTATCCCCAATTCAGCATGAATCAGAGCAAAAAAGGGGATTGTGCCCTTTTCCCTCCTGTGAAAACTCATTGGCTTTTAATAACGTATTTCATTTTCACACTGATCGCCGTGGTCTGTGTGAAAGACCTGGACATCCAGTCATCAGCGTTTGATTCAGCCTTTCAACGCCGGCCAGAGGGATGACGCACGAATAGAGGGCCGTTGTTGTGCTATCGCTTAGGGTGGGAGCGTCAACAATGGAAGCCACTGGGGTAGCGCCGGCTAACGACCTGACTGATGCGTGGACAGACGCGCGTTTCATCAATCCAAGTGGCAGCCGAGACACAGCCGCGGCAGACACGCTATTTTTACCCTAATCATTTTCATACAATACGCTCGTCAGATGATCTTTTTGGGCTCGGGTTACGGTCCCAAAATAGCAGGAGCCATCATCGCATCTCTAATGGCTCCTCCTTTATTCTCCCTCTCTGTGCCCGCCTGCTCTTTGCCCAACACTACAGGGAACTCAGGACAACTGGTCTACCGGTGAGCCTGCACAGCTGAGGTCCTGCTAAACCAATCAGGGTAAAGCTTTATGCCAACAGGATAAGACTGTGCCCAATAGCACGGGAGCAAAGCTTCACTCCAAGTCTCAACTTACATGTAACTCTTTGCATTGTAAGTTGCTATAAGAGAGTCTGTTAAATTAATGTAATGTCATGTACTCCGATCCAACAACCAAATGCAAACGTATCACAGATGACACAAAGCTCCCTCCTCTCTGAGCCCATGCAATATTAAATTAAAATCAAACCGCATTAATGCCCCCTGATTCAGGCGATAAAAATACGCGCGGCCCTGAAAGCGGCCGTGTCTCTGCTCCCCGAAGCGAACCCCCCGTGACAGACGGCCGCGGCGCCCAAGGTGACCAGGGGAGAATGGGGCTCGTTGTTCCCCGGCCGCGACCATAAATATGACGCTTCCTGTTAAAAAACAAACGGCTCAAACCAAACCTCATTCATAACTGCGAGCGGATGAATCATAACTACTACTGAAGACATGAGAGGGGCCCCTTGTTGTCTTGTGTGTGCAGGGGGTTAAGGCCCGCGCTCCCAGTTATACTACGCCAACACTGCCTCCACTGTTCTGCCCTTTCATTGGGTCAATGGTTCAGAATTCTGGAGAGGAAGAGGGCATTATGAGCTGCATTGAATCGGAACAATATTTAGCAGTCAAAGATATGAGCCCTTCTCAGGCCAGTCTGGGCTATCAGTTCAAAGTGCGAGAAGTAGAAAGGACAATATAAAGCACCCGCCCCGTCTGTAATGGATCCCGCCGGCTACAGGCCACAGCTGGACAAGCACAGAGCTCACAGCTAAACGCCGCTGCTTAGCCGCTGCTACTGCTTTCTGCAGTGGAACCAAACTTTCATTACAGAGCGATTCACACTTCGTACAGACCATTCATTATGGCACGGGAGAGCTTGACCGCTCCAGTGCTATCTGATCCACATCCAATCATCAGTAGGAGCTTTTCCAAAGCTTTATTACCAGTGAAGACCAGGAATGATGAATGACAGTTTGAAGCTACAGCAGACATTTACCAGGCTCTCCTTTTCCAGTTACACTCAGGAGCTTCTAAGATTAGGCTAACATTAAGAAGGGCCAAAACACAACTGCTCTTATGTGTTCTGGTATCTCTAGGTCTTTAGCTGGCTTCACAATACCAATAATATTCAGAGCTCAGAGCTCATTACCTATGATCTAATCAGATAAAAACAATTATTTAACAACACTTAGTTTAGTGGTCTTCCAGCTTCTAATGTGGCAGTTCTTTGACATAACCATCTCGCTAAACTTTGGCGCAACTCCTGTTGTTTTTAAATGTGCTATACAAATAAAAGCGACTTGACTTAAACTTTTTACAGAAGATAAAGGTCCTACTTTGAGGGTAATAAGCATGTTTTTACTGTTGGACTGGCTCTTCCTTAGTGTCACTTAGCTGAGGCGTTTCAGGTAGGCTTGAGCAACACACCTCTGATTACCGAGGCAACCACTCACTTAGTTACAGGGTAGGTGTTCACGCACGTTTTCCCCCCTGTAGTCTGCGTTTTCACAAGTATAAGCTTGTCACATGAAAAAATGCTAAATGTCACATTCATGCAAATGCAGGCCGCATGCTTCAAAGAGGCAAAGAGAGGGAAAGATTAATAATACAACTGCTTAAATATTTTTGTTTTTAAACAGTCAGGTATTCCAAAACAAGTACCTGGAGGTTACAGAAACAGAGGCACCATTAGAATTCCCTGAACATCCAGCTGATTGGCTGGGAATGGAGATTCCTGCTGAGCATGCAGTGGAATGCTGGGGCATGAGGGGGGGAGGAGGAGGTGAGCACAGACAGGGAAACTGAGCTCCACTCATTTGAGAGCAGAAATGCAGCCATAACTTCATGAGTACAGACCTTTACATGACAAACCACTATGGACAACATACCACATGCTGTAGGCATAATTCAGAGTACAACCAAGCATGCTTTAAAAATGAGGTAAAACTGACTTCTCAGCTCACAAATGTCAATAGATAAAAATGATATATTCATTTCTTCCTTTCCAGCAGGAAGCAGACTTATAAAAGACATTATGCCAGCCAGCTGGGTCTGCACTAAAGCACCAACAAGCTAACTAATGAATATCATTAGCTAATTCATTAGCTACAATTCAGCAGTGTTATAGCTAGGCTATTTAGCAGAAACCGAAGATGCCCTTAAGCTAACATGTAAACAAAATATTTTGAGAATGAACAGCTAACGTAATCAGATTATGCTAACAGAGAATGATGCACGGTTTGGCCAGCTATTGTGGTCAGTGAACAATGTCATCACTAAAACATTTGTGAAAGCAAATCCACCTAAAAAAATAGTTCACATCAGAGAGTCATATTTGCTTTTCCACCCTATTAGTTGACTAAACTCAAAGATGAAGCAGGCTTCATACATCTAAAACATATATCCGGTACGGTAAACCTGAATCGAAGGCTGGCCATTTTTCCTGACTGATTAGGCCTAATTCCCATACAAGCTGATAAACATTCATAGGTTATGAGTATGTAAAGTTTATTGAAACTGTTACAGGTTACAGTGAGTTTTTACATTGCATGAAGGTCTGTAACCCCCTATGGATCCCGCAACCAACTTCATCAAATTGGTTTAAATCCACAGGACTCTAAGCTAACATTCTTTCCAAGGAGCACATGTGCTTCCAAATGGAATATTTTAGGCACAAACTAATGCATCCCAATTAGTAGATGTGCTCATAAATTATTGTTCCATTTAGTACAGGACCATTGTAGAGCCAGGTCTAATCGTGTATATGGTATTGTGAGCGAGTCTAGTGGTTATAGAACTGGGTGTGTAACCAGAATATTGGCCAATGCCCATATTCTAAGTTGGGCAATGCCATGGGTGCCCTTCAGCAAGGTGTTTAACATGAATTACGTCTTCAGCATCTAGGTTATCCAGCTGCAACAGAAAGTAAACTACACCTATTGACTGCCCACTTTGTCAACATTGATGATGAATAAGCTATTCAATTAGATACACCTCAGACTTTAAACCCATCTAGATTACCTCAATGGCTGACAGTAACTGTCAGGCAAACTGAATTTATTATTGTTTGGGTGGTAAGAGAGTCAGAGGAAAGTGGGTTGAATACATGGTAGTTTAAGGAACAAATATCAGTAAAGAGGCTCCAATACCTTTATACTCAGTAAGACTAATGGCTTTTTACAATAAAATAGCCTAAATCACTGATTAACTATTTAAACTATTACAATTTCTGTATAAAGGCAAAACAGCAACAACATCAAAAAGGACATATCAAACTTCCAACAGCTACTCCCAGAATGGCAGTTATTTTATTTTGCATGTGTGTGGCCACAAGGCTGAATTAAAATACCCAGTAACCAGAGCAGATGGAGGTGGCAGCAGCTGCTGCTGGCTCGAGGCTTCCTTGGGTGGAGGCTCTGCATGGTCCTAGAGCCTGTCCCGTTTTGATGACAAATAGTTTTGAGGGAAAAAAGCTAAATCGTTACTGAAACGTTACACTGCCCAATCACGATAGTTTCTGCCTTCCAGAAAGATGAGGCTCTATAATATCTTGCCTGGCGCCCACCCATGGTGGGAGAACAGTAGGGGAAATTATTCTAGGGTCTGTGCATAACATGCAGAGGAGTAGATGCAGAATTGAAGAATCTTACAGCCATTGCCTGGTGGGGGTGGGGGTGGGGGGGGGGGGAAACTGCAGTTATGCGGGCCAGTGGAGTCCAGAGTGTTTTAAAACAACACCTGTGCTTAAAAAGTTCCAATCCATTGACATTCCCTAGGAAATATTAACTATGATCTCCATTTCTCATCGTAAGTCTAGTTTATCAAGGATAGCGCTAGGCTTCAAAGCATCACGCTGCCATGCGTGTTTTGGCTGCAGTTGAGATAAACCCTGCCGATACAGCAATATTATCTTCTGAACCAGGGTTGAGTGTTACACTGTTCCTTTTGGGGTTGTTTTTGTTCCACACCTAAAATGCATGACTTCAGCAGCACAGGTGGGAACTTTGAGACCTTTCCGTTGAAAAGACTTGGATACACTTCTGAAACTTTTACTCGTTTCAGCATTCAGCATTAGCCAATTTTCTGCAGAGGAAACCTTGACCTTCAGAACAGTCATGATAGGTGAGCCGTTTGATAGATGATGGGGCAGTAAGGGAGGGGGGGTGGAATCCATCAATACATTCACCAAATGGAAAGGGTCATAAACATGTGGTGTAAAGAAGACCTCACTGCACTCATTCCTAGAGTATAAAGGACTCGGTAAGCTGCAGCCAGGCCTTCTTTTTGCACACAGGCTTTTGCTTTGATTTGTTTTTGTTACCTTAAAGTATGATTTTACTCCTGATCATTCAATGCCAGCACACAACTCCTCAGTCCCTGGCTTTCAGACATGCAGGTCGAGTTTAAACGCCAGTTATTAAACAGGAAGGGTGGGCTGATGGTGCATGTCACAGTTCCAGACTATTTTTCATACAATCTTACCATTTCTGTGAAACAGTCAGCAACGTCAAGGAAATCACACAACGACCACATCACTATCTTGTGTACTGTATGTATTCATGATTCACATTTATCCACATTAGGCAGAACAACACTTTTAGCATTGTAACTTTCACTAATACGCACAAATTTATATATATATATATATATGTATATATATATATATATTAGTCCTGTAGTTGTTTTTGAGAGGAACATGATCTGCCGTAGTTATATAGACGCGCGGTCCCCACAAATGTAGCTATATCCCACGGGAGAAAGGACACTCCTTGTCGCTGAATTCCAGTCATTGCTGACAAATCCAGCTGTAAAGGTCTTTGATTTTAGCCCAGCTAAAGTTACCGCAGGCCTCCCATCCGACCACAGCCTCCTAGCATGCCTGTTCTCACCAGTGAGAAATAGTCCCGTGGTCACGGAGAGAACAACTGCACCTTACGACGACCACACCCTGGGACTGGGACATGGCTGCGGGGGGGCATGGCTGCGAGGGCCACCACGGTGGCTTTCAAAAACAAAAATGCAGCAGATGCGCACCAACTGCAGCGCAAACGGCAAAGGCACGACACAAGCAAAGATGAGCGTTTATCTTCCCAGGCTGCCTGCAGCGATTGACAGGGGCTCTGAATCTGAAGTGCTGTTCAATGCAGCCAAGGCCCTGATGTAACTGGGAGCTATTACACCGATGGGTAAATGACACTTCCTATCTTTGATCCCTTTATCTGGGGGGGGGGGGGGAAGCAAGGAGCCGAAACAAGACTCTTCTGTTTTACCCCGTCACAACCGAAAAACCCTTTTTAAAGCGCTCCAAACTCGTCGATACGTGAACCCTGACCTCCGCGAGTCGGCGGCGGCCGTCAGCGCCCGTCGGCGAGAGGCCGGGCTCGCGTCCACGCGGCGAACGACGCGCAGTCGTAAATAACCGGCTCCTTTCCCCGCTCGGTGGCGTCTGGATGACACAAATGGCTTATTAAACATTGATGGAGACGTGAGTTTGCGCGGAGGGTGCGGGGAACGGGGCTCGCCGCACACTTAAGCAGAAGGGACGGCTGGCTGGCTGGAGTTTTAAAAGCGGCCGCGGCCCAATCCTCTCGCCCGGGGTTAATCTATTATCCCGCACCAGCTGCCATATGCATCCCCCAGCCCCCACCCAGCCAGTCATTTAGCAGCTTCCTGCTGGGCTCGCAGCGCACCGGTAACCCCCACCCCCCTCTGCACCGAGCTCCATTTGTGCTTCCCCTGTCGGGCGCTCCTCCTCTCCACAGCCCGCCCATCAGGTTTCGCGCAACCCGTCACATGGGCTAAAGCCGGGTGGCCCTGATTGGACAGGCACTCGGCTCCAAGGAAGTGGCTGGCTGCAGGAGGATGTGAGCGTTCACATTTCAGATATGCGACGAGACAGCGAGGCTCCCGAGCGCCAAAAGGGATCAGAATTTCAGGAAACTGGCATCAAAACAAGGGTAATTCCGCACAATTCCCAAGAGGCACCGTCTCAGACAGTCAATTCCATGTGAGGAATGTTAGAAAAAAATTAAGACCAAAAAAACAAAAAAAAAAAACAATTTTAAGCAAAGTTTCTATTTTTTTCCCTACTACCAAATGACAGTATCAAGAGTTACTGCAGCGCTCTCCACTAACATTTTTTTCCAAGGAGCACATGTGCTCGTAAGTCGAAAAAATTTAGGAGCACAGCATATTCCACTTAGCAGATGCGCTCTATAAATTATTTTTTCATTTAGCACACATCAATGCTAAAGAGAAAATGGTCCTGAAAGGTCCTAAAATGGGAGCAGAGCCCTGTACTGGGCCTTGTTGATTAAGGTGAAACCGCAGGTAATCCGTTTCTGAGACGGAGGCTCCGGGAGGCGTGCTAACAAAGACAATGTAAACCAGGCATTGCTCCAGCAGGTACAGCCACCTCAGCCCATAATCCCCTCAGAGACTGCGGCACAGTGGCAGAGGCGTGGGCACTGTGGGCGTTCTACCCACGTTACTGCCTGTAAACCTTCATTAAGCCACTTCCTCCTCCTCCTCCTCCTCTCGAGTGGCAGGACACAGACAGCCAAGTGGATGGGAGCCCGGTGACTGCAGGTTAGAGGAAACGCCAGCGCGGTGAGAAGCACAATCCGGCCGCATTCAGAAAGGTCACCACGGTTTCACTTCCCGGCATTTTACAATGGCCGCGTCATGGCAACCGCGCTACACCGTTACCGCTGACCCCCCCCAGCACTCGCGGCCGCACAGGAGCACGCCGCTGGCCGGGCCCGAGCGACTCTGAAAGCCAGTTAACGGCAGGCGGGTCTTTAGCCGGCGGTCAGCGCGCGCGAGCCTTTCTTTGTTTCTCCTTTGTGAGAGCGGCGGGACCCACAGAGCCGCCCCCAAACATCAGCACTTCCCTTTCTGTGGTCTGGCCTGGTGCACAGAGCCAGAAGCGAGAGTTCATAATCAAAAGCACGGGGGAAACCTCTGCGGCGACCGCAGCGCTTTCGAACCCCGGTCGCACCGCTCGGTTTCCCTGACGCAGAGTGAAAGTGGGGGTGAGGGCACGCCGCTGTTTATCTCCCTCACACAAGGTCTCCGCCTCACACGAGCTGGCCATATTTGAGGATGACTCAGTACAGGTCAGCAGCATTCCTCTTTCTGAAAACAGGCTGAGGGAATGGAACAAAATGTAAATATCCTGTAGAGTAAACCAGTGCTGAAAACAGTGATTAATATGGCTGGTAAATCTAGTTAAAGTCAGCAGAAACCGAATCCTTTGATGCTTCCTTTCAACATCAGCTATGGAAATTCACCACGACAAGTGTAATAATCTAGAGGAAAGCGCTCTGTAAATACACACTACAGTCGTGTAAACAGAGCCATTCCAAACGGGCGTTTTTCTCAGGGCGTGACGAGCAGTCGCGGCGACCGGAGCGTTATCTCCCCCTTCATCTCGATCCAGAGGCTGGGAGCTGGGCCGGTAGCGGAGGGGTACACCTAAATTGCGTACGTCATCAACAAAGCAACTGCAATAAGCGCCAATTACATCAAGTGCTGTTTACACTGCGCCGAGTCAGCAATTTTCGAGACCGGCGTGGGACGACCGCAAAATTAAGACGTGCGGCATGACAAAGGCAGACATTCATCATCTCATTCTGGATGCGCATGGCCTGAAACAAACACTGAGCAGCCATGGGTTTCTCCCCCCTCCTCCTCCGGACCACAAAAAATAAGGTCATGGCGGTTTCTTTAGGAGGCGCATGCAGTGCAGTGCATTATCTGGGATTCATTATGCGTCCGTCTGTCAGGCATGGCTTTGGCCTGGGCAGCTCTGTGGTGACTGGTCCCTTCCTGTGAGCGCGTCTAAAATGCAGCTGCCACTTCCTGCTCTCACTGGAACACAGGAAGAGAACCTGTGACCAAGCAGGGAGCTGCAGACAGGAGGGGAGGGCGGGGCTCCCAAAGGAGTCAAATGAGGCACAGGGTGCACAAGGGATTTCGCTCAACGGAATCTGCAGGCTAGCCCTCGTGCTATCAAAGTCACTCTGTCTTTGCGGGAGTTGCTGCAGACCTGGGTCAAATACGTATTTGTTTTCAAATACTGTCCTATGTTTTACTGATCTTGTCTGGTGTATTTGAACCAATGAAATACTCTCAAAAAGTGCAAACCCCACCTTTTGGTCATATTGGCAGGCTCAATTACACCAGACAAGACCAACAGAGCACAGAAAAGTATTTGAATCCAAAACAAATACGTATTTGACCCAGGTCTGGTGATAAGGAATAGTAAAACAAGCTTTTTGTGCAGTCCAACAGAAACTGGGCTGTGATGGAAATCTGAGTGAGGCCATTTCATTTTTTTCTCTCCCTTCCCTCGATTTTAAGGCTTCTTAAAAGACTTTAAAAGGCCCGTTGCGTTTCACTGAATCTTCTACTTTCATCCTTTCCGTCTCCAACAGAGGTTAACGATGATCGACTGCAGCCCCCTTCGTTTTTACTTCTGAGGAGTGCGCCACTGAAAGAGACACTCGAGCGATTAAAGGAAGCCGGATGCGAATGATGAAGGAACAAAGTATCTGCGCCGGCGCGGCCGCGGCATCTGCGCGAGGCCAGACGCCAGCGCTGCCAGCGATTCCACGCACGCTCAGCGCCAGCTGCTTCCTGAGAGCGCGTGTGCGTCAGGGGAGAGGGGCTGCTGCGAAAGTCTCGACAGGGCGTGCCAAAAAAACGAGACCGCCACCGCCACGGCAACCGCACCGGCCCCCTCTCTCCGGCCACAGGCCGCCGCGCGCACGGGGGCCCGCTTGGACGCGCGACGCGCCGGACGAACAGCTGAGCAAAGGTCAGGCGGAGAAGGGAGAGCGGGCGACCCGACACCGCGCGGCTGCCGGTGACCTTGGGAGGGAACAGACGAGGCCTCGCCCGGGCACCCTGGCAACCGGGACACAAGCAGAAAGAAACAGCTCGGCCCACTCGGGCCCGCGGGCCTAATAATACACACACACACACACACGCACACACGCGCGCACGCACCGCGGAGACTAACCAAGCGGGCGCCAGCCGTTTCTCCACCGAGGCCACCCCGCGTCAGCCGGCCGATTTACAACAAGCGCTTTGCGATTGGGCCAGCGCATTGTGCCACTAATCTGTGTCATGCCTGTGGCCCAACACTCCGGCAACAAGGAGGGGGGTGGGTGGGTGCGGGGGGTGGAGAAACAACACAGGTCCGGTGTTTAGGGAGGAAATTAGCTGGAATGAATGGAATTTTCTTTGGTCATGCTATCGCAGTGCAGTCAGGTGACTCCCGTTCCCGAAGGAACACAGGAACTATAGCCCTGGATCACAGGCCTATCCATTTCAAACTTAGCAACGTCCACCCAAAAAGGAAAAGACGGACGGGGGGGGGGGGGGGAAACCAGCAGGGCAAAGAGAGAGCAGCTTTTACACTCCCCTTCTGTTGTATGGCTTCCACCCCCCCACCCCCCCTTCTTAATGGGCATTCCTGACAAGCTCTATCCTGCTCTTCATCTCTCCTTGCCTGTGATGCACTGCCATATTGTGGAAATGATTCAGAGGCCTGTCAGCCGCACCTTCAGCTACAACAATTCAGGCTGTGCGAGAGACCCGAAGTGCGGGGAAAACACAATATTTTAGTAATCTGAAGCCTCGCGCACTACACGCAGGGCAAAGCGACACACGATACATTCGAGGAGATAGGAGCCCGCAAGCCCCATTTTGATTAGTGCACTTCCTTTCCGCGAGGCAGGAACGCTGGGAAGGAGTGGCTATCAGCTTTGACTGTTGTGAAATCTGAGGAACAGGCAGCGAGGGGGCAGCCAAATCCATTCACTCTTTTCGCTGAATGTCAACAGGGAGCCAAGAAACGTAATCTTCGCAAGCAGAATATATTTTCCCTATCGGCGTTCCAACTTCATAACTTAGCATTTCCTAGTGAGCGTATCATTTTTTGTGTGCGTGGAAGAATTTAGCAGAGATTTCAAGGGGGGGAGGGGGGCTTCTTTGATGCATGACAGTTAAATTGAACTGAACCATCTACTCCCTGCTACAGAGTAGAGTGTGTCTGAAGCCAAACTGCATTTTTGTTGCTGGGACCGTGATGGATTCTTGCTGTGCTGCCTGCCAAATTAAGCACAGTGTTTAAGACTGCACTCTGAAAGGTAAGCAGTGAAAGGAATTACATACTCTACGCCACACCAGCATAGTCACCCACAGTGGTAAACAAGGTCAGTTCATCCGTAAAAAAGCATTACAAAAATAATCTTTGTATGAAAAAAAACGTAATAAAGGTTGATCTCACTAGAAAAGCCCACCACAATCAGGCTCTGAAAACAATTTAGAGAGTTTACTGTCGTTATAAAGGCAATAACATTACCAATGCGGATAACAACATCTGGAATCGCAAATACTGCAATGATGTAATAACACGGGGCCAATACTTTAAGCTTTGTAAAGAACCTGAAACAGCCGGACAGATGTACATATGAATATTAAAACATATATTTAGCACATTGCTCGGAGGCATTGAGGGAACAGAAATGGACTCCCCTGGCTCTCCCGCCTCAGAGAACGGGAAGCAGAAAACATCTGCCCAACAGACAGAGGAACTGCGGACGAAGACACAGACCCTAACGCTACGTGACACTGCCCATAAATTTATTGCTTTTTCAGGAATTACATTTTTTTTTTCTAAAGGCCCTGTTACTGTGTCTAACAGCTGCATGCATTAACGCAGGAATAAATACCATGCTGACATGTAATATTAACTCTTTTTCGGTTCGAAACCTGATCTCAATTCTTGAGGCAAAGCCAACGGAGGGGGTGTCTCCCTGTACTGAAATTTCCACAACAGCTAGGCTGGTATATGAACCATGTTCATCTTGGCCGAGTTAAACTAGCAAAGATAACAAGGACCGTTCCTGAGTACAAATTCAGTGGGTAACTTATGTTCTTCTGTGATCACAGTCTGAATTTATCTCTCCCTTCAATTCTTCGATTGTTAAAGAACCACAGTCCAGTCACTACTGGCTGACATCAGCAGCCATTATTACAGAACTGCTACACTGGTACAGTTTTCCGTTATCCATAAACAGGGAAACACATTTATGCTAATTTCTTTCATCCACAGCACCACTATTACCTTTATGGTCAGTCCATAAAGGACTACTGGAAAACCAGCAGTCCCTATATGGACAGGGATCTGTATGATCTCGATGTCCTTTTGACATACAAAACTGTGGCACCTGATAAGGTCAGATCCACAATGAAGAAACAAACAGTTCAAAGAACACAGACCTGGAAACATCCAGGAACGGGAGGAATCTTACCAGCTGAGTACTGCAAAACAAGAAATGCTGGCTACAACAATTTCACCAATTGGCCTAAAGACAAATTCATGGGACCAGAAAAGCTTGCCATTTTGGCTCGTTTGAGTAAAACACAAAATTGAAACTTTGGTTGTAACAGCATTTAACAACAAATAAAAATACATGCACATAATACATTGCATAATGATGTTGAAAGGTAATATTTAAAACATCATATGGATTGCAAGTGATAGATTTCTTTAGCTGAAGCAATATGAGCTTTTTATGTAGTGGTCTAAAATAGGTTGGGATTTAAATATTGCCACCACAAAAAAGTTTCATTTTAGATTGTTTGCTCTTTAGATGCAATCATGTGTGCTTGCATACTTTTCAAAGTATATTGTATAGAGCATAAAACAACACACCTTAGAAAAGTAGCAAGCTTCTATAGACTAAAGTCTACAAGACAGTGACAGACCTGATAAGATTTTGAATACTGTTGAAACTTTAATGCATTAGTTAAATGAGTGTCTGGCTAAATAGTTAGCCAAATGTATTTGGAGGGCAGCATGAAATGAAAGAATTATTATCCATTAAGCAAACCACCTCATTTTCCAATTAAAAGCAGGCAGAAACATGCTTTCATGACATCACTCCATCTGGGGAGCACTGCCTATACACCGTACTCTTACAATGGTACAGTTTGATGAAGGACTAGCTAGCATTCACTACCACTGAAAAATGGTATAGATCAGCCACTACAAGTAGGCCTACAGCTCCCCAGTACTCGCACACTGGATTCAAAAAACCAAAGTCAAAGCTCTAGTTACAGAATTGACTCTACCTCCAGCACTGCCCACACCCATTTCAGACTTCAGTAAGCTCTTCCCTGGGACTGAATTATGAATGACATGGAACAACACTAGTATCACAGAATGGATGAAATATAAATAGGATGGGGAAAACTGCAGGGTAAATGATTGTGATCTTACAGCATCTTAGCAGAAACTGACCATAAAAGGTAGTCGGTAAGAATTACATTACATGACATTTATTCGGCAGATGCTTTTATCCAAAGTGTACAGCCCTGAACACACTTCCTTCAGCCATGTGCTCAAACAGGTACAAAGAGTACTTTAGAAAAATGACTCTCTTCAGTTGTCCACTGTAGACTGAGTAGGGGCATATGGTAAATTATATTCCACAGTTCTACATCTACTGACAATCCTGAGAGAATCCAAGGCCTATTTCCAACCCAGGGAGCAAAATGGCAGAATGAGAGGAGGGACATATCACAGCCTAATCTTCCCTAACTTTTCATATGTTCTCATGCTCTACTTCACAGGGGAAATATGTGTGGCCACTTTCATCTTCACCAGGGACATTAAAGAGATTACATCAATCATGGTTTGACTTCTACTGTGGCCGTCAGCTAGAAAAAATCTAGGAGTGGTCAGGCTAGAAGCAGTCTCTGAGAAACACACAGTTCCATCATGCTCACCTGTCCTTACCACACAGTCCAAATTGTCCATAAACATACGTAGTATACCTAGCAAGGGGATTAGAGAGACACAGAGCAAAGCAATCAGATCCACTGAAAGCTTTCAACTCATGATGCAATTTGCCCTGCCTCAGTCTCCCCCAAACAGGTATCCAACACCCTCCAGTTTGGAGAAATGTAAGAATGAACACAAACCTTACATAGACTGCATTGAAGCGTGTATATCAGAATGTTTACACCATATTTTGATGTAGACCGAAGCCCTGGCCTAAGTAACATGGAAAACAATTCTCTCCACACACAGCTTAAGCAACCCCGTAGACTGGCCCTTTCAGAGCAATTCCCAGCCATACGAGAATGGACAGGTCTTGGGAGGACACTAACACTGCAAGGACCAGATGTGATTCAATAGTTAGCTACCCAGGTTGTAATCTTGTTACTGACGTCAGTAACACTACAGGAAGCGAATCCTCTAGTTAATGTGCAACTAGGGTCCAGAGGCCTGCTCAGACACAGCCAGACACCCCATCAGGGCTGGGAGGAAGATGGTATTGGATGAAGGCAGGATGGGACTAACAAATGGGCAACATCGTACTCATGTCAACTGCCCTATGTAGACAGGCAAAGTCCTAAGCCAATGTTTAAAAAAGTGGACGGGAAAAAAAAAAACCTTTTGAAAAGTGAAAGGGGGTTTCACCAAAAATATTTCTCTCAAGTTCCTAAAGTTGAAAGACAACACTAGCTTTAACAAGCAGCCACTGCTTTCATCCATCTTTTTTGACCCAGAAAATGTAAACCTGAAGAATCTCAGACCATTGCCTCAAAGCTATTTTTTTCCTCACTATTCTTTCTGTGCCATGCAACTGTTCAACTACCTGTCTCAAACCATCTCATTGTTGTACGAGGAATATGAGCAATTTCTATGACCGACATAATCTCCAGAAGTGAAAACTGCCTGTAACCTGAACCCCACATTTTAGATCGCTTTGAACAGTATGCACGACCAGTTTATTGCCGTTACAACGAACAGGCAAGAGCACCGTGATAGTGGACAGGGTGTGCCTCATGTTTCCTGGAACATTTCTCAGAATATCTAAATCATGGTTCAGAATGTTTCTGTAAAGTCCAAGGTGGGAAGAAAGGGCAGACATGTCAGAATGTGACAACCCATGCTGGCATTGGCAGCACCAAAATACATCCAAAAACAAAAGGTAGCCAAATTAATTAACCTAAACGAAAGGGGTAGACCCACCAATGACCACATAAACACTGCCACATTTAATTGTCGTTGTAAGATGAATTGATACATACTAACACGGCGTCAATGTGTGTTACCTATTGTAACTGATCCATGCCATTCGTTGGGAATTTTCACACTTAAGATGAATCCACTTATCCTTGAAAGCTATGGTATTTAGCTTAACTCTATTTTTATTGCAACGTTAGCAGCTAACTATATATTAGCTGCGGTTTTTGGCTGGCTAGCTCGCAACATCAGAGTCGAATCAATGAGCATCGGGGAATAAAGGCGACAAATGCTACTAGCCAGCTTGAAATGGTCTGACAATGTCGACGGGCGGAAGAAACTATGTAGCAAGCTAGCTAACTAGCTTAGCTAGTAGGTCGAAGTGATGAATTGCTAGCTACAGCCTGGGACATACTTACCCCATTCCAGAAATTCTGACACATTTTTCTCCCTTCTTAGAGGCGAGTTGCTGCATTCGTTGTATAAACATATTAAAATATCCAGAAGCGTTTCGACGCTCAGTGAACTTTCATTCTTCTGGTGGCCATCCAGGAGCAACTGCTCCAACTTCTTCAGTCTCACCTTCGCTGACATTTTCTTCTATCCAAGTTACCACTCCCTCCCCCAGAACGAGCACCCCAAAAATTCCTGTCGAGCCGACGGGGTGACCCTGCCTCCCCCTCCTCGCGCAAACAAAAAACAGAGGGTTTATCTGGTCGAGGTGGAGAGCTGAACTCCCGGACTTCTTCAACTAACAGCTACAAACCCGACATTTTGTTAAAATGCTATTTTATGGTCCTGGTGCGTTATTTGGGTTGTTCCCGAAGCCACCATGTTACTTTCCCTCAGATTCGAGATCCAGCTGGTCCCATTTGCTCTAATCCTAAACAAATCTCCACTTTCCACTTTAAAAAATGGGTTGTCTCAGGGTGTTTTTCCGTCGATCAAGGCTCAGCCTCATGCGTCGTCCATTCGCAGTAGTTTGGAATGCTAACTATGGTGTTCCCATGACTATCCAAATATATTGGTAGCTTAATTTGAAATTGAATTGAAGGATTGTTGTTTCGCTTTGTATGTGGCTTCTCCAATTAAACCAGCTCCCACTGGCCGGTTATAGTAGTCTGGAATATGGCTGAAGTCCTGTCCAGCCCTGTCTCTCCTGCTCGCTGTGCATCCAGACCGGGATCATGGAGCCCCGCCCACCGACACCGGAAACACCGTCAACGACAATGACGTCATACAATGATTGACAAGCACCGGGAGATAGCTGGCACTGACTTCATCTACAGAAGACACCCATCACATTGAAACACACTTCCATTAGTAAATGAGAGCATCATTCCACATTCACTGCGCATAAAAGGATCTACATATGGCATCGTCCATTTTATTAAAAACTAGCGCGTGAATTATCGTCCGTCTCAGAATTTAACAGCCAGTTTTATTTTGTGCTTGTTGGAGTGTTTGCGATGTGAAATATAAGCACACAAATAAAGGGAACAGGCTATGTGAAAGTATTTCTGGAGGGGCATAATGATAATCTTTTCCCTTGTAGCCAGCAGGAATGTAGCTCCCAACCTTGACTGTCCTTATTGTTTAATTTACTGAACCTCAGTTATCTCAGTAGTGATGGTCTTAAAGAAGAGTGATTGATGTGGCCACAGGCTGCTGCATGGATAGTTGTAATAAAGTCAGAACGGTATTGCAAATATGTGTTGACATTCAGAAGCTTTCATTGAAATTTTGCCTCCACTTAACACCTAGTAAGAAAGACTGTTTTATTTGTTTGACTGAAAAGATCAACCACTTTCAATACCCAAAAACATGAGCAATTAATTTATTCCTCAGATGAAATCCACTTAAATTTTGCTTGAAGATTTTTATGATTAATTGTTTCGCCCTATTGTTCATGCAGTTCAAGCACCAAATACAGTTCCTGTGGTTATTTCTACCGTTTGTACTCAACTTGTCAAGGACCAGTTCCATACAAACAATATGCCTTCAACAATCATAGTAAACTTACATAAATTTAAACAATGAAGCCCACAAACACTGCAGCTCTATAGGACTTTTGAGTTTGAGGTCCCAGCTCTACAGAAAAGACAAACTTGGAAAAACCAAAAAATAAAAAATGAGAAAGAGAAGAAAGTTGTTTGGCAATCTACGGGCCTGCCTGCTGAAAACAATCTGCATCCTGTTTTCCTCTTCTTATCTTAGGTGCGTATTGTTGTAAAAAAATATCCTGGGACGTGGGAGTATCGTGTGGTAATAGGCCTGATGATAAGATCCATGCGCAGTTTACAAACATCCACATAGTGTTTTTTTATTTCATAGCTACACCCCTCATTGACAAGTCTAAGGTTTTTCGGGAGATCAGTAAGCACAATGTAGCACAGACAAATGTTCAGTGTTAAATCAGCTCAGAGTTCATTTTACTCTGATAGAGTACATATGATCCCATTTGGACTCATGTGAACTCTGTCAGAGTAGAATTAACACTGAACAAGTTATTTTTTCAGCTCACTGAGAAAAAAACCCTGATTTGGCTGTATCTCATTTTCTTTAGCATGTAAGCTTGAGAAAGCATTTGTTGATAAATTAGAATGTGTATTGCAGCTGGCTGCTTGATACCCTGTTTTTCCTAGTGGGCTGAAATTGATATGACATAAGAATAATGAGTTTGAAACCTCCCACATACTCAGCCGCAGCCCCTGCTGTTCGTTCTCGGAAGAGCTGGCTTTCCCAATGCTGCGACTGTTCTGTTTCTGCTGGGCAGAGCCGTTGTTTCCTCACAAGGGGAGAGAAGCAGGATGTCCTGGGCAGCGCAGCTGGACAGCAGGACGCACCAAAGCCGTGACCTTAGTACGACCCCCCCAGACCAGCTCCTTGCCCCCCCCACCACCCTCCACTCCCACCTCCACCCAAAATCCACTCTCAGCCCCCATCTCAGATTTTCAATTACATGTGCTCACACACACACACACACACACACACACACACACACACGCACAATGCACTTGTTTTTTCATAGTATTTTTCATCTGAGGTGTAATACATGATTTTCACATTCATTTGCCGCCCTTAACAGTTATAGTTGCAATGTTACGCAATGCATATTTCACAGCAAGATAAACAGATAGTTTCACTACACCAGTGCGAGCAAGGGTTTATGGTGAGCCAGGGGATGATGCTCTGAGTCAGTATGCTTGAACAATGCTCTCTGTGTGCATGTGTGTTGTCTTCTGTGCCCTGGAATTCCCTTCTCCTCACATTCCACTAATACCATAGCATTCCCAGATACAAAGTGATACAAGTGTGTGCATGTTTATTTGTGTGTGTGTTGGGGGGGGGGGGGGGGTCAATGAGTCTGTAACACCTTCATGTCTTCCTTGATGACACTGCACAGACTTAGTATTCCATACTCACTTTAATTGTCAAGGCCTTTATTCAGGTTACAGGGACAAAAAGTAGAACACGTCAGCTATCAAACTTACGGAGTGCAGCTCTTGCCATCTTTGCAAAGATTGCATGCAAGACAGATTAAAGCAAGATAGCTGCTTGGAAAGAAAAGCAGCTATTTGCAACGATACTTGATACAAGCAGGAAGATAAAAGCCTGGAAATGGCATGAATTGGTAGGATTTAAAGTGATGGCTGGATAAACTCTGAAAAATGCAAGTAGCACGTCAGAGCAAAGTGATGACTCCACAACCAGAATGACTGAGAGAATAATCAATATCAATGCTGATACGGTTCAAATGTATATGTTAGGCATATCAGCAGTGTCTGCTGACTGGTGTAACGGCTCTTGCACTGCAAATCAACAGCCCCTGACAACATTCAATGCAGTACATGAGTGGTCAATGTAGTAGGGCAGTTGGATGCAAATAGGAGACCACCAGACCAGCCATACTAAGATTCTACCTGTAGACTCCCTGTCAGTCAATAGAAGATGGGAGGTAGCATGACAAGCATATGGGTGTAGGGGGGTTCCCGTCTAACCATCTGTTCTGGCATGTAGAAACAGAACACACAGTAGTGCTGTGGTTAGCCATTCAAGCTGCTGCTTCTCCACAGTCCAGCACTTAGGTTCACGCAAATACTGTACTTGGTTGGAGTTGGAGGGGAACCCTTCATGTGTAGCTTGTGCAGGCAGACCATGCACATGACTGCCCAGGGTCACAGGTGAACGAAGAGACTCAAGCCTCCTGCCACATGCAACCTCTTAATAACCCAGCTAGCAGGGCAGCTGGTCATGGCTGGCACAAGAATGATACAGATTTGAATCTAAAATGTGGGGCCCATCAGTGCACACTAGAACAGTGGCTTAACAGAGTGAGCCACTCAAGCAGCCCCAACAATTCTCATTCATCCCAACAAATAGGAATCTCATAGATAAGCCACTGTATAGTTTGACCAGAACCGTAAAAGTGTAAAACCATAAAAAAACACCTTTTTTATTTTGCTTTTACTTTGCTGCCCAATGAGTCTTCTTTCAGTGCTGATGCATTTCCACCTGCCTCGTCATCTTTTTTTGTTTTTGGTTTGGCAGTGTAAATATCTGTCTCTCAGCGGTCCCTGTCTTATACACAACCTGTCTGCTTTTCTGTCCATGTGAGTTTCTGTCTTTCAGAGTCCTCTGACTACCTTGCTACGGTCATTCACTATAAATTAAGCATTTTAGCATGGAGATTACATAATAAATTGTATTTGTTATCTGTTTTGATATTTTTGCATTCTTTGCACCCTTTTTCTTTTTTGAGAATATTATCAATATTTTCAAATAGTTTAATCTCAATTTAATTTATACAACCTGCTCATTCTATTTTTGAGGAACCTTGATTAACACAACATTATCACTATGATTTGGTAAGATTTTAGACAATAAACTTTGTCCGATTTAGTTTTTTTTCTTTCTGTCCTCACTTTTCTGTTTCACTTCACAATATCCTCTAAAATCCTATTATTGAGATGATTGCACTTTGGGATCCTCACTGCACTACAAGACGGAAATGAAACAGCATTTGCCCGAGGAGGGAAAGTGGACGTTATCAGACTGACTCCTTTCCTGCAAATTACAGATTAATGGATTAACTCACAGTGCGGAAAGGGTGGGGCTGCTCAATCATGATTGAGGAAATCCTGTTTAAATGAATACACAATTGCATATATTATGACTCCCGCAATTCTAATAGTCATTATTGACACCAAACACCAATCCACAGAGAAAACCCTACCTCACTTTTGCCAAAGATGGAAGAGGGCGTCATCTACTGGGCATAATTGGGTGTTGCAGTTATGATCGACGTCAGAGGAGCAGCTTGGTTAAGCGCCCTCTACCGGATGTTAATTGTGCGCCAACTGTATAATTTAGTGCATTCCATTATATCAGTTACAACTTTCATCTATGAGGGTAAAGCCCAACGGTATTAGTATGGGAGCACATTATACCGTTCATAACTGTGAATAAGCTCTTGATAAGAGATGTGCCCAGGCTGAAATATGGAATTAAAAACAACAAAACTGTCAGTTAATTATTTCCTCTGTCGTGGCCCAGTTCTGAGGACACTGAACGCTTTCGGATGTTAAATTAATATTTTACTAAAGCATCAGATGAAAACTATAACAAAACATTTTACATTATTTTTTATTGTGAATGACAGTACATTTTATTTTTTTGATTGCAATAATTTATATTAATCTTTTTAAGTTAAGAAATAAAACATTATTTTTTTTAGCATACTAGCATAAGTCAGCTAACCAGGTGTGAAGCTAAACCAAGCATTGATGAATGCTGAATCAAATACAACCACAATTTATAATTGGATTTAATTTGTACTTATGCTAGAATGATGAGAAGATGTGAATCATTTCATAATACTTGTACACTTTACATCTACAAGTTAATTCAAAATAACACCATATACCATATATATTAGGACTGTTCATATAATGTGAAACTGAAGAAAACAGCATTCAAAAAATGCTATATGTGGTATACTTGTAACTCCAAAATATTTATGTTTTATCATGTGTGGAAAAGACAACATTTTAACTTGTTGCAGGTAAACTGAGATGCACAAAATGAAATGAGACCCAGTCTATTGTTATGTCAACTTGTCTGCTAATGGCAATACCACAGTATATTTTTGGTTTATGTCAGGTTACCAAGCACATATTTGGTTGAATTCTTTTAGCATTGATGTGTCATGTAAAAAATAAAGCTAATTTTTCAGAAAATACATTGTGTGGTGTGATGTATAAATAGAATAGAAACTGTTAAAATATGCACATTCACTTCATTTAAAAAGGGCAGTGAGCAGAAAAAAGATCAATGCAAATTAATTAGTATCAACCGATTAACAAAAAGCTCTTTTGAGCTGGTGTTTCTGTCCAGGGGTAAACTGGGGCTCGCTTCTTCGGCACACCTGACAGGAGCTGCTGCACTTTCAGATCCCATTGAAATGGAAAACACATTGTGCACTACAGGATAAGAGCCTCCATTATAATTTCCAGCTCAATTACTGAGCTGTGCATTGAAGGGAAAAACAAACCGTTTCTAATTCTAGCACACAGAATGCATACTGGTGACCATGTACAAACCAAGTTCACGATCTTCTCCTGCAAGTTTATACAAAATAAATTAATAATGTTATAGACAAAGCATTTGAAATGTAGTGAAATGTATTGACCATTTCCTTCCAATCAGAAGTCAGTTTAGACCTTGGAAAGAAAGCTCACAAATTATTTATCCACTAGATCATTTAAATACAGCACTTGAGTTCTGAAACACACCTAAAAACAGTAAGCACCAAGGCCCTTCAGGATTCAAGTTTGCAATCTCTCCCTGAGTTTAAGGCATGTCTATTTTGGAGGTGTTATGTGGTACAATACTCAGTTTTCCCACAAGAGGAAGCAATGATCCACCTTTGATTGAGTGTCATCCCTGTTCCTGAGCTCCTGTTGACAGGGTCTGGGTATATCACCTCAAATTGAGCTCCCAGTGGATGGATTTTGAAGACTGTGAAAACACACAATTTTACTTCCAATAAAAAAAAAAAAAAACAAAACATAGAATCACATAACTGTTAATGAGACCCTCCAAATGGGCTCCTAGTGTCAAGGTAGTTGACATAATTTCTACTGGAACCCATTAAGGACAAAAGGCATGCTTTAATACTGACATATATTGACTTGCTGGGGAATTTGTAAGGCTTTATTGCTGTTTTTCCATGTTGAATGTATCCCCAGAGATAAATTAAGACGACAAGCTCTTCACTGGTCATAAATATGATACAACTCTTATACCAAGGTTGTTGTCTTCTGGAGATATGATGTGAACATTAATCTCACTTCTGTTAATTCCATGCGATTGTATCCATGGCCAGTTTTTTGATGTACAGCTAAGCACTTGAACTTCCAGAACAGAAGCTTTATTCATCTGGGAAAAGGAATTATATGTGATCTATTGCATGAACATCACTTGGCATATCCCCCATTTCCATAATGGTCTTTTTAAAAATGGAATGTAGTATGCTATTGGTGCCTCCCAGATAATCTTAAAAGCTTTTTTATTTGCCTACTGCTGCCCCATTCAATCTATGTAATCAGCTTATGGAAGTGGTAATGCTCACATAATCTATCTTCCCTAGCATTGTTCCAATGGGATGGGTGATGCTGATAGGGAATATCAGTCCGTTTCCCCTGTTGAATTTCCTTACCAATAGAATTATATATATTTTTTAAAGCAAAGAGAAGCACATTAATGTTATCAGCGATGCTTTGTGAGGAGGTTGCGAGAGCTTTGGTTGATTACGGGTTAATTAATTTATTCCGCATGGGTAGCTTTTCAGTGCATGCTCGGTGAAAGAACACCGTGAGTGAACAGCATCGTGCTCTGTGGGCTGAAGGGCCCTTGTTAGTGTGATGTTGATTGAGCCAGCTGGGATACAATCACCAGCGAGCAAGCAAGGAGCACATTCTCTGCGCTGAGAGACTGCCACTTGAGAAATGAATGTTAAATGAAGTTGTGGGAGACTAGTGATTCAGAACAACACATTAAATAGTCAGAAACGCAGTAATGCAGCTCCTGCTCAGCCATTACTTCTAAGAAATGACTTGATTTGTTTCAGGCAGAAGAGGACTTCTATTGTAATGAGCACGGCCTTGTTCCGTTAGCTTAGAGTTCAGGTGCATCTTGATTGTATCTTCCATGCAATTTGAATGCCATGCAAATGTGAAATTAGTCAAACAAATGCTACATTATACAGAGTAACTTCCTATAGATCAATGAGAGCAAAATCATTGCATCGTTGAACTTAATCAGCTTGATTATCAGTAGACACCCTGAAAATTCCACTGTTTGAGAGGTCAGATATAAATATGCATGGAATAACCTTTCACATTTCTGTGTGCTGTGGTTTTTAGTGTTTGTAAATTTTAACAATGTGTGAAATCATCACAGCAAGGTTTATTCTTATTCAAGTTCATAAGTCACAATCACGTGAAGTACCATGACTTTAACACATTGTATCTGGCCGTTTGCGCCCCAAGAAATCAAAAATACATGACTACAATGCCACCCAAACTATTTGCTCTTATTCAAAAAATCTGATTTTTCGGTTGCAAACGAAATGTTATATTCTCTGAAATTTAGAATAGAGTACTGTCCTTTGGATTTCATTTGAATGAAAATAAAATGAGACATCAAAGGTAGACGCTTGAAAAAAGGTCAGTTGCAGCCCACCCAAGGGCTGGGAGCACAATCACTCAGCTGTGTTCTGATGAGTCACCCATAATAGCTACACACTCAAATGGACAAGGCTCTGGCACTGAATATACCCACACATAGAGATCCTTATTTTAGATCCACATATTCAGAATTTTCCCTGCCTTGAGAGTGAACAGCATCACCTGGGTAAGACTGCTGACTGGTGTAATTGGCATCTCACCATTCTCACAAATGTAATTATTCTATGGGGGTGGGGGAGCATCAATTATTCCCCTTATCAACGACCATTATGGCTTTCAAGCGGAAACAGATATTTAAAGATTTCCAGACGAGTAGTGTGAAGTACACGTCAGTTCAGTGACCCATTTCAGGAAGTTTTCAGAAAGGGCGTACCTCATCTCTTTGGTGACTCGCCAAGAAGTTAAATGCTTTTGCTCTTTTGCCACTACTGCAGCTAGTGAGCATGTGTGAGCATGTGCATGTGTAGGCAAGGCTTGGAAAATAAAAAGTAATTAACTGAAGTCAGTCCAAGATTTGTCTTTTAATCTTAAGCCATTCACATTTAAAATTTTAGAGAGAAGTTGTGAACATTAAAACACACAAACTGGCCATTCAGCCAAACCATCCAGGCTTGCCTTTTTTCTGTATCTGAACAATGGAAAAACTTTTATTCCATAGTGCATTGTATTGCTCCCTTTATAAAGTTTAGAGACCCAGGTTTGAAAAAAAGAAAATGGAATTATCCTTTAAATCACCCAGCCCCAAATCTCCTGATACAGACACTATAGATATAAAGATATTTAAATGTTCCGATGCATGTTTGAGAAGTAGAGCCAGCCCTTTTCTAGCACTTTTATATCTTTGTTTATAATGTATAGTAAATGTGGTCTTATAAGGTCATGGTATACTTCGACAGATTAGATTTCCACCCTCTGATTAGATTTCAGATACATATGAATGATGAATGATAACTGTTGAATGTAGAAGTCCAAAATCATACTTGAGTACATACAGTATAATAATGCTGGCACGGAAGTGTTAAAATGGTGTGGCAGTACTGTCACCAGGGGGCAGCTGTATCTTACTGAGCTAAGAGAGAGAGGGACCGTTCGGCCAGCTATCACACTGTGTCAATGGCTGTTTAGGATGGAGGGAGAGTGCTTCTGCTGTAGAGGACTACTTTGCAGTGTGACTGATAAACTCATTCTATGAAACACTCCAGAGCACTGTTTGCCATTTCATATTTGTTTATTTATTTATTTATTTATTTATTACAGGATATGACTTTTGTGAGTTCTTATGTCTGTGCTTGTTTGTGCTATTCAGCAACAACGATGAGAGTTTAATTTCGCACCAATGGCAACCTAAGAAGAGAGGAATCTAAGGTGTGGAAAAAAAATTCTTAGTTACAAACCACCATCATGCACAATTAAAATATTCTGACCTGGATTGCATCATGTACACAACAGACCCACACCTTCTGTGCAAGTCAGGACTGAGTGTATCCAGCTGGAAAACATTTAAACCCAGTAGTGAGGTCCTTGCTGACTGTACCTTATCTAAAAGGTAACATAATATAATCATTAATTAAAAAGTACGGTGTGTGGAAATAAAATGTTGATTTTGTGATTTTTTATCTGTTGTAAGCCATCTGTAACATGACCAATATACTCTGATTAAGAATTTATAGCTAGGATCATGATTTATTCACAATAGTGAATACATCACTGGTTCTTCCTTACACCTGCGATCAACAGGGTGAATGTGGATAACGATGCTCATTTAGTAAAGAGCTTCCAATCAAAACATGAAAAGCATTTCGAGCAACGATACGCATACGAATACGCATATCACATGTGGACCACTGGAGATATATGGCATAGATATGAAGTGCCCACAAGGTTCCAAACCTGTACCTGTCACTGCAGAGACTACAGCTGTCTTTGATCAAGGATGTGCTTGATACAAGAGTGAGATATCTTGCCGAAGTTGTGTTTTGAAATACTAGGCAAAACAATTCACATTAAGCATCTGAATCCATTTCACAAAATCAAATTATGGTACACCCCTGCTGGAAGATACAAGGTACTGTCTAATCCCTGCACACAGTTCTGAGCAAGTAGTTCAAGGTTTTTCCTGGTGCAAATTTCACAAATCCAGTTGCTTTCTGATGAACAGAGGGGGATGCCACAGCGCAAATGGTTTAAAACTGGACTTACTTCAATTAAGTCTTTTTAAAGATTTGTTTCAATGAATCATGGAACATAAAAAAAGAAAAGAAAATGCTGCTCAGTTACATAGTTATATGACTGAATTAAATTCCAGACTTGATGTTGAACAGTAAATTATACCAGCACAAATCATCATGCTTTATTGGTCTTGTTGCTTATGATATAAATTTTTGTAAGATGCCCATTAATTTGAATCATAGTAATAAACCGAGCACTCATCTTGGTGAGTGTCATAAATATTTGGGCTTAAATAATATTTTTTATTATGCAAGACAGTGGCTCTACTCCTACCACAGAAGCCAGTGCCATCACCCTGACATGCTCAGATATGTTTTATTCAGCAAATTCATTGTCATTCTGATGCTGAAATGTCAGCACAGTATTGATCTGTCAAAGTCCTACAGGGCAGAAAATCATCCCAAAAGATAGCATTTTGCCACACAATATAGGACATTAACCAGCTGCACACAGTGGAAGGCTGCAGTGGCATAAGTTGGGTCATTTTTTATCAATTAATCTTTTAACAAAGAAAAATTTTATATTTATCTAACTGGAAAAAATACCTGTTAGAGACTTGAAGATCACCTATATTAATGCTTTATTTATTAATGCTTTATAAGTTTACTTGAAATAGAATGACTCTGGGCTTAGATGATAACTTCGCAACGAGAATTTCAACGAGACGTAAATTTTAAATAAAGAAATAAATTTTAACTGAATAAATCAGGTCTAATGTTAGTGGATATCCTGTTCATAGACTACGATCTCTACTGTACACGAAATGCACTACTTCCATACAGTCCTGATCCTGCGCATTGGCCACAGGTCTTTAAGAGTCCTTAAAACAATCACGTCAGAGTATTCCACAACAGTGATGTAACACTATGCGATGTGTTTCCAGCAGGGCTCCATGAGTTCTTTGGCCACGGATCAGATGGGTTTATAAAAGGGCCAAGGCTCAATCAGTCTGCGCCTCCCATTTGGTGTCTTCATATTGCCCCACACACATACACATACACACGCCCTCTCTCACTGTCTCTCTCTATCTCTCTGCGCTTCGTGCAGTAGCTGTTAACTCCACTGGGAAGCTCACAGCTCACGGGCAGATAGTCGCATCAGGAAACGCTCTAAACCGGGAAGAACGCCACGCAATTGCTTCTGACCGGAATACTACAGCTCACGAAACAAACGAAATACACATTTCAAGAAGGTAAGTGCTGGAGATGCTCATTTAGCAGAATGTCTGTCCGCGCGTGCTATAGAAAGTACAAGTTATAAGTTTGTAGAGCGTGTAGCGCTTGTGCTAGGAATTGGTTGGAATGTGTCTGAATTTTGAAAGAGTGTTAATTGTTAATACTCCTAATGAACCCCCATAAAGCGTATAATTTTCCAGTCAGTAATGCCAAGACATAAGTTGATGGGTTTTCCACAGTTAACGAACAGATAAACACGGGTGCCAACCAATAAATCGATATTCATGGTAGCATATAACATCAAGCTGTGGAATGCCATTTACTACTGTTTTATAATCTGAAGGCTATATCTAAATAATTTTTCAAATTTTCCGTCAAATTAAGTCAACCTAAAGCACGAAGAATGTTTTGGTATGCATTACTTCAGTGAAGAATATCATGTATTTCAAATTTGAATGTAGCCAACGCCTGCCCCATCCTTTTCTAGTAATTGTATATATTTTAATTTACCAGAAGATTGAGCATTACCTGTGAGCAGTCTGTCGTACTCTCAGTGCGATTAAAACGCAGCAGCGCATTCGTTTCAAATTTATTCAAGTGGCTTATGTTAATATCCTTTTGCGTGCATTTAAATTGACGTCTGTTCAACCCTATTTGCATGTGCTCATACCTAATAAAGAGCTTTGGAGGCATATTACTGAAACAAAATGCTGACATAGAATATAGTCTATCCGTAGCGGATCTAATGTTCCTTCTTTAAACCTTTAATGTAAGTATCAAACTGAGATTTAAAGCTCCATTAAAGCATTCGATGCATGGTTAAATACAGCCATTAAAGAATTAACCTGTGTGGGATTTCAGCGGAATAAAATGTATGTATGTGTGATCCATGTAAACCATTATGTAAGGGTCGCAACAACAGGTGCATATAATTTCTATTTTTGTAATTTTTGTACGTTTTCAATAAGGTTTTGTTGTTTGTGTGTGTGTGTGCTTGTATTTGTGTGTGTGTGTGTGTGCTTGTATTTGTGTGTGTGTGTGTGTGTGTGTGTGCGCGCGTGTGTGCTTCTGTGTACGAGCACGCTTGCATGAAAGTGTATGTGAGCTTGTATGGACAAGGTGAGCTGCATGTCCTCTGATGGAGGCTTCAATAATTCAGGAACAGTTTATTCCTTTTCAACAGCTTTGCCCTTCGTGCCACCCATTTAGCATTAATTCAAAAAAGCGCAGCACTGAAATCTGCCTTTGCAATACCACTATGGAATAATCTGAAAGCCAGACTGAGTTATTTATGAGGGCTATGCTCAGAAACATCCTCACTTTATTCTTCCCTATCAAAGGTGAGCTTTTCCCACACCTCTTCATTGATTGGCTTCGTGAGCCTTCGTGAGGCTATTTTGTAACTGTGTTCAACAAGGGCACTCCCCACAGTGCTCTCCAACCCTTGTCTTCAGTTGGGCAACAAACTCACACAGGTTACATTCAACGAAGTTATAGTTTTGCAAATCCCAACAGGTCACAAGGAGTTATAGTTTTGCAAATCCCAACAGGTCACAACAAACCGTACATTCGTAATCCTTGGCTGGAATCCAAAAGCAATTTAACAGTGTCTTGGTCTATAGATAAAATGTAGCTGCTCCTGTGTGTGGCTCCCTGTGTCTGACCTCTTCTTATCCCCCCTCTCTGTCTCAGTGTGTGGAGGCTCTCTCCTCTCCCAGCCTGAATATCCCCCCCCTGGAGAGCAGTAAGACTGTTCCGGTTCCTCAGTGCTGCTTAAACATCTCATTAGTTCCAATGATGGCCATTAAATTGCTCTTCTTAAATGGCTTGTGCTTGCTACTGCCATGAGGGTGCAGAGAGCCTGTCTTTTCTCTCTCTCTCCCTCTGGAGCATTAAAAACTACGCTTGCGACTAATAGAGATGTACATCTTCTCAAAGGGGGCAAGGAGAGAAAAAGAGAACAAGAGAACATTAATGCACTCAGTACTGATTTTTTTTACCAAACAAAATGCCAGTTGATGATAAATAAACGTTTGAAATTGAAAATATCATGATACCATCCCCTTTGCCTCCCCCCCCCCCCACCCGTTACCTCAATCTCAGGTGGATTAGTCAGTGTGGTGTTCTATCAGGAAGTGGTTGGCATATTGAAACTTGTCTGCTGATATCCTAGTCCAATACCTGGTTTGCTTAGAAACCTTGCATTCAGAAAGTGACCTCTCCTCTGTGCATTCAGTCCATTTTACATAATTCCGTATTGAGCTTCACTGACGAGTGGGACATAATCAACACGTGGATTCGTAATAGATATACCTTATATATACCGTTTTCATAGACATTAACATTAGTCGATGTACCAATGGCATATACCATCAGAAGAATGTCTTTTGAATACCCTACTGTGAGAAAATCTTCATGCGGGTACAAGCAGAGGAATGGTACAAAGCGCTATGGGTTCATTTTATGCTTTTATGTCCTCATCTGTGGCGGCAGGATGAGGATGGGACAGAGACGTCTCACTATCAAACCACTTTATCTGTGTCAGTTTTGGCCTCTACAAAGAAACAATCACCTTTTGACACTGCAGTAAAGCACTCAAACAATCAAAGGCATCACGTTTTAACTGCCTGTTTCCATAGCAACTTAGAGGAATAGTGCACATATAGTGAATAGTACAGTGTTCTAATGGAGTACAAGTTGGAAAACCTTTTGGACAATAGCGAGAGTAATCAAGCTGCCCACAGACTCCCGGCCAAAGCTCTTTCTGTGACAGCAGTTGTCTGTAATGGAAGTTTTCAAATGAGTATAATTAGGGAAGTGTCTAAAATATGATTTATGCCATACCTGTACTGTCTTCATGTCGTATAGCCTTACAGAAGACGGCGAAGCCCACTGCATACCTGATCTGCGTATATAATATAATCCAATCCATGCAGGCAATTCATCGCAATCCACTAGGTGGCAATGCTTTGGGATTCCACTCAAATGATAACCCCGATAAAGATTAAATTAATGAGCATGTTTATTTCAGCTACCTTTTTTATTTGTAAGTTTTGATTTCTTCTTAGTTTTGAAAGATGTTGAGCTCTATATGAAAAGTTCTGTTTTAATATTTCAGTTACTATGATGTGTGAAACTGATGGACCTCTTAACACTTGTGGTTAGAATGCTACAGATGAACAAATTCAATCATTTAACAGGTCTTTAGATATTTTCTCGTCATTTCGTTTTAAATTATAAAATGCTATTTTCTTGTCTAGAAAAGACTAGTGTTTACTAGGAGACCTGGAGATTTTTAAACAAATATTTCTCTTGTTTTATTTGTGAACAAATCACATTTTTAAGCTACTGCCACCCAATGAAATGTATGGCACTGCACCTCTCATTTGCATGCAGTAAAGGAATCTGGGTAATGAATTGTTTGGTCCTCGTCAAGCTTCAAGGCAGCCCTTGCTTTGCATGACCACATCACCCTAGATCCCTTTTTATGTGAAATTAACACATTCCGGAAGAATAAACCGGGTATAATTAATGTGCATGTGGGAATCCACAATGCCTACAGTTGTTTTAAGAACACATGCTCACTTTAAAACTCACTGAATTTTAATTGGCTGAAATCTGAAAAATGTTATTGTAGCCTTGGTTACCCTTGTTCAACATTTGTGTTGGATGTGTCTGGATTGGAAAAATGCTAAAGCAGCCAAAAATCTTAAAAACCAATTAAAATAAATAAAACTAATGTACTGACTTTCAGAATATTGCATTTCAGACTTAGCCTCTATTGTTAACATTTGACTACTACTTCTTGCAGAATACCAAAATCCCCATGAGCACACCAGCATACTCTAGGCAGTTGCTCTCAAGAAGACATGCTGCTTAGGTTGAGGTTCTTGATGTTTTGGAAACTGGCTTCACAATGCACTGTGTGAAATTTACATATGAGACTGTCTGGAAGCACACGACTAATAGTATAAAAAAAATGAATTTCCCTTTCAAAACACTTTTAAATTCAAGAATGGTGTGGAGAAATCATGGAAGGAATTGAAATGTTTGTTCAGGTGGTGCTAAATATGTGCTTTGGTTGTCAACAGCAAGATGAAACAGACACGAACTGACAGAGATCTAAGGATTATTTTTTCAAACCAAACCTTCTGTTCATTTTCTTCCTTTTTCAAGTTTCAGTTCATAACAGAATTTTGATTCAATACAATAAGACAATTAAAAGATAGTAAATAACATAACATAGCACCACTTGGAGATTTAGAAAGTAAGTACTATACACATGTTAATTTACCCAGTGTTTCAAAACACCAGAGGTGGAGTTTTTTAAGTACCATTCTAAGAATTGTAACTTTCCTGTCTGTTATACAGGAGAATTCATTATTTGTTACGTTGGATGTGTCTGTTCATTCCCTCAAAATATATAAATGTTTAATTATTTATTATAATATAGCTAAATTTGAGCCACTGTATTTAACCCCATGGTTTATGTGACACATAATTGCGAAGAGATTTGAATGGTATAAAAAACACATTGCAGCAAGTCAGGCTGACCTTTGCTGTACTAACCTATGCTCTGTTAACTCCTATCCCCCTGCCTGTTTTTAACTGAAATCCTTGCGATCTTAACTGTGTATTTTTCCTTACTTTGAGTTAGGAAAAGGTCTGGTCCTATGTATGCCAGTGCATATTTTATTTAGGTTAACACAGCCATTCCTAAATGAACTCCTTTCCTTCTCGCACCAGCAAAGGCACTTTGTGGAAGTGAATTTAAAACATTATGTTGATGCCTCTTGGAATTGTGGGAATACCACTTGTAATATCAACATTGATAGTAGAAAAAAGCAAGTATGCATCATGTGTTGAAAGTCTTTCCATCACTTTGACAGAACTTTTTTAGAACAGCATATTTCATAATCTAAGTGGACTGTTTTCCAATGTCTTGTTTATTTGAAACTGGGATTGTACCAAAGCACTTGTGCACTTGTTTAGTGTGTTCGGTCTTTAAAAATGTGTGTGATAATATTAAGGTCACAGATTCCAGCTGTTTTAAAATCTTTTTTATCATTTACAAATGTGCTCCATCGCTCAGGATAATAGTTTCACTGATGAATTCTCTTCATGAATGTTCCATCACTAGTTGACTTACATTCTGCAGGATGACAGAAGTGATGAACACTTGTGAGCCAGGCATGGAGGACTTTGGTGTGACCGCTGCCACAGGAAACCAAAGCATCTCCTTCCAGGTGAGTTTTTCTATTCGGTCTGTCTCAAAAGCGCGCGCACGCACGCACGCACACACACACACACACACACACACACACACACACACTCACGCACGCACACACACACACACACACACAAACACACTCACACATACATCTACACATGCACACACAGACATAAATTTCCAACCCTGCACTACTTGTTCAGAGAAAGTAAAAAAAATCACTACATACCTCAGTATAATATTTCAGTAAAAATACTGAAGACCCGTTGTCATTCCTTCCTTCCCTGCCAGTAGTTCTGTATGACTAGAACTGGATCGGTTTCTGACTGCTTTTTGATTACTTCCATCTGCATTTTCCCTCAATTCTTCTCTCTTGCACAGAAATTCACAGATTTTTGTTCATTATTTCACTGGGATTAATTTGATCTTATCTAAGGGGGCACAAAGCACATTTGTCATTTGAAAGGTCACATTTTTGTATAAAATTATCATAGCATATTATTATTTCATCAAGCACATGAAACCCCTTATATTGCCTTGGTGAATGGTGTCATATTCATCCTCAGAATAAATTAAACTTCTCATTTATTGCTCAGCACATCCTTTGCATTTGCTTCCATCAAGGGGATGCAGATGTCTACACCTTTCCATCTGGCAGACTCTTGAAAAGTCCAAATGTAGATTCCAACAGGGCACAGAGGTCTGTGTGCTACATGAGGCTAATATAAAAATGTTTTCTTGTTAAATACAGTTAATTTAATTTATGCTTTATTCAGTCTGGCGAAGATAGTACCTGTTGGCTATATTGATCACCTTGTTTGCTTGAGAGCTTTGAAAGCTCAGTCAGGCATTTGTCAGTAGAGTTATTGAGATGAGTGTGTTGCCTCCTATGTTCAGATCTTTCCGGACTCCCATGAGAGGTATCCCAAGCTGTCGAAGCGTCTGCCGTCCATCGTGGTGGAGCCCACAGAGAGCGGGGAGGTTGAGAGCGGGGAGCTCCGCTGGCCCCCCGATGACCTGAGCTCAACGGACATCCCTGGGGAGACCCCGCCCCCCAGCTGCAGCCAGGCTTCGTCCCCAAAACACAACCAGATGACAGGTACACGACGCCTCACCCAGAGCACAGAGGGGAACTGAGACAGATAGGAACTGGGCGATGCTGCTGTGCCCTTGACCAACGTTCCTCATTCGCAGATGTAACAGGAAAAAATAACCGTGTGGCAGGAGCTCCCGGGTGGCTTGGTGCTCGCCACAGCTGCAGGTTGAGCCTGAATGCTTAAATTTATATAGTTCAAGTCTGCCCAGTGGGAGTTTTTGGCATGGCCATACAATTGGCCTTGCCTTGTTGGGGCAGATAGGCTTGAGTCAACCAGGTTTGTTCTGTCTACCACTGCGTTAGTGTCCCTTGTAATCTTCAGGACACCAGTGGTCATTAATGAGATATGTGCCTCTCCTTTATTGACTAAAGAAAGCAAGGCAACGTTTCAACCCAACAGGGTCTTCATCAGGCAAATGCAAAATCCATTTGCCTGATGAAGACCCTGTTGGGTTGAAACGTTGCCTTGCTTTATTTAGTCAATAAAGTATTGGGAGCTGTAATCCAGTGTGCGGATATCCATTTTCTTTCAATCTTCACATGTACTTTTATCCTGCACCTGGCCAAATACTGGTTGGATGTGCACACAGCTACTCTACTGTGCATATGTGCCTCTCCTACAATCAGTCTTAGTTATCCTGTAGTATTCTGTGACTTGTAGCGTGGTGCATCACAGGTGAGTGTATTGGAGGAGGGCTTCAGCTGCAGTACACTCTTCTTGGAGGACATAACGGTGAAATTACAGCGTAGTACACGTGGGTTGAAATGAGGAACATACAGTAATTGTAAGAACCATAAACACTGAATAATGATTGCTTGATACTGTTTTAAATGCCAGTGTGCTGTTACTGAGCAATAATTGGCCAGTATGAGGACCACCTGCTTCTTTTGGAATTTTCTATGCTGTCAGACATCTGCGGGAGTTTCATCACCAACATTGCAGCTGAAAGATTGCTCTTTTGTGCTACAAATACTCTAGTCAAGTGATCTGGAAACTGTCAGACAGCACATACCACATGTTCAAATTATCTTTCAGAACAAGGTTACCGGTTCCTCCTTGGCTTCTGATATATTTTTGTCCTGTCAGATATATGTAACACACATTCATAACTGGTACTGAAAAGGCAGTACATTGCCCTGGCATTGGAAATGTAAATGCAGAGCATCTTGCATAGAGTGTTTAACTCTGAATCAAAACCCATTACCCTCCACAGTTCCATGGTGAGATAATAGCTTAGTTAAAGTGACTGAAAATAGTTAAAATAACCATAAATTATCACAGAGGGATGTATCCACTGCACATCCACCAAATGTCTATTCAATATAATTTCAATAACTATGATAACACATCTCAAGTCAGACATTAACTCCGTATTGAAAAAAAAAATGTTAGGATTGTACAGGCGTGGTCAGAACTGCTTCGCCACCCCACCTCCCCCTCACTTCTTCCCGAAACATACCATCCACAAGTAAACGAACATGCATGGCTAAAGTGGCTACATTTATCTATCGAGAATAGCAGAAGGCTTCAAGGCTGCAAGTGCAATCGGGCAAATACAGCTGTATATGTATGAGCCTAGAGAGGAGCCTCAACTGGCTGAACTGGGAACAGCCCCAGCACATTTCAGGAATTTGGCTAATCCAATAAGTCACTGGTTATCATTTTGAAAGCTGTCCTGTTTTGTGAAATGGCCACTGCACAAGTGAATATTCGCACTGAACATGCCAGTGTAACCATAGCTTTTGAAAAACGCCACACATTTTTTCTGAATTGCATAATTCTTAGGAAACTTCAAAAATGACATCATAACAGTGGAGTGAAGCACATCCATGCTGTATGGTAACAGCAACAGCACAGTTACCAGCAGCCAGTCGTGATGGATTTATGAGCTGCTATGGCTCTCCATAAGAAGGTATTTTTCCTCTGGCAGTGCGAGGAGATGGGATGTGAATGTCTTGAAACAGACTCTCCATCCCACTGCAGTCTGATTAATTTATCAGTCAGGAATGACATGTGTAGAGTGAAGGTGACAGACCAGCCACCAGTGCAGGAATATCTCTATGAAGAGTACAGACCATGGTCCTGGTGCAATGCCCCCCCTCCCACCTCTGTCCTAAATTGTGACATGGCCTGTCTGTCTCTCTTCCCCCAGATACGGAGCTGAGTCAGGACAGCGAGGACAGCCCGGAAGAGGGCGGGGCTGTGGGCGGGGACTCCAACTGATACGTATGGCCACCATCCCTCCAGCTTTCACTGTGAATGTCTCCAGACAGGCAGAAGCAAGGGAGAGAGCCCGGGGTGTGGTGGGACAGACCTCCATCCTGCTCCTGGCCCAGACCCCAGTGGGTAGATCCCTGTTCCTCTTGGTGGTGCACAGCTCTGTAAAACTGTCTTAAATAGCTCACTTGTGCCAAACTCTGGTGGTAGCTAGCTACAAATAGTTTGTATGAACATCTGGTTGTTGTTGGTTTTATTATTATTTAAATGCGTATGTCTAGAATCCATCTATTTGATACCCTTTTTCAGCTTTGTTTTTTTTTCAAAATTTCTTTGTTTATAGCCATTAATTGCTTTAATATATACACACAGATTTATATTCACAATCGTGTATGTTGTGTACACTGACATTTTTAAAACTATCTGCCTCTGATACTGATCTAGAATGCTCCAGGTGCTTCTCCTTTACCAACCTGCTTCTGGGGCGTAGAATATGTGTGTCGCCTTGTTTGCTCTCATTGTTGTGGTTTATTGCAGAATGCCTGCTGATTTCTGCCATTTAAAAAAACGTACCGCTCTGTATACATCAGATTTTTTAAAAAGCAGTATTTTAAAATATTTTACTTACTATTCATTTCAAACACATTCCAAAATATTAAGCACAAATCTATAATCAAATTCAGAAGAAAAAAAACTTTCTAAAATGTGTCATTCTTCCAATTGGCTTGAATATAGCATTGTGTTACACTGGACTGCAACAGAGTATGTAATTGTGTTGAAATGACAAGAACTGGAAGGTGTAAGCAGGGATTGAATAAGCTGTATATTCAATTATATTCATATAATATAGAGGGGTAGGCAGTATGTAACTTTGATTTGATATCGGTCCTTGCACAAGAGCAGTCTGTCTACTGCACGATATTTGCTTCCAGCTTTGCAACACACAAGCTTCTCATTTGCTGTAGCCGCTGCCATCTGTGGTCCTGCAGAGTTGCCTATGTCAGCCACACTTTGTGTCAGTATGCATTTGACCCACAAGTCTTTACTCCCGGATTGGAAATAGACTTTGCTCACTAAAGGCGTGTTATCTGTGCTGGCGAGTCTGAAAAGTGTGCCTTCTGTTCTTGGGTGTTGTTTAGCTTTGGAGAGACTTGGAGAGACAGAGGGCAATAGTAATAATGATAAAGACTAATATTAACCACATAAGTAATAACTTCTCTTTGTATTATAGCAAAGTACATGTGCATAATGTAATAATTCACTTAAGTCTTATTTGATATTGGATATAAATGCATTTTCTTTCTTTGTCACTGAATATATAAATTAGGATATTTTTGATTTGTATTAAAAAATATATATTACAGTGTCGACCAATATGAATTGTACAAACACCCTACTCAATATCTGTATATGTTGCTATAAAATGAGGATAAATTTATAATAAACTCTAGTGTTGAATAGAGTTGGTGGCGATGTAAGTTTATTTCTGCTTGTGGATTTATGGAAGTATGTGTTTTTCAAACCGAGTTCATGGGTGTGCGGACAGGATTGCGCTGACAGCGCTGTGTGCTTCTACGTGGAAGGCCTCCAGGTATGCTGCTCCACTCGGCAGACCCGCGAGACTTTTCTCTGGGGACACCCTGCAAGAGCGGCGCCGTCACAAGTCTCCAGCACTCGCGGGCACATGCCCCGGCGTCCCAATCAAACCTGACATTCGCAATTTTTAGATGAAAAGATTTATTTTTCTTTGAAAGCAGGCATGTTATTGCGTTTAGCTGCGGGCATGGCGCCCGTGATGAACACCGTGCCACGGTGGCAGGGCCACGGCAGCTGTCGCTAACGGGCTCCTGATGCCCGCGGATCTGCCCGTAGCGGGTGTGCATGCCAGGCACTGCAGTCCTGGGGGCGGGTCTCCTGAGTCCTCTCGTGGAGAGGTGCTGCATCTTTCCGTCCCTGAGGAGGAAGAGCAGCTGCTTGGCCTCCCTCCACTCTACCCTGCTCAAGCCTTTTTACTCTCGAAAGGTCAGATCCGGACGGTTCGCCCAGGCTGGGGGTTCTGCATGTCTTTTTGTCTTGCCTTGCCCCCCTTTCCTCATGACAGCCCTGTGAAAGCACTTTGCTGGAGGAAACAGGGTCACTCTTGGGAATTGACAGGCCAATGTGGTGCAGATGCAGGAGCAAAGAGATTGGACAGCTGATTCAGGAAATCCTTGAAATGTCAGATTTTTTCCCCCCTCCCAAGAAAAATAAGAAAGCTAACATGGCCTCGTAAGTGCTTTCTGCAACAACTGCACAAACCTACAAAAATAACTGAGAAACAGTAATCCAGATGGGAGTAGGTGTCTCCCTGGGGGTCTTTCAGAATCAAAGCCAGCTGACCCCATTCCACTTCTGCCTCTCTCTAGATAAAAGCAACAGACACAGGTGAGTCTCACTGATGTAAGAGTGGCCATGAATTATTCAGTTCAGCGGGACTCAAAGGTCACCCTCCTCTTCAGCTAGACACATGTGCGGGAAATATGAGGCAATCTTCTGGGCCCGAAAAAATAAATTACTATCTTGTGGAGGTGACAGCAACAGGCACAGGTGGCATCAGGCAGAATTCTCTGTTGTGCTGGCCTGTTTCGGCTTTTATTTGCAGTACATAAAAACCATTGGGCTAAAGGTGATTTTATTCAAAACATGTAAAGAAGATTTCTTGCATGAGAGGTTAAACATCCAAACAGAAATGTCACAGAAGACTAGCGCTCAACTGCAGCGCTGACTTTGAGCACCACAAGTTGATGCTGTAAGTCATTATATCAGAGATGACTGCATTAAATCCGTAAAGGCGTAGGCTTCAATCTCAAAAGCCACAAACTGTGCATTTCTTTTGCTATAATGCTGAAACATAGTTGTGCATGTTCTAACAATGCCACCCTTAGCTGGCCCTGCTGTCTCCTCTTGATGCAGAGTTGCAGTCTTAGTAAGGCAACAACACCACTAAGGCCAAAATAAGACTGTGGGACAGTTCAAGCTGTGGAAAAGGTGTGCTTTATTGCCCAGATATTTCCAGTTTATCAGCTAGTCAAACCTTTTAGCAGATTGAAGCAGGGATTTCATTAACCAATGCCATGTGATTAGCACGACCCCAATCCTGCTTAGCTGCCACTTGTTAGATAAGGCCTGGTGTAGCCATGGTGAAAAGTTACACTAAATGTCTTCCATAGCACGCACTGTGTACTGTTCTTTTTCATATTGAACTGTTTTTACAGTTACAGCATGTCTCCATTTCAGCAGCCATTATTATTTAAAGGATTTTTCTGCCATTACAAACTCTAAATTGTGAAGTCTCCACCGCGCTCCTTTTGTCCACAGAATAACCTTTCCAAATGCTTTAATCTTTTGACGTCACACTCCTGTACTGTCACCATGGCAATCACTTGTCATGCGGACATCACATCTATGATTTATGCTTTGTATATAAACCACTTGACCTAATTGAGCTGCTTTCATGATTTTCACTGCAATCATTATCATAAATATCATCATCATTATTATTACTATCAGGGATACAATTACAATTTCACATGTGTATTTTTTACCCTTTGATTTTTTTTCTCTCTCTCCATTTTCAAGTACAAAGACTACGCAAAATTATACAAGCACTTACAAACCTATTTATATAAAAGTGCCTTTTGATGGGGAGCCATTAGGTAAGGCACGTTAGGTTGGATGTTTTTCAGCTGTTAAAAGGGACTTTGTTTTTGCCGGAGCTACACCATGTACACCACTTTTATCTCTTCTCCCTGCTGGCTTCAAACAGGGCCTTTCAAAGGCCCGTCGTGATGTGGCATGGCAGACGTCCCTGCCTTCCCCTCCTTTCATGAGCGCCACCGTCTCCGATCAGATGTGTACGCCGCCGTTCCCAATTAATTACAGCCCCCCTCTCAATCAATAACCGCAAGCTGGCCCTAAATAAAAAGAACGGAACTGTCAGGTCTTCAATGGAAGCTAAGCGGGCTGCTCGCTTGCAAGGTCACACTTCTCAACCGCTGGCCCCATTACAATAGCAGAAAACCTGCAGGCGCTTGTGCTCGCCGTCTGTTTTGCTCTGAGGATGAATAAACAGAACAAGACCCACATCGCAGGTCCTCCACCCCAACGGCTCCCTCTCGGTTGACCCCAGACAGAGGGAAGAGTGGAGAACCGCGCGGGGAGAAACGGTGCAATGCGGGAGCTGGCAGGAGGCTGGGGCTCAAAACGAAATGGAGCCGATTCATTGACCCTTTGTCATGGCCTGCTGTTCAGGTGAGCTGGCTTATGTTGCCTTCCTGCTCCACCGGTGCCCCTTATGCCGAAACCGAGGGCCTCACAGGTGCGGACCGGGCCGGGCTGTCACAGGTTTAAGCTTCAGGCGGGTCATTAGCCGGCTATAAATAGGTGTCTGCAATGGCAGGACACAGCTGCCTATGCGCTGCCAGGGGTAGGGTGGGTTTAAGCCAGCCGGGGTTTCTCAGGTTACATTAGTTCCTCATAGCCATGCGCTAGGTGCCCACAGGCTATCAGTGAACGATGCACCTCTCCTCTGTCTGGCACAAGCTCTCCTGCAGTGTGGCCTGTAGCATCATCACTGGCTCAGCGTGAGTGCATTGGAGAGGTGCACATGCTTCAACTGTCGTATGCCTTGCAGATGGTTACCTTTCGAAGCACAAGTATTGATTCCAAATTTGAGAGAAAGGAATATGGGGCACACATAGTTGAATATGCCCAAAAAGTGGTTAAATGATTGGCAAAATGACACGTCCCAAAGCTTCTTACATTCATTTTGCAACTCCAGCCGCCCTCCACATGGCAAGTGTTGCTTGTAATATCTTGTGATTATCCTTCTATAGTTGTAAACCCATAAACCTTCTGAACATCCCCTCTGTCTGTTGTCCTCCGCTTTCTCCCTATCTGCATAAAAAATATTAAAGGAGGGAGAGAGATTGTCAGTTGTCCATCGAAAAAAAAAGGGAAATAGGAAAACTTGCTTTATAAATGATAATGATGATGTTGATGATGCAGAACTTGATGAAGTAAAACTTAATTTCATAATACTGCAATGCATTTTATGATATAATAAGACATTAATACACTAGTAGTCTTGCCAACATTTCTTTTGGACAGTTTTCCTTATTATCCTTTTTTTTCTTTTGCTTTTTTGCTGGCTGTGCAGTGTGGTTTTAATGCATTTGTACATATTTTATCAGCTCAGAGATGGCAAATGGCAGACAGCAGGGGGCAATATAGTGAGGTAGAAATACAATTGTTTGCTGTGGGAGGTGGTATCACAGGGGGTAACAGAGTATGGGAGTACTCTAGTGAAATGTTTCTTTAGATACAAGACAGCCACCTTAATCCCAGCTAGCTCACATTTTGTCAGCTAACATAATTAAATTCCACATTCAACAGGTTGAAAAGCTTTGTAAAAGGAAAGTCCAGATATTTGAATGGAATGAGACCTCTTGCAGATACAAATAATTCATGCACCTCTCAAAACATATTATGTTCCTTTCTCTAAGTCCATGCATAGACTACTTAATAAAACACAACCTTCTACTTCAATCATTTTCTGGGTTACTCAAGTGTATTCCTTGACTGATCTGCTTTTTCCAGTGATTCTATCATCTGTGACGGTTCTCTGCTGTGTAAGCCCCCCCCCCCCCCCCCCCCCCCCCCCACCCAATGCCCCACTCCCCTGAGATACCAACAAGAATGATGGTGATGGAAGTGATTGAACTACCATCACATTTAGACAAGAGAATAGGTAGAATGTTTGGAGGGAAACAAATTTGAATCTGTGTTCCTCAGAGACAGAGAAAAGTGTGCAATGAAAGGTTCCCCACAGTACTTTTCTGGAACTGTTGTGGCATTGCAGCAGAACCTTGATTTGCTCAAATTGAACCTTCCGTGCTGGGCACAGTGGGCAGTAAATGTCATTTCATTTTTAGCCATTTCAAGGACAAAAAGGCATGAAGTCATCACAGTGCGAAATTTCCCCATATTGTGATTGCATGGTTGTATTTTTTTTTTCCACTTGAAAAATTATGTACAGGAGAAATGGCAAAGCATTCGTGGGAAGTGCTGTTGCTGGTACAGACCACTATAGGACGCTTATGCATTCGATCATGCATGCAGGGTGTTCACCGAGCTCTAATGAAAGGGGACCGCTCTTCTCTTAGCCCAGCAACTGAGAATGATTGATTGCACTCATCCACTCCCAGAAAGCTCTATTTTTATCACAAAGCAAGAATTAATGACAATTGGGATTGTTTGTGAGAAGAAAGATTTACAGTAAACTTAATTCAGAAAAGACAAATGCCTTCACACGATCGTAAAAGACAATGTTGTTTTTTCATAATTTTTTCCCAGACAAGCCTCTTTGTGTGTTCTCTGTAGCCTTTGAAAAAGCCCCAGGGGTTTCTCCTGTGAGCTGCACAGACTCAGTCAGTGAAACCCAAAATCCCCATGGTGTGTAGAAGGAGACTTTAACCTTCTCTGTGACCCACCAGGGGAGGAGAGAGAAGGGCATAGGTGGGTCTATAGGAAAGGGCTCACAGGTAGCCCAGATGTATTGTCTCCCTCTGCCCATAGCCATGCATATTTTTACATAAATTATTTCCAAATATGATTCATGTTTACTTCAATTTTGTTCAATCCTATGATTTCTATAATGTGTTGTAGTTAAGTGGTCCTGTATTAAGGCATATTTACTATGGATGGGGTTGCACCTTAGCTAGGGCAGGGTAGAGCTTGCCTCTCTGGAAACAGGTGAAAGGGTAGTGGTGTCAAACGGTGAGGAGGTGGAGCCAAGAAGTGAGCGCATGAACGGATGCCATCACGGAGAAGAATGATCTTTACCACCCCCGTCCCTTTGGGTTTGAGTTCTAAGGTTCACAGTGTAATTAACTAAGTGTCTAAATGAACTCAGCCTCTTAAAAAAACATTAAACAACAAATTGGCTGATGCTGGCATGACCATAGGGAGCTGGCCCAGTGTTTATCCCAGGTGGGGGCCTGTTCACCTTTCCTCCATGCTGCACTCTAAACATTAGAATCGGACATATTGACATTCACTTTTTTGCATGCATTAGCTTAGGTTATTGACAGAGATCGACAGAGATAGCAGTACTTTCCATAGACAAACGTGGCTTAGGTAGATTCTTACTACTATTCTAACAAGCTTGGTATTTGTTCTTCTTTCAGGTCTCCATTGGAAAAATATGTTTTTGTCCAATTTACATTGTTCCTCAATTTGAATCATGCAGTTGCATACTCAAGGTAGCAGGCTTCAAACCATGGACCAAAACTTAAGGGTTACCTGAGTGGGAGGATGAGAAGGGGGTGGGGGGGGGGGTGGGGGGGTTCAGCATTGAATTTGCTTCTCCGGTCCCCAGGTGAGTGCTACGGTCAGGTGGGGTTGAGGGTGACGGTGTGGGTAGAGGGTGCGTTAGGGTCAGGGGTTGAGAGAGTGACGCTGAGTGTGGGATTCTCAGGTGTCCCGGTCAAACTCTTTCCAGCACCAGGGAAAACAGAGCTGCTGTTACACCGCCATGCATCTTTAAAGAGGCAGCGTAGTCCTCCCAACCTGGCCCTCGCCTGCCCCATTTAAACAGGCCTTTCAGCATTGCTGCTTCCTGGGCTGGCTCACGTTACCACACCTCCAGGTGAGGTTGGCCCAGGTGTGAGTTACGAGGCCCTGCTGATTACCAATGCCCAGGAGATGCAGACACCAGGTGGCACATCACCAGCTTTCCTTGGCATTTGTCTTATTTTCCTGAGAATGCTCCAAACTCATGGACTCAATACACTGTCTTACCAAATATTGTTTTCCTCTGAGTTTCTGCAGCTGTTTTGTGTCTCAGTTGTTCATTTAAAAGGAAATTAACTGACATATTTATTTCTCGCAATCTCTCCCCAGATTTTGCACATAGAGTACGCATCCTTCTGTTCCTGATGATAATAAATGCAGAGCTGACAGAAGCCATCTCTGTCTGTGAAAGAAATGCTGTCACATACAGACCGCACAGGTCAGCCATTCATTACCGCAGGTCATGATTCCTTTCAAAGCATTGTGTGTGTATAGATTGGACTCAGCTCACGAACGCAAGTGCAAACACGCATACACACGCACACACACACACACACACATATGCAGGCAAACATGCACACACACAGATTGTCAATAGAAATACTCATAATCATACTCGTATATGCAATATATTCATCGTCCAGTGGACCATTCAGACCATTAAAATATACATACACCAGAGAGCATAAAGTGTGCTACCATCGCAGTTCCCGCGGTTCAAATCTGGTCCTGGGGGGGGAGGGAAATTTCTGCCTGCCCTGCAGCTCATCGGAGGCACAGTTTTCACCCGCTGGGACCATAAAGCACACGCTGAGTCAAAGTTCAAACAGCACTCCTGCCATCTTCCAGCTGTCTCACTGAAATCGTGGCTGATATTTTGGGGGTGGAAATGTCATGCTGTGCTGTTTTCTGCACCTCCTGTGCCCAGCGGAGTAGGACCCCAGCCGGCTACACCACTCTCAGAGAAGGCGTGCGGTTTTCCGCCCCACGATGCGATGAGTCTTCGGAAAACTATCGTACAGTGTTCAAAAACTTTCCCCAGAGTTAAATTTGTTACTTTTCCAGATGGTCATCAAAACAGTGGGTTGCCTCGCATGGCTAATGAGGATAATTCCAATGTCAAATGGTTTGCCATGTTTGTTCTTTCTTTCCATAATGACTCCGCATTGGGTTCCTGTTAGTGTTAGCATCAGGTGCACACGCAGTGCAGATTTATATAGAAGAATAATCACCACACACAAAGCACTGAGTGCTTGCTCGGGTTGTTAATGCCAAGGATCTCCCATCTTTTTTCTCAAGAAGGAGAGTGGGCATTCTAAACTCTGAGTAGCTTTTTCACTTTATTCAGTCAGGGGGAAAGCAGAGAGGATTACAGATAGAGATGGTATCACAACACAGACAGTATTGTGGTGGGGAATTGAACCCTTGGCCACCCAGTGTATTCATATATAGGTTGGCCTCCCCGTGGGCCATGTGACACTGTTTCCGCTGATGTCACATACAGTACAGTGTGTTAGTGTATATATTGCATATAATGCCTTCTATATTCCATTCACATGTACCCTGCATACGCAATTTCAAACCTTGTGGATTTTCAGCATCTGATCTCAGATGTTTTTCTAACTTTGCTGCCTACCTTGATAGTTTCTTTTTCAGGGTTGCTTTGGGGGGTGGGGGAGGGGTGGAGTTGCAGTTCTGAGACCTCATATTCCTCTCAGGGTCTATCTTGTCACAACTATGCTGATGCCAAGCAACTCAATTTTTCTTTCCCTAACTCTGACACACTGGTTTCAGTACACATTTCAGTTTGCCTCTCAAGGTAGGAGGCAAACCAGCCTGTGAAGCTCAGCTTGGCTGAAATGGAATGGTACAGTATGCTTCCCAGTCAAGCTTCCCCTGCTTGACTTTTCACTCATCCTGGACCGTACCTTGTGGTGACCTCTTCATCTGCGCAGAATCTAGGAGTGGTGCTGGACAACCTCCCTGAGAAAATCATAGTGGTATATCAGATGTGCGGTTTCTTCCTTTACAGCGTTTGGATGCTCTCATCACCACCTACTCAACCTCTCCATTCTGAAACTTCTATGAGCCTGGACTTTCCCCCGGGTCACTTCCTCTGCCACATCTCCTGTCTGTCCTGGCCCCCCAGTGTTGGAAAGATTTTTCTACTGCACCTGGGACAACAGAATCCTTTTCTTCTGGCATGGACTGAAGACCACCTCTTCAGCCTGCCTCTTGGCTCCCCTGACCCTCTTTAGCTATCCTCTTTGTTTTCTTTTTGTGTACAGTACTAATTGTCATTTGGTTTGGTTACATTTACATGATTTGATAAATCATTCTGGATAAGAGTGTGCACTAATTGATGGTAATATAATGCAATGTAATGAAAATCTGGTTCTGCTGCTCACTGACTGTAATGCCTGTAAGAGAAGGGGCAGGGGTGATAGGCTCAGCTCCAAAGTTCTGAGCAGAGACAGATAGTATAGTAACTGAGTTTTGTGAATAGAGATTAAACATGGTGAAAGGAAGTACTGAGGGGAGTTCTGAAGAATGACCCTGGAGAAATAACAGTGCAACTGTTGCAACTGATGCCAGGTCCATAACTCACATAATGCCCCAGAGGGTGCGTGACATCACTGGGCCCCAGAAGCAGAGCCAGACAGGCGTTAACTGAGCCCATGAGTCTGAGAGCCCTGGAGTTGCCCTCGCTAAGAGCCACAGTCCACAGGCAGATGGGACGGAAGCGGGGACATTCAGTGAGGACATATTGGAGGGGGGCAGGGCAGACCCTCAGTTAGCAACTTACCAACACAGTACGGAGAGGAAGAAGAGCTCAGGACTCAGGATTTATCATCACCAAAAGTACCAGATACCAGAACCAGAATCATACTGCTATAACAGTACTAAGACACTGCACACACACATACACACAGACACAGACACAGACACATGCACACATGCATGCATATGCACACGTGCGAGCACACACATACATACACAACAAACAGCTTTATAATCATGCTTTGTAGTCACTTCTCTCCAAGGTGGCGGCCAATTGCCAGCCCATGTAATTCCACCTGCATGTTCCAGTCCGGCTCGGGCAGATCGCCAGTGAGCAGCACACGGAGTGGAACATGTCAAAGGTGGCAATTACGCAGAGCCACCAACAGGCACAGCAGCGCACAGGAGCATCTAAAGACTGTAATCAACACTCGTCGGGATCGAACCCCTACCTGAGGCGAGGCTGGCCCCATTACAGAGTCACGACTATGTTGCTGCTGACATCATTCTCCATCCACACCTGGATTAATGCTGCTGGAAACAACGCTGCTGTCAGTGACCTCAGGCCGCTGAGCCAATCACACGCACAGGAAATAGCTGCATTTGTTTTCACTGTGAGTCAAAATAAATGCCAAGATTCAATGGTCAGAAGTTCAGTGTTCTTTTTAAAACTAATTTCTTTCATTTGGCGACTTTTAAATGTTAGGGAAATGTACCTTGACATGCATAAATGTCACAGATCAAATGTCTGACCTACCCACTTCTAAAGAGAAGCTGAGAGAGATGGATAGTGGACTTGTATCAGTGAAGTATCCAGGCCCAGTGCAGAGACACCACTGTTGTAGACGTAGAGGAGATCAACACATCAGACCAGATGAACTGAACAGTGAAAAGTTGAGTGTTAGCACTAGCAGTGTATGTGTACTTTAAGAGCCAAGGCACAGACAGGCCAATATATCTGAGTGGCTTAATCTCAGTAACAGATGCCCAGATGGTGCCATGTATCGCATGCAGGTTCATAGAAGCTACAGAGCCATTCGGGATAATGAAATACCTGCCTGCATTGGGGACGATTTGCCTCTGCCTGAGGCGTATCGATCTCCAATATCGCATCAACACACAGTGGCTTGTGATAAATGAGATGAGCTTCACCATGATGGGAAGCTCAGGGAGGTGTAAGAGAGGGAGAAAAAGATCTAGGCCGGGGTGTTCCCTATGCAACCCACAACACCTGTGACTGGTGCACTGTAGTATAAGTCCATGAGGAGACTGGGGTGGAGAAGAGGGAAGTAAATTATGCCCGTGTGAAGGTCCCAAGAGTAACTACCTGTCCTATTAGGGGTCCGTGGAATAGCTGATATGGACTTGTAGAGGAAGCAGAGAGACCTGAGATTTTCAAGACCATTCACAACACAGTGATTGGTTCTCTCTAGACTATGTGAAAAATAACAAGCTTAGAAGGGATAAATGGTCTGTTCTCCTTCTCAAACAGTTGTGTATATGTGGGCTTGTGTGTCTCTGTCAGTCTGTTTGATGTTTGAGGCACAGCTATCTAGCAGAAAAGAAACCATATTGATTGCTGTGCCCCATATTCTTGCTATAAGCCACTGACTCTGATTAGCACAAATGCAAATGACGAAGTAAGGTTGTGATGTGAGAATTACTGGGTTCTAAGTGACTTTTTTGTCAAAAAATGGTTATATACAAATAAATGTTGTGTTCATTATTCTTTAAATGTGTGGTGTTAAAAGATGCCAAAAGTTTAAAATCTGGGTGTAATTTCAGTTTTTGTTCCAGTGATAAACCCAGTGAACTGCCAAGATCTTTCAAGAAATTGCAGACAGAACCATGCATTTCTCTGCTCTTGAGATCTCCATTTACATCAGCACATATGCATAATTGTGTCTCTGGACTTTCCAGAAAAAAAGTATTTCCCCCCACAAACACTCACAAAAAGCATAACCGTACACTTGATGGAAAAAGGACAAAGCAAACAGCTTCTCGTCAGCACAAAACCAATTCAAATCTCATGCCCCCAAAGAAACCACAGAATCCCAATGAAATCCTCTTTTTCTGTAATACTCAAAAACTCTTGTGTTTTGACTAGAAGAGGAGCTGAATCTAGTCAGGACTATTACAGCCTGCACTGCTTGCCACTTAGAATCACGGCACCTGCCATTTGCGCTGTACCTGAGGGTGGGGGGCGGGGGGGGAGGGGGGGGGGGAGAGTGTGGGAAGCAGTGCGCAGTGGGTTCTACTCAGCAGCAGCACACCGTCAGGCTGCCCTGTGTCATACTCCGGAGGGGCAGAGAGGTGGGGGATGGGAGGGGGGTGGTTATTTTAGGACCACAGAGCACTGGCCCCCTGCATGACAGTTCCCTCTGTCAGTGTGAACAACCCCAATTAGCCTTTGGGTGGCAAGAAGAAAGGCTTGACAAAACACAATTACTTTAAAGAGTCTGTCCCCTCAAAGTGGTGGAAAATGCTTATACGGTGACTACTATCGTTTGTTATGTTGTTGATATTTTCTGAGCTTTTTGAGCACACAGTTAAACAGATCTGAATCTATGAAATATTACTGCACTAGAGTATATATTCACATGGCCAATCTGAGGAGACAAGCACTTTGAACAAATACCAAAAGGTGCTGTTCCTGCTAACAAGGGTCCTTTTCAAATCGCATTGTTGACTTGTTTAACAGCCGGTAAACAGCTGGATTGACTTGAGTGATTGGTTGCTGACTGTTGTGTGGACTCCTTACTGCTCATAGCAGCTTGGCCTTATTCAGTTTATAGACTGTTTCTGGGAAAAGCCAACTCCAATTTTTTTTTTTTTCATACACACCTTTTTTTACGTGGATTAAGCCATCAAGATTGATCTTTCTACTGTTTGCCAGTGGAGGTCACTGACCCTGGCTGGATTCGTGGCCTTGTGTCTAAATTGCTTCTCCTTCTCATACTGTATGTCTTGTGAAGTCAAGTGCATTCCACAAACCTTTCATGACAATCTGGGGAGAGTGCAGCTCACCTCAATTACCTCTGAGCAGTGTGAAGAGAGAGAGAGAGAGAGAGGCAGGCAGGGAGAGGAAATTATACACCAAGATGGTCCCAGTTTTTGATGCCAATTTCCCATGATTCTCCTGCGCTGAGTGATCTGAAAATTGAGCTTCTGAGTTGGAGAATACGGCGTGATGCAATCACTCTGACAGGAGACACACGCGGGCGCGCAGCACACTGACACAAAGTGGAACTCACAGCCTCGTTCTCTCTGCGTGGGGAGTTCAGTGTGAAAGCACAGGGACCCCTGCAGGCAACTTCCCCCTGCAGTGACTCCTCTGACAGGTGGAGGTGAACCGTTCTTCGCACAAGCTGTGGAAATGGAAGTTTTAATGCTCCTTGCAGCTCTGCGAGGAAATAGAAATGTACTGTCCCCCCCCCCCCCCCCGTCTCTTGTGCAGAAGAGAATGTTTTTGTTGCATCTGTAGGGGGTGGGACAGGATAGGATGGGGAGGGGTTTGGGGGGGGGGGGGGGGGGGGGTTGAGGTGGACTCAGGGCGGCTGGGCGTTTTGGTGTTTGGACGGTGCCCTGTCCTCATTTTGCATTGTTATCTCTTTGGAGCAGTTAGCAGGCTTGCCACACTTCGTCTGGGCTTTGTCATAGAGAGGGGCACCGTGACAAGGCCTGTTTTTTCCTCCGGGCACAGCACTGAGCTGCCCTTATGCAAATCGGCTGATTTCCATACGCCTGGATCACGCAGGGAGAACAGTGTCGGGTTATCAAGAGTCTGTCAGTGCCAAGACTGTGAATGCTGTCAAAATACACAAGCCACACATTCATTATTTCTGCAGGTAGTTTTCAATGTTATTGCTGCTCAAGTGAAGGCCATTCACAGATTCTGTATGCCTTAGACCACAGGCACAGCCAAACAAGCCCGTCTACCGCAATGTCTCACCAAACATCACTGGATTCTGGGTGGGTTCTTCATCCTGCATGTGTAAAATTGTAGAGCATGTGGCAATCCAACATTCACAATTGTGAAAGTGGTTAAAAGAATCATTAGAGCTTGTCTTACGTAAGACTGGATTGCTGAAAAGTCTTTTCTCACAAAGGAATGTAAAGTATCTTTCCTCCCATTTCAAAACGTTGACAGTAAATCATTTGCATTTTCTGCATATAATTCAGTTGTGAAAAACCAATGAAAGTAGATCACTGAAAGTTTGTGAAAGTACAGCACCGTGTAAAAAATAAATGAACTCTTACAATACTTGTTAGTATTTGTTAAGAGCAAAAAACACTGAGGTTAAATTGAATAGAAACGTTTGTTCCCTCAGTCAGCTGATGATAAATGAGTCCTGAGTTGCCAAATGGCAATGACAGGAACTATGACATTTTCGGAAGTGTGCCCTTTCAAAAACAAACTACAAACACTTTTTCATTTGTATTTTCTGCGAAAGACAAATGAAAAGAGAGAATGAGAGAGAGAGACAGTCAGAGAGAAAGAGTGATAGAGAGAGAGAGAGAGAGAGAGAGCAGAGAGGCAGAGAGAGAGAGAGAGCAGAGAGGCAAAACAGACTGCAAAAGACTTGGGAGGTTTCATGCGAGGCAGATTAAAATTCATACATTCTAATCAGCCGTTATATTTAACCTCATCACCTGGGACCAGTAGAGATCCTGCAGGCACTTCATCACTGTCAGTGCGCCTCTCCTACCGGCAACTAGCCGCTGGGAGAAACCCCGGCACCTCCGTGCGTCCAGATGTCGACACCAACCCATTAGTTTTTACCAAGGGGTTATCATCACACTCCCCATTCTACTGGCATTTTATTTGCGCTCCAGTGCCTCAGCGAATTAGACAGAACTGAAAGAGACCTCATAGGAACTAATGGGTTTTCATGGCTGATTTGGCCGTCTCTGAAGTGCAGCGATCCTTGGACGCAGACTTTCTATTCCTATGTGTTCCTGCATCGACTGACCGCCCCCCCTCCCCCCACTCCCCCACCCACACACCCCAAATCCCACTCGTCTGAACTACCAGCAGTGGCCTTGTATCTAATCTGCTGGTGCAAATAACACACATTTCACACAGGAGCTGGGTCCACACAATAGCTGGGCAATGAAAGGAAAGTAATTTTTCCCCCAGATATTTTTGACAATGGGAAACTAATTAAAATAAAAAGGAACTGCATACAGATGTCCACTGAATCTCTCTCGGTCATAATTATTCTGGCAAGTGTGATGCTTCAGTACCCTTTAGTAAGGTGAGTCAGTTAGCATTAAACTGTATTTGAAGTGTTTGTCAGTAAATATATGGCATTTCCTTATATTTATCAGCCTCTTCCAGGTTACTCTATAAAGCATCTGGGGGAAATTAAATTGTTTGAAATTAAACACCTGGGACGCAACGAAAATGTTGAATATTATTGTAATTGTTTAACCAACAGAAAACGTATATTGTGCATTTACTCTGGATCAGAACAAAACCTTACGCTCCCATTATTAACGGCATTGTCTGTGCAGAAAGTAAACAAAGTGCACTGCAAATTATGGAGCATTATATATACTGCAACTTCATTCATTTGAGGAACAGATCATTTGGTTATGTAAACCCAATAAAAACAAATGCAACTTCCCCATTCCGCGTTTGATGTTGAAGTTTTTCCTCACATCAAAACTGATACAAAAAGGGGAATTTAAATGGGGAATTAACCGACTATGTTCAGTACTGCATTATGTACACTCCACAGGCAAAAACCTGAAAAAAACGTGGGCCTGCGCTGTTCCTTCACTGACATATTATTTATGTCCTGCACAGCTCGAGTATTGACACCTGAGCAGCAGCTACACCGAGCTCCCAAACATTCCAGCCCTCCACAGCCCATAGGAAGTCATCAGATGTCTCCTGCTGCTCATGCAAATCTCCCAGCGGCCATTTTCATAACTGACAGCCACTGCCAGGAACCTTCCCTGGGTGGAGGAGCAGCAGGCTTGGCTGTCCACGTGCTCAGTTCTTGTCTCCTGGGCACAGCGCACATTCCACCTCACACATTTCCACCACAGACTCAAAAAACAATAACGGCATGTTTTGAGAAGGGCAAGCACCACCTCCCCACACTTTTACCAGAGGACGACAAAAACATGCAGCCAAACCTTAAAATAGTGAGACATTTTGAGTTTTTTTCTTTTTTTTTACACAGCAGGCCTGCCAATCAACATTGTGGAAAGCCTGAATAGCAAGACTCTCAAAGTTACAGGCCTCCTCACTCATTAAATCCCCATATAGGCTACGCCCCTTGGGCAGCAAATGGGAGATTGAACCTTGTGTGTCTGGCAATCAACTACGTTTAATCCCATGGACATCTGGACCAGTGTCAGCAGGGAGAGCATACATAAAGCCCGTATGAGTAACAAGACCAGCAATAACAACAACAGAACCAAGCCAAGATCACTACTGGCTGCAAATTCTCCCTCTTGTCCTCTGCATGAGATCGGTAATATCATGAAGCATGCTCCTCCCAAGCCCTCCCCCAACCCCCCCACCAGTCCTCCCCCTGCCATGCGCTGCCTGCAGAGATCGTCCCTGCATCTGCTGAAATGTCATGCGATCCAGGGAGGGCTTTCGCCTCTGACAGTCGGTCTCTGCAGTAAACACCACCGTAGCTGCCTCTGCCATGATGCCTTAATCACCAGCTCTGCCCTCTTATGTCATCTTCAGCTGTGGCTGTGTCATGATCTGCCGCTAAAGGGCCCTTTTGTGTAGAATATGTTGCATGGATGTGAAAGAAATGCATTAGGGAAAATGCTTGCTTCAAAATAAAAAAGTAATAAAATAATAATAATAATAATAATAATAATAATAATAATAATTCATGCTTTTTTGTAGACAAATTCAATCATTCTGATGGAGCAACTGCTTACCATTGGGTGTTTATTTTTAATAAATGTGGGCCTCAGTAAAATAGGAAATGTTGGTGAAAGTTCAAAACTTGCTTGCTTAATATTGGGCTTCCCCAGTAGAGGTTTCTTTGAAATGTAGTTCTCACAGGAATGATTTCATAATTGAAGTGACACAGATTTTTATTGCAGAATAACTGAGGGGTGATTAAAATATGGTATGACAGTTTCACATACAGCTGGGAACTTGCCTGAATCATGAAAATGATCCATATCTTAACAAGCCCAAGACTGTTACATGTGGTTATATTATACTGAGCCATAAAGCTCAACAGCAATGTATGAACCCGATGCATAAAGGATATACTTTGTCTTAAATATGAAAAACAATTCAAAGCAAAGTCTCAGCATTCCAGTAGTGGGGTGATGGTGACATCAATGCCTGAACTATAAAAAGGAGGGGTGAAGAGGGAGAAAACATTGTTGCTTGTCCCTTGGTATTTGTCAGAGGCCCAGAATAAAAGGATTCATTTGAAAATTGATGGAAATGCCAAGTATTATTTCTCAGAAAATATATATTTTTGAGCAATCACAAAGGTTTTTTTCCTCTCAATATTCTGTGATGGTTCTCGTCAAATGCATAATCACACTCAAAATATTCAGCCTGGACTCTTTGATTGTCTCACTGACACGGCCCTCTTCCAGCTCAGACTTCTGTGAAACATTTTTCTTTTTCTTCCTTTTCTGCATTGACATCATGTGATAATCTTGAGGGCAGCCAATCAGATTTCAGCACCAGATCTCATTGCTCCCTGAGGTTCTGTGTATCTTTTATTTAAAATTTGCTGAGCTCCTTGTCAACACCAATTTAGATTGCTATTTTTATTGCACATCAAATAGATAAGACTATTGCTTGTTACAAGCGTATTAAACATGCAACTGTTTTTGAGCAACAAATACAGTATGGTTTAGGGACACAGGTTAATAATCCTTCAAATAATTTAAAGACTGCAAATGACTGATATGTCTATTTCTTTGATCTAAAGGTGCAGTATGTAAGTTCGGAGAAATGAGCAAGAGAGAGCTATATTTTGAAGAAATAAAAGTGTTCCACCTCTTAACTCTCCCTCCCGCTCTCCAAACACATGTTGTCTGTCGTCTGAGTACTGACAAGAGGGTTGAAAAGTAAAGTAAGGACTATGCAGCGCATCATGCCTCATTCACGGGTAGAGGTAGAAAATAGAACACATAACACCGTCATAATGGACATAAAGAATGAACATAGGGATAGTTTTTATTTACAGCTATGGGCTAGTGACTTATTATTGCATAATGCAAGTTATACATCTCAAGATTTCAGAGCCCGGGCCAGTCAGAGACTGGATTTTTCTTTTTGAGTTTATAATATAATTATATCTGTCGGGATGTGAATAATATTTAAACAAATATGAAAAGCATTCTAAAAAAAGAAACCTACATACTGCACCTTCAGTAAGTAAAGTATTGTCCATTACTTTATGCTTTACAATACCTACTGTAACATTTGTCACAGGAAAACAAATCTGCTGGTTGATTAAATGCCAACAGTGTGTTAGCTTTATTCAGCCAGCACATTAGCCAACACAACATCTGACAAATGCATGCTCATCAGTTGAAGCACAAATTTTTTAGCAACACCATTTGTGAATAGCTATTTTATTTTACCTGCTGTATCTTTTTTTACATGCCATACAATGCAAAATGGATTAAACTGCAACATCTTTACAGGAGTGCATCTTTACACGCAATGGAAAATGCTACATTTAAGTTGTCATTGTGTGTCAGAGTGAACAATTTTCAGTCCAGACAGAATTATGTCCTTCGGGGCTCTGGTCAGTATGTCATAACTTGTTACCATTCAACACTGTAGGGGTGTTTTGATGCAAAAAAACAAGATCATCTCAGGTGCAACTCCCTTTAGACCAGCAGCCTGACAGACCAGGACAGAGGGCATTTGAGAGTCCTTCCGAGGGCTTCCCTGTACAATTCTGTGGATGACGGGCGTAAAAGCTGGGAGCTATCCAGGCTATCTTCGACTATTCTTTATAGATACTGACCAAAAGGGCCTAATGACCATTAGCAGGTGACTCCTGGTCCTCAGAGGAAATGGGAGGAGTAGCAAGGTGCAGGTGTTGTGAGGCTGGTAATGCTGGATCAGTGGACTCTGGTTAATTGCAATCTCTGCAGAGTTTCATGACGTTATTTCCCTCCCAAAGGCTTAGACTCAGTGACTTCATGCTTCTGGGTGGATAACGCACATGCTGATTCACTAGTGGCAATGGAGGGTGGGGATACGCTTGTAACATTGTTATTTGCTGACTGAAAATGACAGCACTGGAGGGTTGATTTTATTTTTTGAGTATACTGTGTATTTGATACATAAAATGCCACACAATGCCCTATTTATTCCCAGCAATAACTTCATTGTAGTGAAAAGGAACAGCGCGAAACCAGCACACATAAAATTACACAGTTAAATCTGGCCTAACGAATTCTGCTAATTAACTACCTATGCAAGAGAATGCGTGATAGAGTCTGCAGAGCTGAGTGCATGGATGATAAATTATTTATCCATATTAAGCTCACCTTGCTTTATGATTTCCGTTGCCCTCATTACTGAGTTTAGTTGTGGTTATATAGTCGATGCACGGTACAGTTACTTTGTTCACATTGTTCCATGAAGTTACTGCAAACTCTTTTAGCTATTAAAAATGAATGTGTTTACTCCATCTTGAATGTCCTTTTTTTTCAGAATTTTATTTGGTAAATGTGATATTTGAAAGTTACTGTAGGTATTACTATAAGTATATTTATTACTAAGTTCAGGTGACTAAATCAAATGCTTGTTTAAAAAAAAAACAATTAGTGGGAGCTACTGGGAAGCTTGTCCTGTTCAGGAATTCTTGTAATGCACTGTTTGATATCGTATCGAGATAGTGCCAGTGGTGACTGTGGACGATGCACAGCTGGCTTCAGTGTTGCCCAGGAACAGGAGAGTTAATTTCCAGGAGGGGATTTAACATCCCATCAGGCACCAGTGACCCCTGCTGGTCACTTGACAGCCCATACCAGTCTTTTTCTTACTCATGACTGTACAAGCCTGTTTTGTGACCTGTGGAGTGAGAAGAACCAGCAGCAAGCATTGCATGCTATAGAGGAGAGCACATGTTTTTCTGGACCCACCTGAACTGATGACAGTTGTGGCAAAAATAGCTAATGACTATGAACTGGCATTCCAAACTGGGATAAGAAGCACACTTTTCTGAAAAACAAACAAACAAAAAAACAAACAAGAAAACTATGCAAAGTATGCACTGACAATCATACAAAACAAATAAAAATATTTTGCTAAAATAAAATTATCACAATCAAAAAGTTAATATTATTCTGTATGTAAATAGTAAACCTACAGGATATGACCCACTGTATCATTACAAATGTTAAGAAAGCAAGGCATTAGTATGACCTAGCAGTTCAAGGGCTTATGCTTGCAACCAGATGTTTGAAGGCATCTATCCTAGCTGGGGATATGAATTCCTTATTTGTAGATAGTCAATTCAATATGAGTCATTTATCTGCTAAAGTAAAGGAGAAAGAGTTAAGACCAGCTGCAACTCCTCTTTTAGTTCAAATGCAAAGAGGTTCCAATATATTTACATAGAGTGCACAAGCTGAGAAAAGAGCAACAAAACACTACACGTTCAGACACACATGCACTTATATTACTACACAGTAGTACGCATATAGAAAGGGTTGACACAGGAAAACTATGGTCTGTTAGTTTATTAATTGCTTATTCATGACACCAACCTTTACACATGGCTCATATTTAGTTATTCATGCCGGGAGAAAAGTCACCTTTGGTGATGTCAAGAAGCCATGCTGTTGCATAACGTTGAGAGGAGCAAATGGAAAAGGTTGCGAGTCCCAGAGAAATGTCTTCTGTTGTTGCACTGCCAAGCACCCCGGGCGGTCAGCTGGGCAGATTGCCCTGTTGGCAAGGCCTGGGGGGTCACTGGGTGACTACTTACACAAGCACACATACAGAAGAATAAAAACTAAATCATGGTTCTAATTTGGAATGAGAGACCTATCTGGCTCCTGGTTGGCGTGTCGTGATAACCTTGCTTGCTCTCTCTTTCCTTTTCTCTCACACTTTCTCAGCAGGCATGAAGCGGTGCAGACTGATGAAGGGGGATAGGGTATCTGTGAGGACACACGCCCGTGCCTCATTACTGCACTGCTGGAGCTGATAGCAGCCCTCGCGCTGGCCTCACGCCCCAGAGTAGCCCCCTGACACCTCCCCGCTCACGTCCAGCCCTCCTCCACACCCCCGGCCCTAATTAGGACGAGCGCGATGCACAGCCCGGCGCTCGGCCCCCCGCTGCTCTGCGCCGTAATGAAGGGGCAGCACGGGAGCATCGGACGCGTAATCACGCGTGACTGAGGGACGCGGTAAACACGCCCTCCCCCCTACGGGATTCTCTGGACGAGACACTTGATTACGGCTGAAATCAGCATCGTGGAGATCTAAGGAGACACTGCTTTTATTGAGCTTCGGCAAATGTTTTTGCTTGCAAGCAGCTTAAGAGTGGCCTAACTGCTGTAGATGGATTCTAAGTGATTCCAAACCATTCCTTGCCACTGTCCTGAAAGTAATCAGTATTTGTTAAAAATAAATTGTTGTAACATATAGGCTTGTGCTCACATGCGTTCGTTTAATATTTTTACGTGTTTTGGACTGTGGTTATAATAACGATGTGCAATGTAATATTTGATTTACACACCACCGGGTTTACATAGCTTACTTGGTTTGCATTCAATGAATATAAACAAATCAAATGACTCCTAATCACATTTTAATCAATCACTGCTGTGGTAATTGTCATGTTATATAGTGAAAGTAAATTTCTGAAATTACCAGATCAGATAAATTACAGTGAGCAGCGTACAGACCTCAGAGCTGCTCATAAGAGCAAAACCTTTCTTGTGTCTCCATCTAGTGGCCAACTGGCATAAACGCATATAAGTCATGCCAATAGTGAAGGTGCAAACTAAGAACACTCTCATGATTAAAGTTTTTAATACTGTTATTTTGGACAAATAGACTTATTATAAGATTGTTTCAGAAACAGAGGTTCATATTTCCCTTCTTGTTGGTCTCAGAGCCTGTGTTGAGTATATGGATGAAAAGGTTTTTTAAGGCAAATTTTTTTTAATTACATAAATATGCCAGGTAATAGATGGTCTTAAATGCAAATTCATATCACTTCAGGGGGATGATTATGAGAAAAACCAAATACAAAATATTAAACTAATAGTTATATGAATCCATGGTACCAAACACAGCAAGCGCATTTGCTCTGCAACACAGTTGATAAAATGTATATATATGTAAATGCACAACAGCATTGAAATATTAGTCATCAATTGTTTTTGTGTCATTAGTAAATTCATTTTTCATCCCTCAGAGATCAGTCAATTGCAGGGATTTAGCCCTGTAATTATCGTACTGCTCATAAACTCAATACACTCACATTCTTGCCGAAAGGGTTAAGGCTCACAACCACACAAAGACATCAATTTCAGTTTGATTGAATCACGGACATCACACAAGTTTGATGCCATGGAATATGTGTGCTCCCTGTAAATGATCAAAAGCAGAATAATTTCTCTCTCAGCATGCAGTCTTGAAGAACTTTCACAAACTCACAGCAAAGCCTCAAAACCATTTACTTTGTTTTTTTTTTCTTTACTTTCTTCTTCACTTGATAATCTTACATGCATGTCTTAAATAGTATTGCATCATGTTACATTTGCAGATGGTTCCATCTTACAGACAGTAAGCTCCTTGTTACATTCTTATGAATTTATTACCCACTGGTTAAGATTTTGTCAATAGGCGGATAAAAGTCAAATATTGAAAAGCAATATTCCCTGGCACAACTGATTGCATTCACATGAAATTAGGCCATTCACATCCTCTATAGTGCCATTTATGTGAACCGTAAATGCTGTCTTTACTATCAGGTGTATCATCTAGTTTGTGATGTGAACATATGAACAATGCAGGGAATAGTGTATTGTCTACTGACTTTTGTGAGGGGCGTGGCTGCCTATAAGCATTGTCTAACTACAGGCTCATTAGAAAGTTTCCATAACAACAGCTGAACACAATAGCAAAGGTTGAGATTGTCACACTCTCTTTGTAGACAAGCTAACAGAATAATTAATGATTAACTTCCCCCTGAAAACCATAGCTTCAAGGTGATCTTGAATGATCTCGCACCTTGTTGCACTGTTTTTGCACGGACCTGGGAAAGTGTTCTCTGTTTTTAGATTTCATGTTTGTCTTTCTCACCTCTTTGAGTCTGGCTTTAAAAATAAGTCATGTGGCTTTCTATACAATGAAAAAGCATTGTGAATGTGAAAGTGAAAGTGGAAGTAAATCACGTAAATGCTCACGTAGATTAAGCCTTTTCCTGAGACGTACCTGCGAAAGGTGAGTAGAAACTTTGATGGCAATTAAATACACTTATAGGTAAACAATTTATATATCAAAATAAATGATAGATATGCAAGATATATATTGTATATTGCAAGCAGTTGTTTTGTAAATGTTTGTTTCATATTGTAAACATTGCATGATTGAAGATTGCCCTGTTTTGAAAAGCTTATGTTTGTTGCTTGGCTGGCAAGGGCAAATGAAGTACATAAAAACAGACATGGTGAAACATGTAAATTTGAATGAAAGTTGAACAGAACCTCATTCAGTCATTCAATCTGGGAAGCTACAGTCATAAAGGCAACAGTATAACTGAGTTCCTAATTTGGTTAACACATGGTTCTTAAAAGTGATATGAGAATCAAGGAATTAAAACTTCCTGCTTCAGTAGAACTTTCAGGTTAGACAATGTCGTCAGGTAAAAAAAGATTGATGTTTTTCAAGACCTTCCATGACGGGTGAATTTGCTGCGATTTTATGCTTATGGTGTGGCAACGGGTTGTGCGATAAAAAATTATTAACCCTACTTCCATATTTATTAAATCTAAAAAGTGATTTTTTGTTTCTTTTGATAATGAGGCCCACAGGTAGTGAGATTAAAGTAATCAGGTGCTAAAGCTGGTATGGGTAGGCTGCTATTGTGGAAGTTTAATATGAGTGTATGTTTTTGCTTAAATATAACTTGAAAGTGAAAAGTGAAAGAGAAAACACCGCCCTTTAAATGAACTTTAGATGAACTACGCCATACGTGACTAGAAGTGTATAAATGCCTGTTTTGTTTTTTTTTACAATTGTTAACCACAACTGCTCTTTTGAAGTGGCACTCTTGTTTTCTACCATCTCTATTTTCAACATTTTACATAAAAGATCACATGCATTTTACTAAGCCAAAACCCAGCCTGACCCAAAAAAAACAAACAAAAAAAGACAATACCAAGGTCGACTTGCACAGGAGGCTCAGACTGCACACACACATTTGGCACAAGGAGGAGAGAGAGAGAGGAGGGCAGAAATGCCACAAGATTGAATAAACACACACCCATGCCCTGAATAAAACAGAATGCTTTACATTAAATCATCCACATGTCCTATATTAATTGTATCATTGTTTGTCTGTTTTGTGCTTATTTAAAACTGATCAATTTTCCTTTTGGTTTAAATGATTCGAGCAGTTTCAGCTGGGGTTAACTGATTGTACCAAAAGCAAACAATTGGATTTTACTTTCAGGCTAATGTTCTTAAAGTTTGCCAGGTGTAATTTCTGAGTTTTCTGACTTTGTTTTTGCTGTTGTAAATTACAGTATAACGCTGTGTATTTGCTGTGTAAGTTACAGCAGCAAGTCATTTGGTGATTAAATTACATACATTTTAACAAACAGAGAAAATCTGAGTTTTGACTCAAAAGATAGCACAATGGACAGTGCTCAAATATAAAATGCAAGTTAAATATGCACTGACAGACTTTTCTTTTGCTGTGCTGCCTGCGCCCAACCGAACCTCAATCAATTATCATAAATTCTAGGCCCAAAACAAACCCAAACGTCGGGTCGGGTTCAGGTCCTGATGGGCTCGGGCTGAGAGGTACGAGAAAGAGTTTATATTCCCCCTCTCCCTCCAGAGATGTTTTGCTCTCCTAAGTGCAGAGATATCTCCATGCATGCATGCATGTAATAATGAAGCCTTACAGCCACAAACAGAAAGTGGTGATTTTCACAGCAATTGCTTGGTGCTATGATGACCCACAACGTGAAAATACTTTGGTGGGCTCTCGTGATACCCCACTTGTCAACTATGCAGTCATAGTGGCCACTTTTCCCTATTGTGACTGCCTCCTGATGTGGGACTGCCTCATGATGTGGTGAAAGATACAACACATAAGGAGAGATGAGAGATTTAGCATGAAAGGACCTTGTAAGTGGTGATGTAAAAATCCCCCTGAGCTGAGATGATGTAAAACAAGAGAGTCACAGACATTCCAATAGTAGTTGTGGTTAGGTCAGGCGGATCAAACACGGACGTTTTGTTTCTGTTATTCGTAAAAACACATACACATGTCTCTACTCACGTACGCCATCGTTCATGTAAAAACGATGTTTTTTGGTCTTCTTCTTACTCTTTTCACTGTTGTACAGTTTGCAAACGCACACAGTCGTATTAAACTTTCACACTATAAAGACACACCCTTCCACTAGTCTCCCACAGTAAATGCCATGTTTTCAGTAAATAAAGCTTTTTTGCTGACATTTGCTAGCGCAACCAGAGAGGGGATGCAGTATCCTCGCAGTGCTCGGCCTTTCACTACAGGGCTCCTCACCAGTTTTCTGCTCTTGCTCTCTGCTAACAGTGGTAATTGGAACCAGTCGGGGTCTACATGGCGGAGAAAGGACAAGGCGACAGCGAGGAGGCCCAGCCTAAGGGATCAGAGGGGACCACCCCCACTCTTGAGAAAACGGAGAATGGGAACGCACAGCCAGACAGCCCAGTGAAAAAGGAGAAGAAACTGGGGATGATGAAATCCTTCAGGGAAAGCATAAGGAGGGTGGGAGAGAAAAGCCCCCTGTCTCCAAACATCAGCGGGTCAAAGGACAAACTTGGCCCAGACTTTAGAATGGATGGGAATAATCCTGAAATAGGGGCACATGCACCTGTTTCCCCAAGTAAGTTTCCCTTTCAGAACTTCCCTGCCAAATGCCTGTAATGAAATCAGTCTATTCACAAGGCTATCACTCAACTGTTTCCCAAGGTCATTGTAAGCCAGAGGGACACTAGCAATGACAGACTAGAGTAACAGGTCTTCAGCAACACTGTATAATTGTAGTTACGTGGGCTGTAACAATGACTTCTTTCTGTTATGTGCTGAAGTAGTTTGAAGGAGTTTGTTTTTACTGAATACTAAAAAATGTGTTTTCAGCATTCTCTCATTCCTTTAATAATTATGCTTGAGGGGGAGAGCACAGACTGGAATGGGGAGCTGGCTCATAAACTAGGAGTGTACCTAATTAGCAACTGAAAACCTGAATCGAATAACGCGCTGATTACACAGGTTCACAGTCTGTAATAGTACAATAATTTCAATTACAATTACAATTACAATTGTTTCTGAATGTGTATATTTCTCAGAGGAAATACAGTCCACAATAATGGATGAAAGGTTTTTTTTTCAAACCTGACAGGCCTCAGAATACAATGAGATGAGAGTCATTTTCATAGTGAACACACAGACGATAGGACTTTGTTCAGCAAATCTGCACACTTTGCTGGAGGCTTTCAGCCCGCTTTTCTTGTGAACTTGTGCATTACAGGTCTGAGCATTGGATCTCCAGTCTCACCAGCATGGGCCACAGGTGGGCTCTTCAAAAAGGAGGGGGAGAGTGCCGACGACTCACCGGTGGGCCATAAAACTGCAAGTCACTCCAGAACGCAATCAGGTAGGTAGTGCACCAGAAGGGCTGTTGTTTCTTTTCAGGCCTGTCTGTACCTATTCTAAAACAGTAACATACTCTGCTTTTAATGGTTGTGCTATTATTATATAACTAGCGACTTGTGGTATAAAATAAAAAAATCTTTTGTTTCGGATACTTCTCATTGGCTATCCTGTGCAACTTGGACCACTTTACCGACATACTCACAGATTCCTCAGCAATAATGGGAGACAGTCTTCTGAAGATGGGGGCGTCCCTTAGGCACAGTTTTCGCTTTGGGAACAAGAAGGATAAGGCTTCCAAACAGGGCCAGCTGCAGCCTGTCACTGAGGCCCTGAGTGAGAAGAAACTGGAGGGCCTGAAGGTGGAGGTGGAGGAGGCATACCAACTTCCAGAGATCCCCCACACACCACTCTCAGGTGGGTCCTTAGCTTAGTGGTCTTACCTGCCTGTCTCACACACCTGCACACATACATGTGCTTGCGCACACTCAAACACATAGGCAGACAAGGTAAAATGTTTATCCTTTTATGGATCTTTGTGGATACAAAAGCATCTCTTCCTTAGCTGAAAATGCTGCATTGTTTTAGCAACAGCTTGCCAGAGACAGATATCTGCTTTGGCGCTTCTAGTAAATAGAATGCTTGCCCTTAGTATTATACTGGTCACATGCAGAGAAAAGCCTTGAGTGACTCTCAGCTGTGTTCTTTCAGTAATGCAGATAAACAAACTGATCGAGATGGAGGTGCTGGAGGAGGCTCATCTGAACCTGCTCTCCCTGCGGGAGGAGCTGAGGAGAGACCAAGAGGGGTGCGGTGAGGATCAGACCCCCATGGAACAGGCTAAAAAGGAGAAAGACCTGAGCCTCCTGTATACTGCCCTGAGGGAAAAGGTGAAGGACATTGTGAGGGACTCCAACAAGCTGCCATCCCGAAACAAGGAGCTGCTGGTGCACGTGGCCCGAATCATCCAGGAAGAGGAGAAGAGGGAGGAGGACCCTGGCGGCATGATTAAGGGCTGGAGGGACATCTGGAGGGCTGCGGTGCAGGAGGGGGTGCAGGCTAAAATTGGGAGTGTGCACCTGGACAGCAGGGAGCTAAACAGTTCATGGCTTGCTGTTCACTTGGGCTTGCTAGGCAAAGCCATTGTAGAAGACCTGGAGAATGTGATAAATGAACTGAAGGACTCCTATCCTCCCAGTTTCAATGTTTTCCCCACCTATGTGAGCTGCTACCACCATGCCATAGGCCAGCACATAAAAAGAATCATGCAGCACAATTTGGACTCAAAAGACTGCTATGCTGTATTGGACTGGATCATCAATCGCTATGAGAGGTAAGCTTCCTTCCAAAGAGTCTCCCTGTAAGAGGAACAGGGCAAACGTTCATATGTCAAACACAGCAAAGTGTGTTTAACTGCAGGGTTGCACCTTCTGTGCACCAACCATTTAATTATATTTTTAATTTACATTAATTTACATGAATCCAAGGACTGCAAGTCGTTGAATGAAAAGTGGGGCAGGTTCAGAAGAGTTAAAAAGGTTTATTCATGAGGCACAAATATGTTGAAGAAGCAGACCCCCAGTGGATGAACAAAGCCATGTGGGAGGGTTTGAGAGGAAAAAAAAAGTGTACTGCAAGAGGTATAAAAACTACAGCAGTAATAAGGATGAATATTGTAATATGTGTGCTAAAGTTACAAAAAGTACAGGAAGCCAAGTGGCTCTTTTAAAAGTAAATTGTCCAAGATGCAAAAAGTAATCCTAAATGTTTCTTTCAGTACTGTAGTAGGAAAAGAAAAGTGAAGGAGGGTAACAGGTACAGCAGGAATGAAGAAGGAGCATTGTTTTATAAGAATGAAGATATTCCTGATGCCTTACATAGTTATTTTGTAAAAAGGTTTTACTACAGAAGAGATTACTGATAGACTAGACCAGATATTCAGTACTCAGAATGTCTACCAGATATTGAGATAGAGGATGAAGAAGTTCTGGATAAATTACATAAACTAAAGACAAATAAGGCAGCAGGACCTGAAGGCATATACCCAAGGGTACTCAAAGAATTAGGTGAGATCATCTTTAAACCACTGGCAGGTATTTTTAGACAACCTGTAGAAACTGGAGAAATAGATAAGGCCTGGAAGCAAGGTAATATAATACCAATATATAAGAAAGTAGGCCGTACTGATCCAGAAAACTACAGGTCTGTCAGTTTAACTTGCATCACATGTAAAATACTAGAATCTATCATTAGAGACAAATTAGAAGTGTTTATAGTGACAATAACAACATTCAAAGGGGTAGCCAGCATGGTTTGTGCAAGGGAATGTCATGCCTGACAAACCTTCTGGTATTCTTTGAAGAAGCAACCATGTGTTTTGATTACAACAAGGCTTAGGATATTATATACTTAGATTTCAAAAATGTATTTGATAAGGTATTACATGAGAGACTTGTCAACAAAATGAAGAAAGTAGGAATTAGAGGACATATTTAAGAGTGGGTTTGGCATTGGCTACTAGGTAGAACACAAAGAGTAGTAGTAGGAGGTATATTATCTGAGCAGGGAACTGTGGGAAGCGGACACCCACAAGGATTGGTGCTCGGACCACTATTTTTCCTCATTTATACCAATGACCTTGACAGGAACATGTCATTGAATGTACATTAGTCAAATTTTCAGATGATACAAACTGGGAGGCCCAGCTAATAGTTGGGAATCTACCAAATCGAATCCAAGAAGATTTAAATAAAATCCAGAAGTGGGTGGAAACTTGGCAAATGCAAATCAATGTAGCCATATTTAAAGTTTTGCACGTGGGAAATAAAAACATGGGCAGGATTACTTTATTGAAGGAACAAAACTGGAATGTGCTCAATTTGAAAAAGACTTGGGGGTAATGGCTGATCAAAGCCTTTCAGGTTCTAGGCACTGTGCTGTAGCAGTTTAAAAAAGGCCAACAAGATGCTGCGATTTATAGCCAAAAGTATTGAGTATAAATCCAAGGGAGTTACACTTATTATCTTACACAATTAATTTATTAGATCACACTTGGAGTATTGTGGGCAATTCAGGGGACCATACAACAAGAAAGATACAGAGGCTCTGGAAAAGGTTCAAAGAAGAGCAACCATATTGCTTCCTGGTATGGAGGATACTGTACCGGCTACAAGGAAAGAATTAAGATGTTTAATATCTTCAAGCTTAGTAGACTTAGGGGTGATTTGATTGAGGCTTTCAAATTCATAAAGGGGATCAACAAAGTGAACCACAAGAGATTCTTTAGGTTGTGTTCTATTGGTAGAACAAGGGGAAATTAATGAAAATTAGCAAAAGGTTAATTCCATACAAACATTAGGAATAATTTTGCACTCAGACAGTGGTCGCATGTGTGGAATAGCCTGCCAGGTCATGTAGTACAGGCAGAAACTCTGGGGACTTTCAAGACCAGGCTTAATACGGTGTTAGATAATGTCCAGGCTGTAGGTAATTAGAACACTGGGTGCAATATAGTCAGGAAAATGGTGAGAATTGTTGGACTGAATGGCCTGTTCTCATCTTTTTGTTATGTTGTGTCACGTTATGTTATGTTATGTTATGTTATGTCACGTTATGTTATGTCATGTTATGTAATGCTATGTTATGTTATGTGTTAAGAAAAGTATTTTCTGTGTATCCAGGTTCTCTCCAGTGAATTAACTGTTCATAGAAAATGTATCTTTTAACACAAGGCCATGAGACAGGCAAGGACAACTCCATGGTCATATGCTTAAAACTGCAATTTCACTGAATTAAATGTAATTGCAGGAAGAGGCTGTGATTAAATGGCTTCCTGTGGTTCACAGTGAGAAGATCATGGGCAGTCCCACCCTGCAGCCAGATATGAGAACAGAGGACAAGGCTCTCTCTTTTGAGGATGGCTTCCTGGACCAGATCAAAACAACCTACTGTGACCATTTACAGGTGAGACACATGGATCCTGGTGTATGAGACATTGGATTGATTTGGTATTTGGAGTTCTGGATGGGGCAGCTCAGTGGTGCAGTGGATAGCACTGTTGCCTCACAGCAAGAAGGTCCCTGTTTTGAATCCAATCCTTTCTGTGTGAAGTTCTCCCAATGTCCAAGTGGGTTTCCTCCGGCTTCCTCCCATGGTCCAAATACATGCAGGTTAGGCTAATCTGAGGGTCTAGACATCCTGCTGGTATGAGTGCGTGAGCCCAATGCATGCTGGGATAGGCTTCAGCCCCTCCCATGACCTTGACCATGAATAAGCAGGAGAGATAATGAATGGATGGAGTTCTGGATATGAAATCTGCACATTTGCAAATAAAGACAAATTACATTTTCAGTACCGGGACAAATCAGAAAAGAAATATGTGAAGTAGCCTCTGACCACTTGTTCTTTCTGTTTTCAAGCACCTGGGGATGGATTAAACCTAGTGTTGCCATATGTTTTTCAGGATGACTTGAGAACTTCTCTGGTGAACGCAATTAGTATGCAATCTGATGAAATGTGGAAAGAGAGAAAAATGCCTGACTTAGAAGGAGACTTCTATCATTCTGAAATGCACATGGATATCATGACGGTACTGTAGTTCAATGAATGTGTTAATTTCTCTTTTTATATTTTTCTCTTCCCTATGGAGGGAAACAAATCCTTCATTTTAAATTCAAAAGACTTCTATCGACACACAAATGCTCAAAAAGTGTGATTTCTTGTTTCTTAGGTAATCAAGAGCTTTATAGTAAATTCTGGTAGAATTGGCACAGACCTGGAGAAGAAAGTTGTGAGTGTCTGTTCTATGGAGCTAAAAGAATTTCCACAAAGGTAAAGTTGTGCTCTTGAACAATGGCTTGAACAGGGGATCTCAACCTTACTCTTGGCCACCCCCCTTTGTATGCTGGCATGTCCTCCAGGGAATATCTAAATTAAATAAGGTTGTTGAAGACAAGTGTTGTTACGTATTTAGGTGCTCAAACATATTTTAATACAATGCTGAGTTGAGGACAGAGATTGGGAACACATGGTTTATGGTATTGTTATAAATAAACAAATAAATAAATTAAATTTCTCACAGATAAACACTTACACACAGCCCACTTCAAGGGCTTTAAAAAAAGAATATATTTTAATATAATACATAGTGTATGTACACTGAAGAAAAACCTCTTATTACTTGGAGGGCATTAGAAAATAATGTTACAGTATGGGCAATAGATCCAAATCCAATCCAAAATGACAGGCACAAGATACAGCAAAGAACAAACTGATTTTGATGTTTTTATTCAGTGAGATTGAAACTTGTTAAGCAAGTCCTGGGCAAACAAACAAAGCATTTAGTCAATGTTCTGATGAAATACTGTCACCACTTTACACACTGGCAGCTGAGGGCAGGCAAAATAAATAAAGGTTCCCTTCATTATGAAAATGCCAGTTAAATATATTTAATGAATTTACTGAATTCTGGGTATGTGCTAGTACGGGGATATAATTCTCTACAGTTCTTTTGTATACTCTATATACACTGATCCTTTTTCCCAAATGGTAAGCACATGCTCCAATGCTAGCAGTAACATGATGATAAAAGAGAAAGAGATTAAAAGAGGTAGACATATCCATATATTTTTATACCATATCTCCCCCCCCCCCCCCCCCCCCCCCCCCCCCCCCCCCCCCCCCCCCCTCTATCTATCTATCTATCTATCTCTATCTCTCTCCATCTTACAGCTTTGAGAGGGAGTACAATCAATGGAGTGACACCCTGACAGATCTATCACTAAAAGCCACATATCAGATCACTTACATCAACAGCTTCACAATCCTGAGGTGGGTCTTTCACACAATGTGTTCAATTAAATACATGGAAATGGCACAAGTTATATATTAAAGGGTTGCAGATGCAGATCTTTCAAATGAGGATCAGCTGCATATTTTCACTGTGAAACCACCTAAACCATATTGTCTGTATTGTGTAGACTTGAATCTGCTTGATTTCTCAGAAGTCACATTGCTTTCACATGCTACCACAAGCTTGTGGAAAGCAAAAGTACCTGAAATTACCTCACCGTGACATCGCCTATAAAGATTTCTTTCTATTAAATGCATGACAGGCTATTGACAAAATTGGGCAAACCTGACAGGTGTGTAACTGAAAGAGAAGTTTCACAACTTTCTCCTTCCCCATTTTTGGCCCTGCAGGGAGCAGATGGAGGCGTACAGAGAGAGCTGTCCGCTGCAGGTTGAGGGCTTGGGGAAAGAGATGAAGGCTGTGGTAAACAGACTCGGTCAGTCCTTGCTGGAGCAGTTTAAAACTGAGATCAGAGTGAGTGGGAGATGACTTTTTTATTGTCTGATGTTTCCTATTGTCACTAACCATTCCAGTGGAAGAACAGAATTATTTCTTCCACAGAAGGACATCTTTTCTCTTCATCCCCAGACTTATTTCTTCGAATGAGTTATATAAGCAAGTATATAGTTAACTTCCCTTTGATACCCTTTATTATATGTGCAGACTATCTGCGTGGTACATTTGCAAAGATGTGCTATCATTGTTCTTTTTCCATGAGAGGGGGAAAATGTGACTCATTTTGGATCCGTGACAACAAGGTTTTGCAATTATTTGCCAGTGCTAGATCACTGAGAGCTAACTTGAAGATAACTGTGATATTTTGCTGCAACACAATGCCTTGGGTTGAATTCAAAGTAATTTAAAAATTCATCCTTAAGATTTGAATCATTATTGTGAGAGATCACATTTCTCATTTGGCTGCATGTGAATTTTCTTTTCAAGAGGCACAACGGAA